>NC_133774.1:48194161-48418845 GCF_003597395.2 Chelonoidis abingdonii | reverse complement strand
CTGTCTTCAATTGTTTGTTTTCCCTTTTGTCATAAACAGATATCTAGAGGGTTAATGTCTCTTTTAGCTGGAAAGGTTTAGACAGACAACACCTTGACCAGAGGACCAACTAATCGCAAATCTCAGAGACAAGATACTTTCATCTGGGTAGAGGGAAGTTTGGTTGTGGGTCCTTTGTTCTGTGTGTGGTGGTGCCCTAGCTCTGAAAGGGTCACCACACGTCTTTACAGGCCTCTATTCCTGTTTCAATCCTGTAAGTAACCAAAAGGTAGAAAAACAGAATGGCGGTCCCCTTTTTATTTTTTGGTTTTTTCTTTATGTGCAAATGTGTAGTTTGCTAGGAAATATTTTAATAATTGTATTTTTCCTGATAAGCTGTTTATCATTTTCTGTTAAGCTGGAAACCCTGTAATATTTCATCTAAACTACAGAGATTATTTTTAAGCTCTTTTGTCTTTTAAATAAAACTTTTTTTTTAAAGATCTAGTTGATTTTTACCTTCTGGTACTCCGGTTATTATAGGTAGTTAAGTCTGTATATATCCGGCTCAGGAACTTGTGGGAGGAAAGGTAAATTTCCTCTTTGTGTTAGGTTCATGGAGCTTGGGATCTGGAGCCTCTGGGGAAGGGGAGGAAAACCGCTCGATGGTGTTTATCCTCTCTCTCTCTCTCTCTGGATACCCAGGGAGGTGCGAAAGAAGGGAGGAGAAACGCTATTTTCCCTTCGTGTTGTGTCTCATGAGTTTGAAGGCACAGTGATTTTCTAGGGGGAAACCAAGGGAGGGGAGCTAGAGTGGCAACTACGTGAGGGAAAGAGTTGACTTTCCTGGTATTAAGATCCAAGGGGATCTGGGTTTTGGGGATCCCAGGGAAGTTAACTGCCGGCCCCTCCTGTGGAGACAAGAGTCAATCAAACGACTCAGGTTTTTGATTGAGGTTGACAAGCATACATCAACTTCTAAGCTGGTAATTAAGGCTTAGAGGATTCATGCTGGTACCCATATTTTTGCACGCTAAGGTTCAAATTGGGAATTTATAGCCATACAGCCCTTAGACTGCTTCCCAGTGGGAACGTAACCTACAATTCCCTGAGTTTGCTAAAGTCTGCCTTCTTGAAATCCATTGTCGTCTGATTTTTTCTGTGTCCCTCCTACCGATCCCTTAGAATCATGAAATGAGTTCATGATCACTTGTCACCCAAGAGCTGGCCGTTCTACTTTCAAATTCTGAGCCAGTCTCCGCTACTTTTGTCAATCACAATCTAGAACACCTAACCCCTAATAGCTTCCTCCTACCTTCGTGAAATAAAAAAAAAAGTCTTCAATACATTCCATGACTTGTTGGATATCTTTCCCTGCTTGTGTTATTGTTCCAGAATAGATGTCTGAGTAAATTGAAGTCCCCCCCACTCCCACCAAGTCCTGTGCTTTAGAATGAAGTTTGTTTGTTTTAAGAAAAAGAACGGCCTCAATCCCCTCCTCTGGTAGGTGGTCGGATAGGTAGACCCCTAGCATGACATCACCCTTGTTTTTTTTACGCCCCTTTTTTATCCTTGGACCCGGAGACTTGAAAATCTGTCTCCTATTTTTCGCATTCTCACACCTCATCCGAAGCCGTATATTTTAATATACTATGGTGCTAGGGCAACACCTCACTTTTTTTTTTTCCCCTGCTGTCGCTTCCGGAACAAACTGTATCCTTCATTACCGAGATATTCCCGTCGTGTGTATGTGCCACCGGTCTCTGTGATGCAAAACTGTCATAGTTTTTTCTTTCTAGCATTTCAAGTTCTTCTTGCTTATTCCCTCATCTCTCTCGCATTAGTATACTGACAGATTTAAGGATACCCATTTTGTATTCTCCCACCAGCAGTTCTGTCTTGTCTCTTCCTTTACTTCTCTGTATAAACGGCCTGCTCCCCCCTAGATCTCGTAGAACTGACCTAGAGATAAGCCTATTCTGTATGTTCCACAACTAACATTAAGTATCTCACCACTGCAATATAGTACTTTATAACGGATCCGGGTCTTTTTATTCCAAATACTTGTACCTTTTATTGTATTGATTTTTTTAAAGACTTACACCACGTTCTGTAATAGCAGATTTGTTCCTGGTTGGATGGCAAAACTTCCTCCTATTCCATATAGTAAGTATCTGTAACACCAGCTGGTAGGAGTGACTTTTCCTACTTTAGTCCGATGTTTGAAACTAGGAGTGCTGACAACATGAGTCTTTCTATGGAATCACTTACAGGTTCATCTCAACAGCTTTATGGGTACTTATATTGTTAACAGTACTTCTTCTTCTACAATAACATCCAAAATAAGCTATCATGCTCTTCAGTATGGATAGTATAGATTTTTTTATTATGTGCTTAGAAATTGAAGGCTCCACAGTAGGTACAAGTCAGTATGTTATAGCGTGCCTCAATGAGCGCGCGAAGTTGTAATCCTGTTGTCATGTAATTTGGAGAGACTGGTGTTCAGATATTTATCACCTCTTGCTAACCCTTTTTGGTTACAGCCTTGCTAGGGTAATGGAGTGTGTCCTCTGTCTAGGGGTGGGGGGGAACCTCTGCAGCGCTTGACAGGTGTATTATTTGATCTGTCCCAATTCTTGAACTAGAAGTAGGTGATCTGCATTAGACATGCGAGAGAGATACAGTGTGAAGTTCAGTTCAGATACTTTCTCACCCTGGTTTGAGACATTAACTCTGTTGAGTGAGTATTTTGGGATGTTTGCAACTTTATAATCACACAAAACCAAACACCTCTTGCCCTGCCCTTGCTCACTCACATCCCCGCATTGCTCATTGTTCATTTGGCAGGAAGTGGGGTGGGGAGGGCTGGTGTGGGCTCTGGTCGGGATGGGTGGCTGCAAGTAGGCAGAGGAGTCAAGGTGTGAAAAGGAGGTCTTCAGGGATGGGCAAGGGGCTCCCGGGTGCTGGCGGGTGCACGAAGGGTCTAATCGTCTAGGGTAGCAAGGTTAGAGTGTGAGAGGGGGTATGTGGTTGTGCAGGCTCTGCAGACAGCGCTTGCTCAGGCGGGTCTCTACGAAGTGGCTGGCATGGTGCTAGGTGTTGAGGCTGGATACAAGAGCTCTTTGTGCACTCCTGTGCCCGCAGCACCACCCTGGAGCTCCATGGCCGTGGTTCCTCGCCAGGCAGTAAGAGCTGGGCCACTGGGCAGATGGCCGGCCCAGTCAAGCGAGCCCGCATATGCTGCCCTGCGCCTAGTGAGCGGCACTGGCCCGGTCCTCTCTCTGGAGTGCCCTGCGAGTCAGGGCAGGCGGAAGCCGTGCGCTTGGCCCTCGATGACCGGGACTGCAGGGACCCTTTTGATAGCTGCCACTGGATGTTCTGGTCGAAAACTGCCGCCATGCCTGGCAACGCCTGTGAGTTCAGGCACCACTGCGCATCTAAGCTACTGTCCTCTTTTTAGAAAACATATCCCAAATGTTGAAAGTAATATAACACAAAGCAGTGATGTTTGCAGACCGCTCCGTGCGGGCTGCTGCTATTGCGTTGTTGTTTTGTCAATAACTGCGAGCTGGTACTGAAACTTTACTGTGATACATCCGTCGGCCGTTTTCATTGGAGCGTTTTGGAAACTACTGGAGACTAGCTGAAATGAGTACTCCAGTATCATTCACTGCTGTGGATGCATTGAATAAGTAGGGTTTGGTCAGCATGCATGGGCTATGTTTTTGACTGAAAGAACACGAGAACCATAATGCAGAGGAACGAGCAAAGGGTATGCAAGATAACAGAATATTATCTCTGGTTCCCTCCATCGTCCTAAGGTTGCTTCAACACACTCTCTTCTGCCCCATGCCTTGCCCACCTAAACCCTTTCCCCAAAGCCCCCTCACCGCCTCTTCTGTCCCCCCCCTGTCCTGCTCCTCCAACCTGCATGCCGGAACAGCTGGTCGTGCAGTGGACGCGCGGGAGGTGCTGGGAGGGAGGGGAAGGAATGATCCAGCGCGGCGGGCTGAGCACGACTGAAAGGCCAGTTGCGGAGGAGGTGGGAGCTTGCGCGGGGGGGGGGGGTTGCGGCAAAGCACTGCTAATTTTTCTCCGTGGGTGCCACTCAGTTGGCATGGCAGGCCCTATGAAAGTCGAAGTCTATCCTCCACCTCCACCTTCTGAGCAGTAAGGAAGCTGTAGGGTGCAGCCCTTCCGCAAAAAGGAAGAGATGTATAGATGCTCACAGAAGGAGAAGGGAGAAGGCGTGCTTCAGATTCTCAACCACCAGTTAGTCAGAGACTAATAGAAAACGACAAAGTCTATGAGGCATGGCCTTGGTAATTTAGCTTCGCGACATCAAAGCATGACTAAATTAAAATATCCTGTTGCGTAGAGATGTATACCGCCTTCTGTGCAGATTCATAAGATTGGCGATAAAGACATCTGAGGACCTTTGGAAGGGACCTCATGGCAGGACCAAACAGCTTGTCTAGACGATCCCGCGATAGGAGGTCTTTATCAAGCCTTACTCTTTAAATGTTCCAGGGATGGAGATTCCACAAGCGCTCCTAGGCAATTCATTCCAAAAATCAGTGCAAAAACTAGCACTAGTTTTCTGGATAAACATCAGGATTAATAATGGGGAATGGTAGGACAGGAAGAAAGCAACTAATAAAGAAAACTAAGAATATTGAAATTAGAAGCAGTTTAATGCAGTTAGTTTCATGAAAGTGTACACTTACAGTCGATACATGCAAGTATGTAGAGTCCAGTACATGATTTTTTTGAAGAGATGGTATAAATGCAAGGCAACTTACTATTAACATAAACACCGTCTACCTGATGTATTGGATTTTTTCTTGTATTTGAGAGATGCCCAAATTTTGGGCCAATTCAGTTTTTACTGAGTTCCAGCTTTTATAAAATGTAGGAGTTTTTTAAATTAAAAATCAATAAACTGAAAACAAAGGGCCTTAAATATAACATAAGGAAAGAGAACTCATCTGTGGTAGGGGAATATCTTTCTCTACAAGGCAGCATAATCATCTCCAACTAATTTCCATTTAAGAACGCTGAGGAGAATGCTGACTGTACCAGATGCCTACTAGCCATAGTAAAAAATGGTGATGTCAGATATCCCCTCCTACAGCCACATCCCCTGCAAGCTGAAGGAGCAGAACAATGGAGTATTGTTTAATGCAGGGGTGGGCAAACTTTTTGGCCAGAGCGCCACATTTGGGTGGGGAAATTGCATGCAGGACCATAAATGTGGGTCTGAGGCAAAGGGTTGGGGTGTGGGAGGGAGTGCAGTGTGCTGGAAGGGGCTCGGGGCAGGGGGCTCAGGGCATGGGGTTGGGGTGCAGGAGGGGTTTGGGATGCAGGCTCCAGCCTGGCACTACTCACCTTGAGTGGCTCTGGGATGGCAGCGGTGCACAGTGGGGCTGAGGCAGGCTCCCTGCCTGTCTGGCCCCACGCCACTCCCAGAAGCAGCCCGCATGATGTCCCTGCAGCCCCTGGGGAAGGGGGGTGGGGAGAGGGCTTCATGTGCTGCCCTTGCCTGCAGGCACCACCCCCTGCAGCTCCCATTGGCCGGGAACAGGGAACCGTGGCCAATGGGAGCTTTGGGGAGGTACCTGCAGGCGAGGGCAACTTGCAGAGCACTCTGTCCTCCCTTCCCTGAGGGCCTCTGGGAGGAGCGGAGTGGGGCCAAGACAGGTAGGGAGCCTGCCTTGACCCTTACGGCACCACAGGGGTGGCAATCCCGCAGGTAGAAGCTCTCATAGGCTGGATCCTGACTGTGGGCAGTAGTTTGTTCACTCCTGGTTTAATGGGCACTGTAGTTAGGTGAAAAACTGTTGACTTTCTAAGTGTAAAGTACTGCATCTCTTGCTTGCTGTACATCTCCCTCCCCCTGCCCTTCCTGGCTTAACTCATTTTCCCTCTCCTCTCCATGGTGGAGATCTTAGTTCTGAAATTTTAAACGTATTTAAATAAATATGCTTGTGCTTACATGGTGTAAAGATTATGTAATGTTAATATATTTTTATTTGGAGAATGTTTGGTGGGAGAGTATCAGAGGGGTAGCTGTGTTTAGTCTGGATCTGTAAAAGCAGCAAAGAGTCCTGTGGCACCTTATAGACTAACAGACGTATTGGAGCATGAGCTTTCATGGGTGAATACCCACTTTGTCGTATTCACCCACGAAAGCTCATGCTCCAATAGTTCTATTAGTCTATAAGGTGCCACAGGACTCTTTGCTGCTTTTGGTGGGAGAGAACTTCAGTTGTCAGACTAGGAAGAACACAAGAGAGGCTGACAACTGTGTGTCTAGATAAATGTGACTAGATTCGTGATTGGGGTTTGTGGATTTTAGCCATGTACCTGAAAACAGGAAGTCCCCAGTATAAGGAAGCTTTTTCATGCAGCCATTATTCTGATGAGTTTTGCCCTTGTTTCAGCTTTGTCCACTTCTAAAGTAGAGAATGTGAAAAGAGATGTGAAACTTCATATTTTCTGAATTTCTACAGTTGGATAAGAAAAATACATATGACATCTCATGGGAGAAAATGGTGGGCCTTTTTTTAAAAAGGATCAAACCCTACAAATTATATGAATTTTAAGTAATGAAACTTTTTTCATGGCACTTACACTTCTCCTCTTTCCTCTGCTGCCGAGATGAAACTGCAGTAGTATTCAGTCTCAACTTTATTATTAGTCTGATATCAAGCACTGAAATGAAATGGTAATGACACTTATCTGGGAGACCTACAGATTTTGCTGCAGCTTTGATGATCTGAAGTAAAATGTTGTTGTGTAGTGTCTGTATTTCTCATATGTTCAGTATCTCACTACCAAATTTATTTGGGGGAAAAAAAACAAGAAACTTGTTGCTTTGAGTCCTCAGAAAACCGACTTTGATCTGTCACTAAATAAATATACCTGTGTGTGTGACATTTCATTTCAATATTTATTCCGAACTCCTCGAGGTCAAAGTAGTATCACATGATGAGGTTTTTTAAATCAAAGTATTGATTGGTTAAGAGGTAAGAACCAGGAAAGAAAATAAGTTGCACACTAACTAGTACAAACACATTTGTTTTAGTCTCTATACTGCCCTCAGATGGCATGTAGGTAAATATGGTGTGTTACCTTTTAAATAAAATAATGGAAGTCTTTTCTAGATAGATATCAAGATTTTACTTCCCTATAGAAGATGTTCAGAACCACTAGTTTGTTGTATTCCAAATATAGGTTCATCAGTTGTGGGTGAGAGAATTCTATTACAGTGCAGTTAATGTTTTTACAAATAGCTTGCTGTGGGTATGTCTACACAGCCTCCAGAAGCAAGCCTCAGTTTAGGCTGACAGACTTGGGGGTAGTGAGGCTCATGCTAGTGGTCTTTTTAAGTGCTGCATAAACAGTACTTTGAACTTGCAGCTCAGGCTCTGAAGCCCACAGCCCTTCTAGGCTTCAGAGTCTGGGCTGCATAGACCTGTGCTATGAATCTGATTCCTGGTATGGGCTGAAGATTGTAAACTCCCTTGGCTTTGGGTTGTCTTCTATATTGTACAGCACAGAGCATGCTCTTCATACATGTTCAAGGCCATGATTCATATGCATGTGCCTAACTTTAAGCCAGTGTTTTCCAAAGAGTGGGGTGCATCCACTTAGTATGAAGGATTAGCCAGAGGGTATGGACAGACCTCTCAGTTGTTCTCCAGAGTCTTGGTTCTAATTTAAAAAAGGATGGTATAGTTAAGTATGTTATGATTATGAGTAACTGATGCAGTGATGTCTTCCTGCATTTGCCCACAGCTTGAAACAGCAGCTCTAAATCCTGAATTGCCCTTTCATTTCAATGGGTCTTAAAATAATATGGGCATCTGAGTTAAGTGTCAATATTAATTTATTTTGCTGATCATCAAAGCGTGGGCCGGGGGAGGAATGTACTATTGCAGATATCTACAGCAGTTTTCTGAAGTCTGGGGCATGCTCCCTTGGGGTGCATGGAAGACAAGAGTTGGGAGGATGTGGAAGATATATAAATTAAGATGTGTATGTGTTTAATAGTAGGTATTGCAGAGTGACATGACTGGTTTTGATTTCATGAATGAGGACTTGCTTATGTATAGGAGTAGTCCCATAGACTGCAGTGAGGCTACTCACATGTTTAAATCTTTGCTGAATTGGGGTGAAAATCTAGATATTTAACTGTTTAGTTTTTTTGGTGGTGGTAAATCTATTCAGTGCAGAAAGAAATCCGATTATCTCCAGTAACTAAAAGCTTTTCCACTTAATGCAATGTTTGATCAGGGATGAGTTGTCAAGCTCCAGGGATGATCCTGTATTTTGAAGTCTCACTCCAGCAACCATATGCTCAAAGGCATTGCTCAATAGGGGACTTCAGAGGGCTGCCATTGCTCAAAGGCATTGCTTTAAAGTGTCTTGAAGAAATTTTGATAGACTTTGCACTGCAATTTAGGATTTTTTGTTTAGTTTTTCCATTGACAGCAGTTGGTTTCTGACAAGTCAGGGATAAGCTTGTAAATTTTTTTTTAAAGACCTACCTCTAAACTTCAAAGCCATTAATATTTAACTGCAAGACAAATGGCATTCAATACTTCCCGCCCTTGTTAATGTCAAAAAGATATCGCCAAGTTTCATTTGAAACAGAATTTTCTGAAAGTGGCACATGTATGACTTACTCTGAGCTTACTTCAAGGCTGTACAGGAACAGTCTCTCTCCAGAAGAACCTTAAAGCTTTTATGATGGCATTGCATAGCTGGTGCTTTTGTAACCTGATTACTAAAGACTGTTAATTATTAATAGCTGGTTAGGTGCATGCTGTAGTGCCATTTACGTAACTCGGAAGGCTGTTAACAAGTAGATAATTGATGATTACAAAGGCATCTCACATACTACTTATAAGAACCTTTCAGTTGTTATAATAGAGCAGTTTGAGGAGGAAAGTGTGTATCACGAACTTTTTAGGGTTGGTAGATCTGTCTTCATGTTTTGGACTTCCAGATAACTTTTCAGTAGATAGGTATGTGTGTATGCATGAGCCACGTTGTCTCAAGTTTCTTACCAGCCTCTCATGTGGCTGCTGAGTTTCTTTCTGATCATTTGGAATCTTCTCCCCCAGCAGTTAAAATTGGCATGAAATTTCTGCATTTGCAATAGAATTAGTTAATAGCTCATCTGGATGGGTACAACGGGCTAGAAAAAACGAAGCATGTTGTACAGTAACATCAGCCCTTCCCAAGAGAGCCAAGGAGTAGGAAAAGCCAAACATAATTTTTCAGCTCCTATGGGAGAAACAAAAATAGAGATGTTAGAGTAGGAAATGTAGGAATTGTCAGACTGTTGGCCCATCTAGTCCAGTATCCTGTTGCTGACAGTTGCTAGTACTAGATGCTTCAGCAGAAAAGGAGTGGGGTGGGGGATGGAATTTATTTTCCTACGGGGAAAGATTTTTTTTTTTCCCCACTCCCAATTGCCAGAAATTAGAGGGAAACCAGCACTTTTTACTACTTTGGAAGGTCCTGAGTGAGAACATCAGCCATGGTTGGAAAGAAAAAGGTTGGTAAGAAATCTATCCTGAACCAAGGCTGTAGCTTGTTAAGTCTTAAAGTGTTTTACTTTTATTTGCTTCTATCCATTTGGTCTTTATCCTTCTATTTTTAAGTGAGTTCAAATGCAGTCTTTTTTGTTTAAACCAATCTCGGTGCAGTGTATGAATTGAAGTGATTGTTAATGCCAGTTAAAGCAGCAAGCTGCTGTTTGTCTCTCTTTAAAGTAGCAACACACCTTATTACTCCTCTGAATTTCCAGGAGAGGGCTGGACACTTCAGGGCGGACAGTTTTGTGGATATTCAGGTCTGGGGATGTGTTGGAGTCACCTTGTGCGTAGTAACCCAGGCTAGTGGAAGTCCCAGTGGGGCTGTTCTGTTGTAGGCAGACTGCTGAGGTCAGAACACTGAACTAGTGTGTGCTGTGCATCCCACTCATGGCATTGCATGCGTCTCTGTGGGCTGCTGGTGTCTAGGCTGTAGGCCGCAGCAGCAGAGCATTTAAGGTACCCAGGATTGCAGAGCAGGCAGTGGTACTACTTCTTACTTGGCTGGGTTGCACCCCAGAACATGACAGACAGGTAGCTGGGAGGCCCAGAGCAGGTAAGCAGTAAACTGTGGTGGTTGAGTTTCTGAGCTGGCTTGCCAGCTGTTATTTGGGAGATGTTAGTTGGCCAAAGACAATTTCAGCTCTGCTGCCCAATATATTTCAATAGTGAGAGGCAGCTGGGTGCTGCCAGTGCTTTGGAAGGATGTCAAGAGTTTGACAAGTGAGGGAGGTTGAGATGTGAGCAAGAGTAACTTCAAAGCCAGCTGTAAGTAATCTGAGGGTTTCTGTGCTCTGGTTAAGCTATAATATGTTTTGAGCAGTAGATGGTAATTTATGGTGCATTGGAATTAAGGATTTAACTGTCATGTTAAGCTTCCAATCTAAGATATGGTTTTTCCAGGGACACTCGGGGAGGGGCAAGTGGGGCAATTTGCCCTGGGCCCTGCGAGCCCTGGCTTGGCGGTGGTCCGGGACTTCAGCTGGCATTTTGGTGGTAGGGGGCCCTTCAGTGCTGCCAAAGACGCGGAGCGACTGAAGGGCCCCCCACTGCAGAAATGCCGCCAAAGACCCAGGCTGCCACTGGGTGAGTACAAGTGCCGCAGCTCACTTGCATTGCTCCTGGCCCCCTGAATTCTCTGGGTGGCCCTGGGTTTTTCTAGTTTGTGTATTTCTGGCTTTAATTAGCCTGTAACTTGATTTTTTTTTTATTTAATTAAAAATGTGGTATTTGCAGCTCAGTGGGAAGTATGTTCAGACCCAGGTAGTACATTGTTTACCCCACAAATGTGCTCATTGCAGGAGTGCTTCTGGTCTCCTTTGGGCATTAATAAATGGGCTGCATCTGTAGGGGTGAGGAGAAGGGAGAGTTGCAGCTGGGCTTTCCCTTCTCCCATGATGGAAGGGGAGCTTCTGCTAGTTTCAAGATGGATGACCATGGATCTGCAGAAATGTAGGGTGCTTCAACAGTTAGTTATACTCTAACCAAATGCTGTGTCGTACTGTGTTCAGAACATTCAGGAAAGCAGATGGCAAAGTTTGAAAATGACCTTCAGCTTAAACTGAATTCTTATACCTTGAGTTTCTCCTCCTTTTTTTGACCTGGAGTATATTAAAATATGCAAGTAAATATACTAAAACTGCTTCATTGTTTAGCAGAACAACTTTGATAATATCTGATAAAGCATGTATAAAATCATTGTTTTCTACACAATACTGCCTTTATTCTAGTCTGTCACTTACGTTAAAATACCATTGAGTCATTCTTCATAGAATATTTTCAAGATGAACATATTACTCTGAGTCTCTGACCAAGAAGCCAAAGAATCTACTGATCTTGGGCATTTATTCCTCCAGTGCATTAGTTAAAATGTTTAATTGTGCTTTCACAGCATGCATAGGATTTTATGTAGCTTCCTAACTTTGTACCTTCTCTTAAGATGGTTAAAGCTTAAAAAACAAAACCTGTGACTCAGCAGAGAAGCAAAAGCATCTTCACTCAACAGATCTGCTGCATATGTGTAGTTTCAAATACTAGTGCTAATGATAAAAAAAAAAAAAAAAAAAAATTGCTGCATTTCATTGCTATTAACACAGCAGAGCCAACACACCTAAGAAGAATGAGCCGGAGTCTCTATGTATCACAGTTTTATACTATATTTTAATAATTACACCTGTACAAACTCATCAAGGGCAGTGGAGTTACACAGATATCACTAGGACCCTACTAAATGCATGATCTGTGTTTGGTCATAGGATTTTAAAAATAGTAAATTTAATATTTCAGCTATTTTGAATCTGAAATTTCATGGTTGTAATTGTCGGGGTCCTGACCCAAAAAGGAGTTGTAGGGGGATCAAAAGGTTATTGTAGAGGGGATTGCGGTACTGCTACTCTTACTTCTGCACTGCTGCTGGTGTCAGCACTGCCTTCAGAGCTGAGCAGCTGGAGAGCAGCAGCTGTTGGCTGGGAGTCCAGCTCTGAAGGCAGAGACACTGCCAGCAACAGTGCAGAAGTAAGAAATGGTATGGTATTACCACTCTTACTTCTGTGCTGCTGCTGGTAGGGCGTTGCCTTCAGAGCTGGGCACCCAGTCAGCAGTCTCCGCTCTCCAGGTGCCGATCTCTGAAGGCAGTGCAGAAGTAAGGGTGGCCATACCAACCCCCCCCACCAAATAACCTTATGACACCTCCCCTCCCCCACAACTCCTTTGGGCAGGACCCCCAACTTTTCATGGTGGTGGATTTGGTAGGGCCCTAGATATCACTAAGGGTCTAACTTCGTCTGCAGAGCCTTTTGACAATTGGCAGTGGTGAGTGAAAAGGAAAGATCCCATCTTGATTCTTGTAAGTAAAGATGCATTTGATATGGAATTGGACACAGACATGGAACCCCATAGTGCTATTTTTAGTCAATTCAGAGAGCTGCACTTGAAACATTTTCTGATCTGTAGGGATTATCATATACACATTTTTACCTTTTATTAAACTTCATGGTGTTTGTTGTAGAATACTTGCTGAATGTAAATTATATAAATGTATTCCCTGCACGCTCCATCCTTTTATGGGAAGGGACAAAGGTGGAGAAGGGGTCAGGTAAGTTAGCTGTGTGGGTTTCTCATGAAGTTAATGGAATCCAAGCGTGGTCCTTTTCCAGGATGTGACTGGTGAATAAAATGCACTCTAATTCATAAGTCTCACTTTAAAATTCTATTACCTCAATGTTGAGGCTGAGACCATAAGCCCACATGTTAAGCTTGTGACAGTGGTGGCCATTGAAGAGGTTGCTTTTTACCTACAGTGCATGTATTGATTTCTGGCTTTGTTTATTTCCTGTTCTAAACATCGGAGAATGTGCAGTATTCCAGCCACCACTGTGTAGTGACTGTAGCATATACCAACTTCTTAATGGTGACTATAGAGCATGTAGCGTTTTGAATTTAAGACTGGCATAATAGAATAAATCAATGATTAATCTAATAAAGTATCCTGTCTCTTGCCAATGCAAGAGGCTTCAGAAGAAGTTGAAGAACCATAATAATGCATGTAACATGATAAATGGAGAGGAAATTAGGTCTTTTTCCTTACCCTTGCTGGTGACTGTTCATGCCCTCGTACATACGAATTGCTTTCTCTCTCTACATAAAACTTTAGAGGAGGAAACAAACGTATTTTGGGAGGGAAGGGGCATGATGGCATTTGGTAAGATACATAGGTTCTAATCTTAAGTGACTGCAGCATGATGGGGAGGTTAGCATTGTTTTGGACATATGATGATCATGTCTGAGATTTGTGCTGCCACCCATCACCATAGTACTAGAGCACCTTTCACTTAAAAATGAGTTAGCAATAGGAAAGTCCCCAGTGGCCTTCATATAGTTGATGATGGCAGAAGCTACACAAGGAGATGTTAAATAGGGTGATATATGGGGTTGAGTGGGAGTAAACTGGTCAAGAATAACAGTAAATTTTTAAATCTTTGTCATAAAGATAGTAGCTGACGTTCTGTATAGATAAAATCACCTTTGGAGAGAAGGCCAAGGATGGAGCCATGTGAGACCCACAATGGAAGTGAAGGGGACTTGCCAAATGACACTGAAGGAGCAGTTGGAGGGGTCAGAGGAGAACCTTAGCGGAGGACAGATTTGTGAGAAATGGTGTACAATTAGCTGTCAGAAGCTAACCAAGAGGTCAGAGAATGGCAATGGAGTTGGGACCCTGAGACTTGGCCAAGAGGAAATTATTGGAGACTTTGAGAACAGCCTTTCAGCAGAGAGAGAGGAAGCTGGATTGGAGATGGTGCTGATCTTGGTGACCCTTTAAAAAAGAGGGGGGAAAAAATTGACCTGATCCTGTATGCAGAGGAAAGGGAGAGCATGGGTGGTGGTTGGGGATGTGAGGAAGGATTTGATGATAGTCAAAAATCGTGAGACAGTACTGATGGCAGTTCCAGCCAGAGCAGGAGTAATAATATGGTAATCAGTAGGGGAGAGGAGAGTAATACTACCTGATGAAGATGGCAGAAGCAAAGGAGGACAGAACTAGCTTTGTGCTGAAGGAAGTCAATGTGGTCATGGGACTTTCCCCAGAGGCACATGGCACCATGGGAGCATTGCAGTGAAGTCTTATCTGGAATCTTAGTTTTATTCTTGCTATTTTTCTACTTGACAGCAGTTTGTGGATAAACATAAATTATAAGATATGAGGAATCAGTTATCCCTCATTACTGATAAGCACTTTTATTCACAGTTTATCAGCTTCTGAATTGCTAGATTATTGCAGTTCTGAACATCAAACTCCTCCCTCGGTACTTGTGCTAATGAGTGTTCATTTCAGTATAGATAAGTAGCTCTTTATTATGTTCTGTCAAAATGTGATTGCAGATTCAAGATGATGGCACTAGGGTGACTAGATGTCCCGATTTTTATAGGAACAGTCCAGATTTTTGGGTCTCTTTTTCTTATATGAGCTCCTGTTATCCCCCCACCCCCTGTACCAATTTTTCACATTTGCTGTCTGATCACCCAAGATGGCACTATGTTGGTTTATGTTTTATTCATGTTTGGAAGGGTATCTTTGCAACCCTACGGGCTAGAAATATATATATATATTTTTAGTTTAAATTCGGTTTAAATTAATGTTGGCCCACTACCCGCTTGCCAGTAAGCAGGCCTTGACGAATCACCATTCAGTGCTTATCTCCAAGACACCCCACCTACACCTCAGCTACAGGATGAGGACATTTTAGAGAACATAGAAGAGCCATAAAAAGGAACGACTAATCTACCTATATTTATTTGAGTCTATTCTCACTGCTAAGTGCTAACTTCAATTTGAAGTTACTGTGTTTCTTGTGCATTGAACACAAGTAAGTTGCAAAATGTACGTGTATGAATGATCCAGACTTTCAGATTAACATCACTCTAACAGCCCTGACACCTTCTTGTAGGTTTTTGCATGTGGTCTTTTTTTGTGCAAATCTGAGGATACTGTCTAAGCCTCTCTGTCATGAATAGCTTTCCGTCCCTTTCAAAGTTGTACTTCCGCAGTTGTGATGTAACCTGGGAGAAACTTTCTTTTCCCAAGCCCCTTATTGAAACTTTGCACCACAAGATCCTGTGGAATTAAATGGTTTCTATGGCATTGCTGCAGCGCGGGTGCTATACTCACAGCTGACTGACATTGTTTACCCCTGAAAAGGAAGAGAATCAATTTGGCATCAGTACAGTTGTTCATTATTTTCTGTAGAGCAGATACTATTGCTGCTGTTGCAATTGATTCAGGCAAATGAATCAACTGTTAACCAAGAAATAAAGGTATGTGTCCTACATTTGCTTCTGGCAGAGATTCATTAGTTCATGGATGCTGTTTATATCTTATTCCCTCATTTCTAGTGCTTTTCTATTCAACATGAATCACTTTTTGAGATGGGCTTAGGAATCTGTCATTAGCTACCCTGAACTGGCTTTTAATTTTTTGAAATTGTCCCTGCATGAGACTCCAGTGACAGAGCAGAAGTGCTCTTTCCTCCTTTCTGTTGATTAGAAACTCTTTCAAAAGGGAAGATCTAGAGACTGTAGCCTGTGGATTATTACTCCTTGTCCGCAAGCTTCGTCCTATTAGAGGGAAAAATTTAGCTAGTGCTGCTTTGATCACTGAGTTCCAAGGGAGAAATAGCAAATCCTTTTTGGTTCTTTCAATGTTCTCTGGTGATTCCTACATGACAACTTGATGGCAGACAGATGTTGGGTATTCATCTTCATCCCACACTTTTCAGGTGTTAGAACAGTGAATGTGTGTTGTTGAATTTAGAAGCTATTTCAGTTCACTTGGTATTTTCTGCTTAGCATCTGAAGTAAGAGCGATGGGTCATCTCTAGTGTATCCACTCTCTAATATAGCTCTACTCATGACTTTTCATGCCTCATCAAGATCAACTTGATTTCTGAAAATGAATTATTGCTTTTTAGGGTCTTACTTCCCTCTTCTTCCCAGAACATATATGCAAGTAAAGCACCACTTTGCCAATAAATCGTTAGAGCTCAGTAACACAGTGGAAAATGTCTGAAGAATTCTTAATATTTGCTGACTGCCAGGTTTTACCCTGGCCTGTTCTCAGATTATAATAAGAGTTGTTTAGCTTCCCCTCCTTAGGGGAACCCTTCTCTCCTTTTCCTCTAATCCTGTGCAATGGGGATTAAACTGGAATTAGTAATACTAGGCTGAAGAGTGGTACAATATGTGAAGGACTGATCATAAAACACAAACTGCAATAAAGATAACTTTAGGTAAGCCTTCATTTTTGGATCTACTCCAGAAACTGTACTGCAGTTTTTACAGCCATTGTGACAGACTATTTATGGAGAGTAAGGGTCACTCATTAATCTTCAGGTTTACCTCCAACCATAATTGGTTAGATCTATTGAAGGAACCAGTTTGAGGCATAACTGGTTTTGGTGTGACACATGGCTAGTACTCTCTCTTCAGTGGAGGATTCATTCCCTCTTGCGGAAGGGAAAAGCTTCTATAGCATATCCATGAGAGCCCCAAGTATCTAAAAAAAAGAATAGGGGAGAACCTTTCACAACTCAAGTGGCAAAAAAATCTACTCTTCCACCCTTCAGTCCTAGAAATTTAGCTCAAAAAATACCCAGGGCCTGAAAATGCTTCTTATTCCATATGCAATGCACCATCATTTTAGTTAATGTGAGGAAACACCAGTCTTAAGTATCATTTTTCAAATGTGTAGTGTCTCCAAGAGAAGTATATCTCTAATGGGCAACTTCTCTGAAAGCTTATCTAGCAAACCCTGCAAATCCTCCTTACCAGTAATGAGTACTACTACTGTGAAACGCCTTTGATAAAATGGAATGAACTCTCAAAGGCTTAGATTACACAGGTGCACAGCTGGTGGTGTCTGTCCACTGCATATATTTGCACAAGTAAAGAAATGTCAGAAGATTCTATCACCTCTATTTTTTTGTTTCATCTACCAGACCCAGTCACTTCCACAGACTTTTGGGTATATGCTAATCACTCTTTCTAAAACAGTAGCAGTCAAATAAAGTTACCCCTGCCCCCAACAGCCTTAGAATATTATTTTTCTGTTGGAATATGTTGTCCTTATCAAGGCTTCAGGAGCAAATACGTCTCCATTTGCCTCTTTTGACTAACTTTGAGAGAAGTTGGGATGACATGGTCTCAAAATCAGATTAACTAGGTAAGCTCTGTATCCCTCCTTAAGAGAGAATCTGATTATTATGGCTATGGACAAATGGACTTTGGTAGTAAAATGAGTAGTGGTAAAATTCATGAACATTTCTGCAAACCCTAGGATGAATAGATTTTTCTTTTCCTACTTCTTTTTCCAGCCTCCATCACTCAGTCACTCTGCAGTCCTGCAGGAATACTCTGTCTAAACATATCAGAGTTCCAGTATTAACTAACTTTGGATGTGAAGTGATAAATGGCACTTTGTACTTCAGTGCCATTGCAAGATGGAATACTTTTGAGCCATCAGCTGTGAGGGCTAGTTGGATTTGTGTTTCAAATTCTGAGTGAGGGTCAGATTTGGGTGCCCTTGTTCATGTTGAGTAGCACCTTATTCCACAGATAGTCTTAATGACTTCATGCGGACTCCCAATGTATTAATCTGAGGAAGATCATACTCTAGCCCTAAATATAGTACAGTAGTTGATGCAATTAGACATTGTTTTATTTCATTTAGTCTGAGGGTCTCCATTGGAGTTGCCGCAGCAGACCAATGATCTGGCTAGTCTGGTAGGATACTGCCAAAGGCAGAAACTTTTCTCGTGAAGCTTGAGCAAAATAACCATATTTACCAAACTGTACACTGCTTTATCCTGGGCCATAAAACTTTATTCAGGATTGCTGCAGGTCACCAACTTGAAACATGAAGTTATTTCTAGATTAAGACTTTTAACTTCTGTAGTTTACTATAGTTGATTATTACCCTTCCTCATGCTCATTACATAGTTTCCTCTAATGTCACTTAAATGTCTTTTAACAAGGATTGAGTAGATTATTTCCTTCTGCCAGTGAGCATTATCCAGGACATATGGGAAGAATTCAGGTACCAAATAAATTTCCTAAATGATTCATGCATCTTCTGGCCTTATCAACCCATGGAGGCTTAGTGATTCTCTCCTCTGCTGCAGCATTTTTGTCCAGCTTAGTCACCCCTGGGAAAAGGTCCTGGATAAGCTCAAATTCTCTTCAGCCCTCTTACAAAATCCCAGCTGTTTTCATCCAGGTGTATAATAACTTCAGGTAGCTGTTTCCTGTCTGCCAAAGATTGAGGGGGTATCAGCTGGTCCTAGTTCATGCCCCTGGCCAAACCAACTGAGAATCATCTCACCAGTGAGACTGAGCTGTGAACCTCCAGGGAACTGTGGTCCCAGAGCAAAATACAGTGCCCATAGATCCAAATACCAGCTCTCATGATCCATTCCTTAGTTCATGAAGATTGGATTAAACAGCAAAATGATCACATTGGCACCATTGTAGACTCTCTCTCAACCGTGACCCTCACATATGATATGCATTTGAATCAGGGCCAGCTCCGGGCCCCAGCGCACCAAGCGCGTGCTTGGGGCGGCATGCCGTGGGGGGTGCTCTGCCGGTTGTCGGGAGGGCGGCAGCCGGCTCCGGTGGACCTCCCGCAGGCATGCCTGCAGAGGGTCCGCTGGTCCCGCGTCTCCGGTGGAGCATCCGCAGGCACGCCTGCGGGAGGTCCACCGGAGCCATGGGAACAGCGGACCCTCCGCAGGGACGCCTGCGGGAGGTCCACTGGAGCCACGGGCAAAGAGTGCTCCCTGCGGTGTGCCACCATGCTTGGGGTGGTGAAATGGCTAGAGTCAGCCCTGATTTTGAATGTCAGTGACTAATTGCCTCTCTGCTGCAAGCCGTGTACAGTTTCATGATGGACACTCATTTAATTCCGCCACCATCTGATTTACTCATCTTGTGTCCATGTCCACCTTTTAATCTGTGCAGGAGAGTAGAGAGTCAGGCTAACATCAGGGTTTATAGACCCTCAATCAGATGTGCAGACTACAGTGGCTTACTGAACCCCAACCAGCTCAGGTGATGAAAGCAGGGAGGGAAGGCATCGAACACTTTGAGTGGGGATCCTTAAAGGAGACACTAACTGTTTTTCTCACTAGACTTCTCCCCGCCCTCAAGGTTGTCGGAGTTGCATTCTCTCACCAGGGCTGATCTTCGGTTCCAGAAGCTCTCATCAAAGACCTAATCTGTTAGCATTGAAACCAATTGACAGCATCATCCAGGCCCAATGAAACAGACTGCGGAAACAGACTTCCCCATTTGCCTGTTAGGGATCATATGTTATCCTCTATTGCTTGTTTGACTTACAGAAATGGGGTGGGGGCTCTTCTTCTCTCCTGTTCTCTCCCCCCCCCACCCCCACCATCCAGTACTGCTGCAGGTTATATTATAGAATTAACTTCAGTGAATGAATTACATGGCCAAGTGAAGGTTGTGTAGCAATAGGCAGGGGTATCCAGCCCATAAATGGAAAGTAGGCAGAAGTGCACATCAAAATTAAGGTTGATATTGGAATATAAGTTCTGAATTTCCTGCTTTTTTGCCCAGAAGGCATTAGAAGGAAACTAATTTTTTTTAAATACTTTATGTGCAGGGGTTGGTGGCACTGAAATAGCTCAAGTTTCATTTTAAGAGGCTTGCTTAACTCTGTTGTAGTAATTGAAGGTGTTACTCGTTACCCAAGCAAGGAATGTTCAGGCTGGAGTCTGCTGTGATCCGACAGCTTTGCACCTCACCAGGGCATAGTCATAATCAGCATGATGGATCTTCATATAAGGAGAATCTTCGTAGCAGCTCTGCAGTCCTAGTGTGAAGGGTATTCCTATGGGAGAGGGGGCCATGGCTGAGGCATTTCTTCTACTCCAGCAATTCCTTGCTCCCAAAGTAACCCTAGTAGCTGTGAGTGGATGCGTATAAATTGGTGTCTTTTTCAGGTTGCTCCAACTTAAACCACAGCAGAGATGGCACAGGATTGATGGGACAGTGAGCATATACAGTGGCTTAAAACCACCATTGTCCTGTCCCATCTCAGACACAGAATCTGGCCAATGTATCTTAAACTGACTATTTCTAACCTAATGTTTCTGCTTGGGAGACTTTCTGCTTGGGAGAAATCCAGATGCTGTGTGGCTGTAGTCCAAAACACTTTAGCATGCTGTGCAGTGTTCTGGAGTTGAAAGGATGGAGTAGTTTTTGTTTAGTCTTGTTTTGACTAAAGGTCAGAAACATGACGCAGCAGGTAAGTGTATTATAAGTATAAAGAAATCTGTAGAATACTATAATACAGGGAGTTCTTGCTTTTAATGCTCAACGTATTCATTTTTCTTTGTTTTACCAGGTTAATATGTCCTTGTAAGAATGAGACATAAATCACCAGATCTGAGTGTTTGTTTTTTTTTTAAACATTCTTCTCACTGCCTTGGTAACAGTGGACTACAGCTTCTGTAGATAGAAGAAACTCTTAGTTTATTGTTGCTGTAGCATGGTAGCGTGGCTTACTTCAACAGTAAACTGGTGGTCTGAAAATACAAGTGGAATAGAAGTTGGGCTGGGGTGCCAAGAGTGGGAAAAACTTCAGTATAAATACCTTACCAGGAAAAGTAGCAAGTTAGTTGAATGAATAGTTAGTTATTGCTTTCTCTCACCACTGAAACTCATACATAAGTATGTTCTCTGCTTCTTATTTTGAGGGAAAGAACTTTTCTCAGTTGAAAATTTTTTTCCTCATACCAATTTCACTAGAACTAGAAAACCTAATGAGAGTTTTCAAGAATGTCTGTGAAACCTTGGCAACTGATAAATCCCACAGGTAACATAGTATGTATAAAGATGGCTGTTTGACTGACTGTATGTGGCTAGCTCTTCTGGTCCAGCTATAAGGAAATAAGGGCTGTGTATCATTGCAGGATTAGATGGTTCTATCATCTCTGGACAAGCATTAGTACTGCGTCTTATGTAAACTACCAAGTAAAAATGAAAAGGAATCAAGCTTGAGTAAAGTCTCCAGCCCATTTTGCATGTGGAAACTCTGACATAAAAATAGTCTTTTAAACCACCTATCCAGTGCTTTGTCTCCATCCATGGATCAATCAACAGTGCTCAGAGTCCCCCAGTGAGTAGGAGGCTCTGTTTCACAATCAAGTTTTACTTCATATACAAGTGGATTCTCATCCAAGGTGTAGGCCCTGATTTAACTAGGGAATGTTCTTTGTACAGGTTCTTTGGCTCAGAGATGGCAAGGAAACAGTTGAGACACTTAATATTCCCAAAACAATTTCTCCTGAGGGCATTCTGCGCCAAAAATAATTCTGTGCACAATATTTTAAAGTTGGGCAAACTTCGGCAAATGTTATTTCTCAAATAAATGTGAAGGCTCCAGGATGGCATTGGGGAGCACAGGCCACTGGCTGCACAGAGGTGGGAGATCACTGTGCAGCTCACTTCAGAGGTGAGGCTGCCTCCAACCCTGAAACAGCTCAAGGACAGGGCCTGCCCCAGAAACACCCCAGGGCCCTGCCCCTCCATGCCAGGTGTGGGCAGGCAGACTCAGCAAGGCAGAATCCAAGCTTGGAGGGACTTAGTGTGGGGATCCAGGTGTGGGTTGAGAGGGTTCTGTGTAGGGCAATCTGGGTGTGGGCAGCTCAGTGGGGGGATCTGGATGTACAGGGGCTTGTTGGGGGGGGGGCGTTGGGTGCAATGGTAATGGGACTCTGCAGGGGGTCCACGTGAAGGTGATTGGGGCTGTGGGATGAACAGAGCTTGGCAGGAAGGTGTGGGTGGGTTCAGGGGAGGGTCCAGATACAGCTGGTTGGGGCTCAGTGGGGTGAGGATCTGGGTGTGGGTAGCTCATCGGAGTGGTGCAGAGGAGTTGGGCTCATTGGGTGGGGGGTCTCAGTGCAGGAGTGTGAAGCTTGGCAGGAGGGTCTGGGTGTGAAGGGGTCTGGATGCACAGCAATTGGGAAGATATGGGAGCAGCTCCCTGCACAGGGGTTCCTCCCCCTGCAGGTGAGGAGGGATGGGTGCAAGAAGCAGGGGGTGGCGGGGTGGGGAGGAAAGAGTTTGCAGAGCTTCCTTCAGCTGCGGGGGAAATCTGGGAGTGGATCTGACACCAGCCAGGTCTTCCTCAGTCCCGCCCAGGGCTGGCGCTTCCATTGAGGCGAACTAGGCAATCGCCGAAGGCGCCAGGATTTTCGGGGGGTGGCATTTTGCTGGGGGCAGGGGGCGGCAGGCAGCTCCAGTGGAGCTGCTGCAGTCATGCCTGCAGAGGGTCCGTTGGGCTGCGGCTCCGGTGGACCTGCCGCAGGTACGCCTGCGGACGGTCTGCTGCTCCCGTGCTGCTCCGGTGGACCTCCCACAGAAATGGCTGCGGCAGCTCCACCGGAGCCGCGGACCAACGGACCCTCCGCATGCACAACTGCGGCAGCTCCACCGGAGTCGTGGACCAACGGACCCTCCGCAGAAATGGCCTGCAGCGGCTCCACAGGAGCGGCACATGGGGCGGCGAAATGACCGTGCGCGTAGAGCACGAGAAATCCTGGCGCCGGTCCTGGTCCTGCCTCCTACCTCCTACCTCACAGTGATTTACCTCTCTGCCGGCTGCCCTGGGCCCCCGAAAAATACTGCTAGGGAGGGTTGCAGGACCACTTTTGTGGCTTCCCTTTGCTTCCCAGCAGAAAAATGACTTTCTGACAGGGACACACATTCTGTGCATGCGCAGGGGAGCAGAATTCCTCCAGAAATAAACAATCTGTAACTAGCGGTTGCTTCTGTGGTCTTTGCCAGCTAGATGCCCCCAATATCTCTAAAGTACTGGAAAGGGACTGTATAAAGACTGCTTGTAGCAATATAATGGTGTTCGGTCCTGGCTTGTGCACCAGATTAATGGAACTACTTTCAATACGTAGACTTCCAGTCTACTCAGATAACAAATACAGTTGAAATAGTTGATATTAATGGTGGTAGCATTGGTGGTTAATTAATTAGGCTGATATTAATGGTGGTTAATTAATTAGGCTGTTGTCATGAGTCAAACATACCAGTTTCATCATAGTGGGCTGCCTTTACAATGTCATAATCTGTGACTTCATCTTAGCAGCAAGCAGAAGCTAATGAGTTATGTAACCCTCTCCTTTTTTTGTAAGTTGCTATTGACATTTTAGAAACACTTCTGTACAGAGAAGCAGACTGAAATTTAGAGGACCCAGTTGTCCATTTGAACAATAGAAATCTTTGAGTCACACATTCTTTCTTGGTGTAATTATATTCTCCCTAGTTTTGGAAAGTGACTCACAGGCTATGCCGATCATATAGTTAGGTGCCAGAAAATGACCTAATTTGGATAAGTGTGATACTTTGTCCTCAGTTTTGTGCATGGTTTATATAGCAATCAGGCTGACATGGACAAAAGGCAAAGTTGTTACATCGATAAAATTGAGGTATATATTATTTTGAACATCCTTATAACCACGTTTCTCAATCTGTATGTTTAGTGAGTGGTAGTGGTTTGTGTTAGGAAAATACAAAGTTTTATATTTTGTAACCTAGTCATGTGTACAGTTGGTGTTTTATACAGTATAACAAATGCTTTCAAATGTGGATGACCAAAGTAAGGCACTGCAAGAAAAGTAGCTTGACTTCTGCCCCTGGAGATGTAGATTGCTCTCAGCTATAACTCACTCAGTGCTTACTCAGGGAGGGCCTAAAAGCTTTTAGAGACCTTGCTCTTCTTCACTTACTCAAATGCCTTCCTTCACCAACATGAATGTGTGGCACTAGTTCTGGCTGAGCATACGTAACTCCAGTCCTGTAATTCACTAGATGCTGATGCAATAGTGTACCTATGCACAGTAAATGGCAAGGCTGGGGTGTAAATCTTAATGATGAGCTGGTTGTAATATTCCCAGAACTGAAACTCTATTGATATTCCCTTTTTGTTTTTAGAGCTTTCAGTCCTAACGAGTCTTCAAATTATTGCACATAGGTATGGCTAGATATTGGGATTAAAAACACGACTGATTGGATTTATTCATACAGAATAGTGGAGGCCAGGGCCGGCTTTAGGAAGTACGGGGCCCAATTCGAACATTTTCGGCGGGGCCCTGGCAGGGATGATTTAAAAAAAAAAAAAAAAAAAAAAGGGGAAAAAAAGCCTTTCATTTCTTTCATGTATTATTTACTTTCCATAACTATATGAATAATAAAATTATACATTATATACATTGCATCATATATGCTGTTGATTGGCTATTAATGACCACCGTTTCACATGTGTGGGTCCCTGCCCTTCTGGGAGGTGTGACATTGTTTGGTTACAGTAGCTCTGCCCCTGCATTGAGCAGGTGGGCAGGGTTACTGCTGAACTGCAGGGCAGCAGTGGACATTGGGGTTGGTGGAGGCAGGGCCAAGGGGCTGAATGGACGTTAGGGTCTGGCTGCGGAGGGAGGGTGTGGGGCTGGTTGGAGACAGGGGTATGGGGCGGGCTGGCGTTCAGGCAGGGCGCGGGGGTGCAGCAGGGGTTGGCAGGGCTGGAGACAGCGGAGTGCCGGGACTGGCTGGCTTCAGGCAGTGCGGGTGAGCAGGGGTGATGGCGACAGGGCGGGGTGCGGCTGGCAGGGTGTGTTGGGGCTGAGTTGCGGGCAGCAGTGTGTTGGGTGGCTGGCTTTGGGCAGGGCTGGGGTGTGTGGCAGGCATTGGTGGAGAAGACAGGGGTTTGGCGGGGCTTGCTGTGGGACGGGGTGCAGAGCTGGCTGCAGCCAGGGGTGACTGTGTGGCAGGTCAGGGGGTGCGCAGAGGCAGCTGGAACCCCAGCCCTTTAAGTAGCCCCCAAACCCACTTCTGTCCGCCTCCGACCTTTTTACAATAGACCGCGGGAGCTGTGGGGAGATGCTGGGGGACGGCGGAGGCTCCAGCGGCGGATTTCTAGGACCGGAGGTGGCAGGCAGTGGAGCCCGGCCCTTTAATAGCCTGGAGTCCTTATGCGCCGACTGCTGGGGGCTATTTACAGGCCTAGAGCTCAGCAGGGTCGGGGGGCTTGCCGTCGCTCGCCGGAGTGCGTGGCTTGCCGCTTCCGGCGAGAGCTGCCAGCCCCGCTCTCCCGGCCAGAAGAGCGGCAAAGCCCCGTGACTTCGCTCTCCCAGCTGGAGCCCTGGCCGGAGAGCGGCAAAGCCCCACCGCCCCGCTCTCCCGGCTGGAGCCCCAGCCGGAGCGCGGCAAGCCCCGCCGCCCCGGCTGGAGCTCTAGCTGGGAGAGTGGGGCCGCGCCGCGCTCCCGCCAGCACTTCGCTCAAAGGAGCGGGACTGTGGAAGACCCCGGAGCAGACCGCAGCCGGGGACCAGGGTAAGTAAAAAAAACAAAAAAAACAAACAAAAAAAAAGGTGTCTAAGGCGTGGAGCCCGATTCCCCGGAATTTGGCCAAATCGGGCTAAAGCCGGCCCTGGTGGAGGCAGAGAGGTTTTACTAATCAAGTAAGCAGAAAACCAACAAATCATCATTTGTTCTCATACCTTTTTTTCTTTTTGTTCATATGCTGTTTTTGCTTCCTCTGGAATAGACATGGACATGGAGTTTCAATAACTAGCTACCTAGTTGTCTGCTCCTTACTTGGAAACACGGTATTCCTAAAGTAACAAATGAATTAAACAGTCCGCATCTCTGTTCCTTCAGTTCTGTCATGTGTTCTGCATAAAAATCATGCTTTTGGTCATATCTGTGTATACACACTAGCTCACCTGGAGTAAAGACAAATAAACAACCAATTGGTATCAGAGAGAGTTAACAAACTTAAATGAAAATATCCACCCTGGTCTAGACCTGTCTCTGTACTCTCAGGCACTGGTGGAATTACTTTGCTTTCTGAAGGTGCCTCCTACCCACCCTTCTGTTGCAGTACAAATAATTCAGAATGCTATTTGCACTCTGGGTAAGATATTTAACATGTTTTTTTAACTAGCCAAAATTACTTTATTTGGCATGCTATATAATAGGCATTTGAAATGGCAGAGACATCTGTATGAAGAAAATGGGCTATTTACAGATCTCTGAATTGAGCATCAGACAAAATCCGGTAAAACATCTTGACCTTACTTATTTAAAAAAAACTGTGTATACAAATTGTAGAAGTGTCTTGGAGTCTTTGTAATTGAATGTCCCTAACGCAGGTCACATATGTGACACTTGTTTATTAGCCAACGTTAATAGTAGCTGAAGATCATTTGCCATCTGTTTTAGCTTTTAGAAGTGAGCCATTCCTGGTGCTTCCTAGCAGACAAACATCCACATGACTGAAAACATCTCACTAACTGCTTCTTGGGGCAGGTTCCAGTAGTTGGACTAGCCTATGACTTGGGAGACTGAGATTCAATTCCCTCCTCCACAACATACTTCCTGTCTGACTTCAGGCAAGTCACTTAGTCTCTGTGTCTGTTCCCCATCTCTAAAATGAGAGTACTTCCCTACTTCACAGGGTGGTGGTGGTTGTGAGGAGAAATGCACTAAAGATTGTGAAGCGCTTTGAGATCTACGGAGGTAAAAGCTTTTTATATAAGAGTTAGTAGTATAAGGTATAGGTGGTGGTGGCGGTGACGAATAATTCAGCATCCAGTACGTGTCCAGACCTTTGGACTGATTCCCTTCCGTCTGCTGCCATGGGAGAGGCTCTCTTGCTGTTAAAGCCAACCGCCCCTCCCCCCCGGCACAAAACTAGTTTTTAGGAGGATAAACTGCTGCTATTGTGCAATATTCCTTTCCTTTGACCCACATAGTCTGCGTGCTAAAGAATGACCTGTTTATCCCTACAACCACTGAAATCCCCAGCAATATTATTCCATGTATGTGAGCAAAACTGAAATAACGGGTTGTTGTCATTAATACTGTCTGGAGTCTGACAACATCAACAGGCAGACTGCAAAACCAAATAAAATAATCACTATGTAGCTCTATATATGTGCTTTATAGAAGAGAGGGGGGGTCTCATTTTGGGGTAGGGACTAGAACAGGGGTAGGCAGCCTATGGCACGTGTGCCGAAGGCGGCACGCAAGTTGACTTTCATTGACACTCTCACTGGTTCCTGGGCCACTGGTCCGGGGAGCTCTGCATTTTAATTTAATTTTAAATTAAGCTTCTTAAACATTTTTAAAACCTTATTTACTTTATATACAACAATAGTTTAGTTATATATGATAGACTTATAGAAAGAGACCTTCTGAAAACATTAAAATGTATGACTGGCATGTGGAACCTTAAATTAGAGTGAATAAATTAAGACTCAGCGCACCACATCTGAAAGGTTGCTGACCCCTGGACTAGAATTACTTGTTTAACTTTTATTTCAAGGGCCTGAAGAGCCTGGTGTTGCAACACAAAGATTCAGCTGAAAATTTTTTAAAGGCAAATGAAAAATGAAGACTGTGCTGATTGTTTCCTGTTGCATGATTTCTGTAGAAATGAAGCTCAGTTCTGTCATAAACTACAACAAAGTGGCCTCCTGTGGGGAACTAGAAGAAAAATATGAAGGAAAACTCAAACTAATGTAACTATGTAATGTAACTATGCTCTCCTATTATATCAACTCTAAAAGTTTAGTTTCACTACAACATATAAAATGGTTAAGTATAAATGGTTGAGATAGTTATCACAATTCTATCAGCGTAAAGGCAGCGCCTGAGCTGCTGCTGAGATGTCACCCATTATTCTGAGGTTACTGCATTATAACAGTTTTAATAGGTTATACTAATGCATGATGCTGCCCAGTGAGTTCAGCAGGCAGCTGTCTCTTCCTAATTTTAATTCAGAAGAAATAGCATTTGTGTTCCAGGATAGAGGACTCTGGAGATCTGTGGTTGGCGGCCCATACCCCGATTGGGGTGACGGGCATGAGTGAGTGAGTGATACATTCCTGAAGCCTAATGTGTTCATTCAGGGGCAGTCCCATGAGGTTCTGTACAACATCTGGATCTAGTTGATCATACTGTATTACCAGACACTTAAATAATTCTTGAGTAGAGGTTTATATTGCATTATTGCCTGAAAATTATGCCAGCAAACTATTTTTATTATACAAAGGATAGTGTCTCAGGATGAAATACACATACATAGCAGTGAATTTAAACATGCTTTGCAGTCATTGAACTAACTGAAAGCTTGTAAATGCAGTGCTTGAACTTCAGTATGAATGTGTTCACTGCCACCTGCAGTTAAAAGACTTGTTTGTTACACTGCAGGATCTGGAATGATTTCCCATAGTTTTGTATGTAGGGTGCTGTTTATACAGTGTTTGGATAGGAATGGAGGGCTCTGTAGGATCAGAGAGGAAGTGTTACTTAAATTTTTTGTTAGTGTCTGAAAATGCCCACAATATGCTAGTTGCTGATACGTATTTGAAAGTACAGATCCTACCCTGAAAAGCCAATAAGCTAAGCAAAGGGAGAATGCACAATATAATATACATATTTCATATTCATATACACAATAAATGTCAGGATTTCCCTGGACAAATTCAGCTTGTTGGTTTTTAAGATTGGATTCGGTTAGTGCAGCACTGTTAAGTAAAAGAAAAGCTGTTTTCTGTACTGTGTTTGCAAAGAGATCAATGGGGGTGGGGTGGGAGGGGAAGGACTAACTGATTTTGTGTAGAATAAGTACTTGAGCTCTCTCCTGCCACCCATCAATACACAAAGCACTTCTGTGCAGACATTCGGAAAAAAAATATTTCAGGCTCTTCATGCCTGTGTGAGAGGGTATTATGCATCTATAGGATACATTCTTATACTGGAACTGGAAGAAATAATGGTGGTGATATTCCTGTAGCAAGTGGTTGACAGACAAAAGGCTTTGCTGTCTGGGAATTCTTTTGATGTAGGTCTGCTGTATTCCTGCATATAAACTTGATTATATTTGTTGAAAAGTGAAAGAAGCTTAGAAGTACTGATGGAAAAAATAAGTGCTGTTAAATACTATGACTTTAGCATTTCCAGTAGCTATCAAGCCAGTTCATTAAACACTGAACGATTTACTGGTCTTTTTATGTTATCCAGTTACCCCATCCCAGTCCACTTGTTTAGCTCATACACCTGTTAAGTTTTTGACTTTTTTGACTATATAAGCGCTGTGGGCCAGAGACTGTTGTTTTTTTGTTTGGTATAGTACTTAGTGCAGTGAGGCCCAACTTGATTGTGGATTTTAGGTATTACTACAATATGAATATTAAATTACAGCCAAAATGTAAGGCTTGCTTGTAGCTATTCAACCCTTACCCAAGGATTTGCTACAGGCAATGGCCATGAGTAAGACTCTCCATGATGTTTGTCTTATACATTGAGGCATTTTGAATATCAAATTATTTTTCACATTTCAGATTTTTAGGTTGGCTTAAATGTATCTAACTTTGCATTATTTTCTTTGGTTTAAGGGGAGAATGCCCTGTGTGCTGTATGTATACATTAGATAGGGCTATCTGTACATGAGTTTATTCCTGTCATAAAGAGCCTAATGCAGACACATGTACAAATGAAATATTTCATGTACTTTCAAAATACATACCTCTTAGTATACCACTATACTCTGAGCCCCATGTCTGGTAGCAAATAAGGTTTAAAATCTGTGGTAAGATGGATGGATTGCTGCAGTGCACCAATGCTAAATTTCTGTAGCAGTGTATGATTAATGGGGCAAATTATTTTGATTGTAGTAACCATCACAAAAATGTACCACTTAAATGTTTGTTTAAAAACTGCCTTGTTTTTTTTTACACTGCTGCAGAAGCTTCAGTTGGCTCATGAACTTAAATACTGATATCACCTGCCTGTGGTGGTAGTTGTGGGAGGCTTGGTGATCTGGATGGCTTTTGGGGTAAGAGCTGGGTCTATAAGCAGATGAGTATCTTAATTTCTTCTGCACAGGAGAAAACTCACTGATCCATTTTAATAAGTTTTCCTCTCCTTACCCCTGTCGAATTCTGGGAAGCCCACCTATATCAGAAGGCCCTTTACCCAGCCTAAGAGGAGGAGCCACCAAAGCCAGAGTGCAATTAATTTTGGGGGACAACAAATGAGTAAACGAGTGAGGGTTACAGGGCCATAAGCAGGGATTCTGAGAGGGACACAGAGCAGAGAACCCCAGACAGCGCCCACTGCTCCTCAAAGGTGTCTAGAGAGCCAGCAGATGCTGCCCAGAGGAACTCTGATGGGATATGTAATGGAAATAGGCTCCACAGTCACAGAACATCTCCCCTTCCCCTCCTTACAGCTTACTGGAGGCAGAAACAAGACCTTTGAGGCAGCATGGGAATGGCCATAACCTTACACCATCTGTTTGTACTGCCTCCAGTAGTTGCAGGCAGGATCCAGTGCTTTGGAGACCGCTGTTGCTCTGACTCTGAGTTGTAGCAGAGCCAGTGGAAGAAGAGTCATTTAATGTTCCCTTTTCTCTGTGTGGAGTAGTGACATTTTTTTGTGGTGTTGGGCTCTCTGTGAAAAGGGCAAAGTAATTTGTAATGGATTACGTTAAGCACTTTCTATATTGGACACGTGTACCTTTGAAGACACGAACTTTGGACAGGCATGCTCTTTCCCTTGCGCTGCTCCCTCCCCCCTATTTGAATAGTTTTTTTCATAATATAGAAAACAGCATAAAGTAACCACAACAAAATCATAATGATTACAGTGCAGTACTCCTAAAATCTACTGTGGTTAAATCTAAATATAAAAAATTTCTTGTGTGTTCAAAATTAGGAGAAACTGAATTATTACAACTAAGATATATATCCAAACAAAGCTATTAAAGAAAGCAATCCCTTTTGATTGTTTCAGTTTGCCATTTGAACAGGATGTAAGATATTTTTAAATAAAAGATCATGAGCTGATGTGGCCTATAAAGAAATGGGTGATCAAGTTGCATCTGAAGTGTGTGAGGCTTACTTTTTTAACCTTTCAAACAAGACAAATGTTGAACAATCCAGGGAATTTATGAAAGCATTAGCAATGTATTCTTCAGCGTTTGAGTTAATTGTTGACTTGGTATAGCGGTGTGCTGTCTGCTAACGGGTGCTCTGATTTCAGCTTCTTGCCTCTTTTTAAAGATCTTGTTCTACATTCCCAAACTACTTCAGAAAAATCTGCTTGGACTTAAGACAAATAGTCTGTTTAGATATGCAAGCTGAGAATCCTGTCAGTAATTACAGCCACTGTTTGCTAGCTGGCATTGCTGAGCCTGTTTTTAGTAAAGAGGCTGTGCTTCCGTGCCAGTGGTACAAGAATTCCTCCCTCCCTTCCTCTCAAGTCCAGCACACTGGCCCACCTTGCTCCTGTCCTCTGCTGAGGCCACCTTCAAACTCCTGAGGGTAGTAGTAAGGCTTCACATTGCCCAATATAATTCATATCCTTCTGACAGTTAATTTCCTGGTTTCCCCTTATCTATCTGCTGCTGTGGTTGGCTTTTCCTCCTCCCCCCTTTGTTGACAGGATTGGTAGTAGTTAGACTCTTCTTCCTTTCGGCAATAACGGATGGTTCTTGCAGCCTGTTACTTCTCTCCAGCACCAGTGGAGGTGTGGGCATCTCCATGCTACCTCTGTCGCCACTTTGCATATAATGTTTCACGCTCTTTGAAACTGATTGAATAGATTTAGCATCTAGCAAGTCACTCATAACAAAGCTAGTAATTCTGATTCCAGCAGAGGCTCCCTTCCTTTTTAGTGTAAGCCTAGGGTTCAAACTCAGTGTAACCCTAGGTTTCAAACTCAGGCTAGAGCTTAACCCTTCTTTTGTCTACACACAAATCATGCCAACCCAGGACTCAGATGCAGGCTCACAGGGATGGAGGTTCTGAGCCTGAATCAAGTTAGGACCCAGGGTTCAAGCCCTGTTCGTTTGCAGTGTAGACACAGTCATACTGGACTCATGTTCTGGGAGTCCATCAAAAGTATCCCACAAGCATGCTGACTTTGTCCTCTTTTCCACCATGAACAAAAGGCTAGAGCAGCCATGTTTTGGAAAGTCTATGATATGGGCTGTTGGACTCATACCTTCATAATGCGGTTTTGATATATAGAAGCCCCATGTTAAGACCCAGGGTTCAACATTTCCTAACCTGGTGTCACAAGTGAGTGCAGATGCTCAAACCATAGGTTAACAAACCCAGGGTCTGCTAACTTGAGTTCTACTGACCCTGGGCTTACGCTGCTGTGTAGATGTACCCTTATTACTAGCTCTCATGGTTTGAAACAGCCGGGTGGTGCTCTCAACCTCTCTCCTACAAAGCCCTAAAGCTGATTGGGTAACAGTCAGTCAGTTTCCTCAGGCTGCAATTATATTGATGAGGGTCTGACTCATGAAAAATACAGGAAAGTGGATTACAGCTTTTGTGGTGGTTTTTAAAGTTATATCTTTAGTATTACGGTAGCAGATTGCAGCTTCATTCTGCTAGATCCCGTACAGATGTATAATAAGAAACAACCCCTGTCACCAAAGACCTCACCATTTAAATGGAAAAGAGACGACTAAGGGGGGATATGATAAAGGTCTATAAAATCATGACTTTGTGGAGAAAGTAAATAAGAGAGTATTTCTTCCTCATAACACAAGAACTAGGGGCCACCAAATGAAATCAATAGGCAGCAGGTTTAAAACAAACAAAAGGAAGTATTTTTTTCACACAGTGCACAATCAACCTGTGAAACTCTTTGCCAGAGGATATTGTGAAGGCCAAGACCATAACAGGGTTCAAAAAAGAACTAGATAAATTCATGGAGGATTGGTCCATCAATGGCTGTTAGCCAGGATGGGCAGGGATGGTGTCCCTAGCCTCTGTTTGCCAGAAGCTGGGAATGGGTGACAGGATGGATCACTTGATTACCTGTTCTGTTCATTCCGTCTGGGCACTCGGCATTGGCCACTGCTGAAAGACAGGATACTGAGCTAGATGGACCCTTGAGCTGACCCAGTATGGCCATTCTTAAGTTCTTATGTTCTTAAGTGAACTAATGTGGAGACAGGGAAGAGCAGATTCTCTCATCAAAATAGCAACTTAAGTCACTTAGGCCTTTATATAGTGATAGAAGTTAACAAGCTCTGATGTTTCACTAATTAACACAATCAATGTGTATAAGTGGTTAATAGGGTTGGCTGTGATATAAATTGACTTAGTAGAATATTTTTACTTCAAGTTCACAGAAGTAGATTTTTTTCGGGTTATTTTTGTTTTTGAGACCACTTGAAATGAAGTCAGACTGGTGATGGTCTACACTCTAATTAGTTAATTGACTACTTGGGGTGTGTGCAGGAATTTAAATTAGACTGCTTTTGAAGGGCCATGTTAAACACATGATGTTATGAGGATTTACAGTAAACCTTTGCTGTAACAAACCCCTGGAGATCCAAGCCATTTGGCCACTATAGTCAGGGGTTCGTAATAGCAAAAGACAGGGCGGGTGACAGCTTCTGGAGTTGGGGGCTGTCTGTGACACTACTGATTATTGAGGGGCTCATGCCCCTGATTGCCCCCCCCCTTTGTGCACACCCCTGTGGATTGTTTTTTGCAAAACAGCAGTGGGAAAACCAACAATTTAAAATATTCTAATTTTGTGTTTTTCCACTTACAATATACTGGTAAAATGTGACCCTTTTTTTTGTAACTTATTGGAGCATCTTCAGTAGTATTGGTGGAGAGTGACTTTGTGTGGATTATAATGAGGTTTATTAAACTGCCAAATACTGAGTCTATTCTCCTAAAGAAGGAGGTTGATCTTGCTATTAAAATGCGGCACTGGTAGTTGGGATATCTAAGTTGCAGTCTTGGGTCTGCCACAGGTTTGCTGTGTGACCTCAGGTAAGGCAATTTACCTGTGTGCTTCCATCTCTCCATTATAAAATGAGGAGAAATATTATTTACCTATTTCTAATGGACATTGTGAAATTAACTTTTGTGTTTGTAAAGTGATTTGAGATCCTGAGGAGAAACTGTAGGAGTATTATTCCTTAGCATGCCACTAAGATTGACTGTATTGGTTGAAACAATTGGCAGCAGTTCTGTTTTTAATGTTAACTTCTTTCTTTGCGGCTCCTAACCTTTGAGAATTGGCAGTTCTGGAAGTTATGAAAGCTTTTGGACCTTTCTGGAATCCAGGACTGCCATCTTGATGTTTATGGATGTAGATGCATAGGCTGCAAAACAGTTCAGATATTTTCCCTGTAAAAATGCTTGTTACTAATGTGTCATTCATAAAAATATGACAAAGAAAATATATAGTCACTGATTGGGAAGAAAGCATCTTTCTTTCAAGTGTAAATTGCTTTCAATTTAATTAGATGTTCTCTTGCTCTTGAATTATGAGAAGGAGGGCAGAGTGCGTGACTTTGACTTTATCACGGTATTCTTTACTTTATGTATACCACTAACGTGTCCTTCCTCCAAGCAGTCTGAATCTCTTCAAACTTCACTGGGAGTGTTTTCATGCCTATAACTTATGTCGAGACTCTGTTGGGTGTTTAATTTGTTTCTGCTGTACCTTTTTTACCAGATCAGATGACCATAAGTGAATATGTGCCGTTATATAAGACAATTGCGTATCCGTATTGTTCTTTTACATATCCTAATCTTTTGTTTACTGCTGTGGCACACTAACAGAGTGCTTCCATTGAGCTATCCACAATAATGCTTGGATATTTTTCCCTAAATGGCTACTGTTAATCTTAGAACGCAGCAAAATATGAGTAGCTCAGATTGTTTTTTTTTCCCCCCATATGAGCTACTTTGTATTTGTAAACACTGAAGTTCTAGCCTGGCAGTGTCCTGTTGGTTTAAGTCCTTCTGGAATTCCTTGAGTAACCTAAATAATACTGTGAACTCAGCAGCTTTTACCACCTCCTTATTCACCCGCTAATATTGACAAATATATGAATTTAGATCGCAGTCTCTCCCTGGGGCAGAATTTTCTTTTGTTGTGTGTACAGTATTTAGCACCATGGATCTGGAGGCCCTAAATAAGAGATTGAGATGCTATCCGAAAACAAATGTATTAACTGCTGGCACCATTAGGAATTATTGGGTACTACACTGTTAACTTGTGACATATTGAAAACTGGCCATTTAGTTCTGCTTTTTTTTTTTTAATTTTGTATTTTAACCTAGCTTCTGAACCATGACAGTGTTTTCAAACATCACTTCATGACTACTCTAGTTTCGTTAATAACCTCTTATGAGGGACTTTGACGGGGGCCTTTTTCAAAGCCTAAATAAATCTGTTCTCCATACTTTTTGTTAACACTTGAGAGAATTCTAGTAGGCTGGTGAGGTTTGATTTCCTTTTATAAAAGAGATGTTTGTGTAGGTGTCTTAACCCTCTTCACAACCTTATTTTCACAGTCTGTTTACCTGGTGGTAAAACAGGGTTCCCCAGTCTGTAAGTTCCAGGATATAGAAGTACATTACATTTGCTTCCTTCCAGTTGTTTGGCACAGTAAGTGATTTTGAGACTTGCATGGTATGTATCTGATGTATGTCATACCTATGTTCTAATTTCGTTTTTTGTATTTTTTTCCTTAGCCGAATTGGGGTGTTTCTATTATTCCAAAATTTTAAATGTGGTCTGTAAAATATATGAAATCTACCTAGGATTAGCAGTTTATTCAGGACTTCTATATTTGACCGACTAAATTTGTGCTAGCAAAGAGATTTTCAGGCCACCATAAAGATTTATATAGAACATTAGAAATTACTAATGCAACTCCATAAGAATGTTATCTGGCTACTTCAAAACATTATATACAGCAATATTTAAATAAGACATGAAAATTGGAATGACAAAGCTGCTTCTGCAGATCAAAAATTCTGTAAAGGGTCTTTAAAACATCAGACGGCTACCAGAGTTTTCTCTTGTGGATCATTTTAAGAATACAGCCTATCTGGTCTACCATGAACAGTAGGAGATACAATTTCTCTTCTGAGCAGTAATATATAAATTCTGATCCCTCGTTGCCAAATCTCCCCAGAAGCTGATGCCATCTGAAGGAAAATTAAACCTGTAAATTTATGGAGGGGAGGCTATGATGAGACTGCCTACAATGGTACATAGAGGATGTGAGACAACAAGCAGCAAATATCTCCAAAGGCTGGTGATGAGACACTAGATGGGAGGGCTTTGAGTAACTACAGAGAATTCTTTCCCAAGTGTCTGGCTGGTGGGTTTTGCTGACATGCTCAGGGTCTAATTGACAGGACCGGCGCTAGAGTTATTTGCACCCTAGGCGCACGGCCATTTCGCTGTCCTGCGCGCTGCTCCCGCGGCTCCAGTGGAGCTGCCGCAGCCGTTTCTGCAGAGGATCCGTTGGTCTGTGGCTCCGGTGGAGCTGCCGCAGCCATGCGGGACCAGCGGACCGTCCACAGGCATGTCTGTGGCAGCTCCACCAGAGCCGCGGCCCAACGGACCCTCTGCAGGCATGACTGCGGCAGGTCCACCGAAGCCGCCTGCTGCCCCCCGAAAATCCTGGCACCCTAGGCAATTGCCTAGTTCGCCTCAATGGAAGCACTGGCCCTGCTAATTGATCACCATATTTGGGTTCGGGAAGGAATCTTCCCTGGACAGATTGTCAGAGGCACCTTTTTTTTTTCCCCTTCACTTTCCTTTGCAGCATGGGGCACAGGTCACTTGCAGGTTTAAATTAGTATAAATGGTATGTTCTCTGTAACTTGAAGTCTTTAAGTCATAGTTTGAGGACTTCAGTAACTCAGCCAGAGGTTAGAGGTCTATTAGAGGAGTGGGTGGGTGAGGTTCTGTGGACTGCAGTGTGCAGGTGGTCAGATTGGAAGATGACCATGATGGTTCCTTCTGACCTTAAAGTCTTAGTCTCTTACTGTAACTTAAACATTATTTCTCAATAGTAGTTGTACATGCTTATGGGTATATTGAGACAGGCTGGAGGCCAAACACCTTCAGCAACCTGAGAAATACGGACAACTAGTAATACATTAAACATGTACCTCTTTACTCTATACCTGCATACATAGATCTTTTAAGTAATTCTTTTGAAATTTTAAAACAAAAACCTTGTCAATGAACACTTTGGTCCCCCATGTCTGGTTATAATGTTTCAGCTCAAACAGCTCTGCTTCTATGTAGACTGTACACTCCAAGCGTTAGTACACTCAAAGTGCAAAAAACTATTTTGGGTCTTCTGAATAGCACGTTTCCTGATTGGCAGGTTTGGTTTCTCCAGTGGGTTTCATCAAAATACATGTTATTTGGGACCTCCTAACAGCCTTCTCTAAAACCTTATTTTCAGCAGATTCTGTTAGTAATTATTTATTACCTATAGAGTCTCCAGTGCAATTGGATACTCTGCAGAACAAAAAGACACAAACGTGCCATTTAACTTTAGGTGTGATGTGAGTGTTAACAATAAGGGAACTTGAGTGAGAGAGACATAAGGGTTAGTTATAAGATCATTTTCCATTTATGGTATATGGACATGTTAATGGCTTGTTAAAAAATTAACTCTATTTCTGTTACTTAGTTGACACTGAAGAAGTTGTTTTGTTTTGTTTTTATTTGTTTTTTTAGAAGGCAAGAGGGTTTTCGTAGATTCATAAACTCTAGGACTGGAAGGGACCTCGAGAGGTCATCGAGTCCAGTCCCCTGCCCTCATGGCAGGATCAAATACTGTCTAGACTATCCCTGATAGACATTTATCTAACCTACTCTTAAATATCTCCAGAGATGGAGATTCCACAACCTCCCTAGGCAATTTATTTCAGTTTTAAACTTCCTGACTACCCATGGAACAATTTTCCTAAAGTCCCCAACCGCTAAATACTCCCCTTGCGCATTTAAACACCATTGCTTCTTGTCTATTCATAGAGGCCTAATGGGGAATCAAGTTTTTCTCCCTCCTCCTGATGAACACCCTTTTAGATACTAAAACTGCTATCGTTCCGTCTCAGTCTTCTTTTTGCCAAACTAATAAACCCTTCTTTCACCTTCCTTCATAGGTTCAGCTTCAAGACCTAAATCATTCTGGTTGCTCTTCTCTGGACCCTCCCAATTTCTCCACAATCCTTTCTTGATATGCGGTGCCCCAGAACTGGACACAATATCCACGCTGAGGCCCTTATACCAGCGCAGAGTAGAGCAGAAAGGGCGTGGACTCGGTGGCATGGACTTTCTCGTGTCCTGTGTTTAACAACACCCGTTAATGCAATCCCAGAATACACGTTTGCTTTTTTTTTGCACAGCATCACACGTTGACTCTTTTTAGCTTGTTGGGTCCGCATTATGACCCCTTAGATCTCTTCTGCCATATCCTTCTCACGACAGCCCTCTTCCCATTCTGTTGTGTGAAACTGATTTGTTCCTCCTCAAAAGTGGGAGCACTTGCATTTGTCTTTAATTTTTTTTATTGGGACTTCCAAATGTCTGGGTTTACCACTCCGTCATGCGACAGACCATTTCTCCAATTGTCTCAGATCATTTTGAATTTTGACCCTGTCTCCAAAGGCAGTTCTGCAAATCCCTCCGGTTGGGGGGGGGGGGCGGGAGGGGGAGGGGGGGGGGGGGTGGGGGGAGTGTGGGGGAGGGGGGGGGCTGGGGGGGGGGGGGTGGGGGGGGGGGGGGGGGGGGGGGGGGGGGGCGGGTGGGGGAGGGAGGTGGGTGGGGGTGGGGGGGCGGGAGTGGGGGGGGTGGGGGGGGGCGGAGGCGGGATCGGGCGGGGGGGGGAGGGAGGGGGGGGGGGGGGGGGGGGGGTGGGAGGCGGTGGGGGTGGGTGGGGGGGCGTGGGTTGATAGGGGTGGGGGATGGATCGTCCGCTAAAAAACTTTAAATAATGCGTACCTTTCTAATGCCAAAAACATCTAAGTCGTTGATGAAGGAATTATTGAAACAGACCGGTCCCCAGAACAGACCCCTGCGAACCCCAATTGTTATACCTTTCCAGCCAGGATGAAGCCTTAATAACCCCTCTCCTGAGTACGGTTATCCAGCCAGTTATGCACCCACCTTATAGTAGCCCCATCTAAATTGTATTTGCCTAGTTTATCGATAAGGATATCATGTGAGGCCGTATCAAATGCCTTACTAAGGTCTAAGGTTGTGGCCTGGCAAATCTACCTAGTGTTGATTAATGTGAAATGCTATCCTGGGGGTGTGAACCACATTATACAAGCTGAGCTTGTAGCTGCAGAAGTCAGTTTTATAAAAATTTCAAACTGCAGTAGCACCTGTAAAAGGGGCATGAGACACAGACCAGAGTGCTCTGGTACTGGATTCTTTGCCCACACTGGATCTGTCTCTTAGGGCAGGTCTGTGCAAGAAACTTTTTACCCATATAGCCAAATGCAGCATTTCTATACTGGTGAAAGCACTGGTACAGATGCATTTATATCAGCATTAAAGTCGTTTTTTTGGTATAGTTTGTTTTTGCTCATTGACCTAGTATAACTACACCAACAAAACTTTTTAAATATAGACTAAGACAAAGCTTCTCTCCAATCCAAATTTAAGATGGCTTTTTCTCTTTCAGATTAAGCTAACTTTCAAATTTTCACATGAGGATGCTATGTGATTTATGTGGGTGCTGCTGGTTAATTAGAAAGCTATTAGATCAAATTTTGATGCTGTCAGTCATCTTGCACATAAGGCCTTTTGGAGATCACTCACCATCCAGTGCCAACACAATAAAGGAAAGGTTTGAGCTTCTGCTGCCACTCTTTGGCTTCAGTCCATGTTGTTAGTAAATACTCACTAAAAACAAACCTAGACCCTGAATGAAGAAGCATGATAAAAACATGTATTGCAACCACTGAGTCTTGTTAACTCTGTTACATGCATCCTACCTTTCTAGCTGCTTGAGATATGATTAACTTGGCTCTGTCCTTGGTCTCCTTCTTGTTTCGGTCTACACCTTATGTCTGGGGTAATCTTATATGCAAACAAAATTCAACTACCATCTGTGTGCTGAACACTCACAGATCTGCCTCTCTACTCCATATCTTTCTTCTGTCCAAACTAAAATCTCCACCCCCCTCTGACATCATCTGGATGTCTGGCTGTCAACTCAAACTCAAAATGACTAAAACAGAACTCTTAATCTTCCAGGCCCAAGCCCTCCCTGCTACCTTCTTTCTTGGTTACTGTGACATCACCACCATCTTTCCTGTCATTCGAGCCAAGAACTTGGGATCACTTTTCACCTTGCGCTTCTCTGCATGAAGTCTGTGTATAAACCTTGCAGATTCTTTCTGCATAAGAAATAAGATATGGGCTTTCCTACCCATCCCCATACCTAAAACTCTCATCCAAGGTTTCATGACTACACATCTATATTACTGCAAATACTCTTCTTTGGCCTTGACAATTACAATCTTGTTTCACTCTAATCCATTCAGAGTCTTGCTGCAGAGATTACTTTCCCTGCCCATTGCTTTGACCATGTCACCCTTCTCTTTGCATCCCTCCACAGGTTCTTCCTTCTTTATTGTATCAAACAAAAACTGTTTGTCACTCTCAAAGCCCTTCTTTTGCTTAATCTCATTGTATGTATAGTCTCTTAATTGCTATCAAAATGTTAACTTTCCACTGTGACTAACCCATGCCTCCAACCTCTATCAAACAGGCATCTTCACGCTTTCTTCCATGCTGATCTTCAGTAGGTACTGTTTCTCTCCCTCGCTCCAAACCATCCTCCTCACATCCCTTCTTGAAACTCTCCCATGATGCCTACAAAGAACTTGACACCAGTTAGGCCGGTGGTGTGCTGATACCACTGCCTATCATGCTGACCAATGCTGTCTCACTGTTTTCGTTCTACTCTCCTGTCTGTATCCATCTACTGTCTTATACTTTTGATTCTCAGCTGCTTGACACAGGAACCATCTTTGTTGTTGTTTCTATAAGTGCTTAGCACAGTGGGGTTCTGGTCCTTAATGAATGCTCTTACTCATTACAGTAATACAAACAAGAAATTATAACAATTTCCCAAGTTTCCCCCAAGAAACCACCCGGATTTTTAAGATTTTGAAAATAAGTTGCCTAACTGTTCTCCCAAAATGATGTTGTGGCATCTTAACATAATTTCATCAATACTCCGAACTCCATCATGCCTAATCAGCTGGCCTGCTGACTCCCATTCTTGCAACTAGGAAGAACTAGATAAGGCTTCCTCTGGAGCTACTCCATTGTGGTTTCTTTATCTACTACTACACTGCGAACTGTACTCCATTCCCCCTCCCTCCTTCGTTTCCTCCCCATGGTCTTTGCTGCCTTGCCAGCCTTTCTTCGCAGCCCTTGGCAGCTTGGAGTTAAGCCAAGAACAGGAAAGTAAAAGGGGACTCCCTCATGATGATGCAGACTCATGGTTTGTTAGTGTTGAACCCTGTTCAATATATTATCTTTGAGAACTGTTGCTGAATTTGATGGGTGTGATATGAAACACTAAATTTTAATGTCACTGCATATCTGAAAAGGTAGCAAAATGAAACCTTTTATAAGAGTTGCATGAAAGTACTTGTTTAATTATAGAGCTTGGATAATGATGTCCGAGTCCAGTGACATGTACAAGTGCATATTGCTAGAAACTGGAAGGGTGACTGCAGATGCTAGAAGGCTCTGTACCTTTTAGCCATTAGAAGTGCTGAGTAAACAAGGCTTGGCTTCGTCAGATGACTTGCTGACTGAGACTGCAAACACAGGCCTGGATGGGCCATCCTAAAACTTTAGAACAGTATTCTGAGTGGCAGTTTACATTCTGAACTCTAATCACTAATTAACCCACATAGAAGCACAATGGGATAAAACAGATTAAAATAGGAAATAGTTTCTGTGCTGCCACCTTGTGAACTTGGATTTTGTAACAGTATCCTCAAGATTCAATTTGTAGATGTGGCAGCAAAAGCCTGGCATGAAAATATAATGTATATAAGTTGTCACTTACTTTTAATATACTGCACACAGGACCTAATTCTCCACTGTCTTGCATCTTATCTAGTCACTTATACCTGTGCAAGGTGAACACAGTGCATAAAAAAAAATGCTATCTCAAGAGAACCATACTGTTATGCTAATATTGCATGGGTGTGATTGGCTAAACAAGATGCCAGGTAATGGAGAATACAGCCCATAATATCAATGCTTTCATGTGCACAATGTGTGTATAAGCACTACTAATAGATTCCTTAAATGTCGTTTTAAACTATTGTATCAAAGTTGAAATGCAAAGCATTCTTACTAGTACAAGTTAGGGTACTTCAGCAAGAGTAAAATTATAAGTATTATAATTTTTCTTAGGAACACTCAGATAGGCGTTGTAGAGATTAAAGATCTAAACTTGCCCTGTATTAAAACAAGATTTTTGGGAGTGTAATAAGTCACAGCATTCTCTGCTCCACTGCCTAGGCATGAAATTTCAACTGTGCCTTGCATAAGACCCTATTTTGTGTCCTGTCTTGAAGAAATAAGTTAAGGAGTTCTGATAGATTCGGTAATGCTGAAGATGCAGCACAGTTGTGCCCTTGTCCTAAAGCCATGTCTTCAGATTATTTAAAATAAACGTGCACTAGCCAGTATGAGGATGCTATAGGAATTAAATTCTGAAGGGTTAGGTACTTTTGGTTATCTTTCTGGAATAGTGGGAGGACAGGTATAATGAAGAGGTGAAGTGTCATCTGCATACCCTGTATTAGTCACTTCCTTCCTCTTCTCCTTATTAATAGAACAACATTCAGTTGCCAGATATGCAACTGATTGGAGTCCAAACTGTGAATACCCAGTTTGTGTATAGTTGACACGTATCTGTGGAAATCCATATGCATTTTAAAAGGGGAAAACAACAAAATAGTTTGCATGCTAACCTTTGCTACTGTTTTCTAAGAGGAGGATTTCTACTGTTGTCTTCTAAGGCCACGTCTACACTACGGGATAATATCGAATTAGCTAAAATCAGTTTTATAAAACTGATATTACAAAGTCGATTGTGCGCGTCCACACTAGGCACATTAATTCGATGGTGTGCGTCCATGGTCCAAGGCTAGCGTTGATTTCTGGAGCGGTGCACTGTGGGTAGCTGTTCCATAGCTATCCCATAGTTCCCTCAGTCTCCCCCACGCCTTGGAATTCCGGGTTGCGAGCCAGTGTTGATGGGGCAAACAAATCATTGTCGCGGGTGTTCTGGGTCAGCCTCACCCTCCTTGTGAAAGCAGGAGACAACCATTTCGCGCCTTTTTTTCCTGGGTGAACTGCGCCAACGCCATAGCAAAGACAATCATGGACGCCTGCTGAGATCAGTAACGGATCGTGGTAACGTTGTAACACCGCGCATTCTCCGTGCTGTCTATGGTGAACATGAAACTGCAAGCCAGGAGAGGAGGCAGCTACGGCAGCGCAGCGACGAGAGACGACGACATGGAACACTGAAAATTCTCCTAACCGCGGCCCTGCATTTTTGGAGCTACTGCTGGTAATTGGGCAAGGTTCTACCATTGAATGCCGATTTTTGAGCGGGCGGGAAACAAGCACACATGACTGGTGGACTACATAGTTTTGCAGGTGTGACGATCCGCCAGTGGGCTGCAAAAACTTTGGCATGCGTCAAGACGCACTTTCTGTGAATTTGTGACTTGCTTTTCCCTGCCCTGAAACGCCAGAAAACTAAGATGAGAGCAGGTTCTCACAGTGGAGAAGCGGAGTGGGCATACGCTCTTGGAAGCTTGCAACTCCAGACCAGCTAACCGGTCAGTGGGGAATCAATCTGGAGTGGGAAAATCTACTGTGGGGGCTGCTGTGGATGCAAGTAGCCAAAAGGCAATCGTAAGCTACTAGCTACGAAAGGTTGTGATCTGGGAAACGTGGCAGGTCATAGTGGATGGCTTTGCTGCATGGATTCTAACTGTGGTGGGGCAATAGATGGACCCATAATCCTATCTTTGGCCCCAGGCGCCAGGGCACCCAGTAAGTAAACCGCAAGGGGTATATTTCATGGTGCTGCAAGCACTGGTGGATCACAAGGGACATTTCACCAACAATCACGTGGGATGGCCAGAAGGTTCATGACGCACTCGCGTCTCAGAAGCACAACGCTGTTGTAAACGGCTTGCGCAAGGGAATTACTTCCCAGACCAGAAAAATAACAGTGGCGATGTTGAGATGCCTGTCGTTATCTCTGGGTGACCAGCTACTCCTTGAATCGCCAGTGGCTCATCGAAGCATACACAGGCCAGCCTGACAGTGGTCAGGACTGTTTACTGACAGGCTGAGCAGTGCACGGACGGGTGGTAGAAGGGTGCATTTGGCCGTTTAAAAGGGGCTGGCGAACATTACTTCTCGCTCAGGACCTCAGCAAACCAAATGTCCCATTGTTATTGCTGCTTGCCTGTGTGCTCCACAATCTCTGTGAGAGTAAGGGGGAGACTTTCCTGGCGGGGTGGGAGCCTGAGGCCAAATGGCACCTGGCCGCATGACTAATGAGCAGCCAGACACAAGGCGATTAGAAGAGCAACACCAGAGCCAGTGTGCATCATAGAGAAGCCTGAAAAAATGAGTTTCACATGGGCAGGGTACGGTGTGACGCTGTTTTGTTTCCTTGATGAACCTCCCCCTCGATTTGACTCATTCCCGTAGCAACCCACCCTTCCCCTTACTTACAGCTTGCGGAAGGAAATAAAGTCAGTATGCGTTTAACAAATCACTTAATTCTTTATTAAAAGTCATTAGTATTTAAAAATCGATGTATTCTTTTCTTAAGTCTTCCCTGTAGAACCCACCCTCCCCCCTTTGACTGTAATTGTTATTGAAAGGCAGAGAATTACTAAGGTATCCTGCATGCTGTCGGTTTGGGAGGAGGAATTGGAGGGAAGGAAAAGGCATTAAAGCATATTTCAACGTAATGACAGCTTTTTGGTTGCGACTGTCCATAGGGGTGGGAGTGGGCGGGTGCAGAAACCTTCCCATTGGCTCGTACACTCTGCGGTGAGGAAGAATATGGAACATTGGAGTACTGGAGGGTGGTTAAGCATGGGCCTGCAGTGGCACTCCTGTAAACCGCTGCTCTTCCTGAAGATCACATGCGTCTGAGGATATCAGTTTGATCACGCAGCAAGCTCCACATTTGCATCAACGCCACCGGCTGATCTTCCTGCCCTACAGACCTCTGATCTTCTCCGCCACCTCCTATCAACGCTCGAGTGTCTCTACATCTCCCATTCACTGGCATCTTTCCTGTCATTTTGCTAGCACATCCTTTCCCTCATTCTGGTGAGCTTCTGTCATTGGGGGTTTACTTCATGATTTCTAAGAACCATTTCATCTCAAGTTCCTCTTCCTCCTCCGCCTTATCTGAGCTAGCCCTTCGGGATTGGGGTAGGAGGGCCGAGAACACTGCGAAGTGCATGGGGAGGGAAAACAGGGAGAGAAGTATGTAAAAGATACATTTTACAGAACATGGCTTTACTCTTTCACAGTGAATAACACTATCCACCTTACATAGCACATGTGATTTCACTACAAGGTCGCATTGTAGTGTGGACGGGTGCAGTGTTAAATCGATTTAACGCTGTTTAAATCGATTTAACGGCGTAGTGTAGACCAGGCCTAAGAGGAGGATTTTTAAGTAGACTGTGAACTCCAAATAAAATAGCGAGGGACTCTCTTCATCCTTGATTTTAGAGTGAGATCACTAAGTTTTATCTCAAGGTCAGACACATTTCACTTCATCACAGTATGTGTGTTGGCCTCATCAGAAAACAGACCAAAAAGATGATGGTGATCAGCTATGAACATTCTAAAAAGGAATGGGGGTGGTAATTAATCTATTATATTTTAGTAACTCTTCTAAGTAACATCTCAGTATTTATTTAGCTACTGATCTTCCTGCTTCATTGAAGCTGCCTACTAACACATGAAAATATTTATGGTCTTGGTTACACATATTAAAGAATAACTCGAAATACATTTTGTTTTTAAAGTACAAAGCAGTTCAGATAATGTAGCAATATTAAATAATTTGCCACAAATATCTTTATTGCTTTGAGCTTGCATCCAGCATTTGTCTTGGTGCCCTGTGCTGACCATTAGATGTAACAATTAAAATGCAGTTATGCACAAATGAAGAACAGTATATTTTCGTAATCTGTTAAGTTTATGGTCATGGCTTAATGCTTCTAGTTACTCCACCAACTCTCCTCTTGTCTATTATGACTTTCATAAAAAAAAAAAACATGCCTTTTCCATGTGTAAGCATGATCTCTCATGTTAGTTCTATATTGCACAGTAAAACCTAGAAACCGGAATCTGTTGCTGTATGGCACTTATAAGGTCTGGCATAGAGGTAATCACTGTTGCTATGGCAGGAATTCACTAACTTTTTGATGTCTTCTGATTTATGGTGCCAAGAATAAAAAGCATTGTACTGTAGATAGAAGCTCAGCACTCCGTCCTGGCTGTCTGTCAGTGGCTTTGTATCAGCTACATTTTTGGAGCCTCTCCTCTTGAGGATTAGGTAGTGTATCTAAAAAAGCAAATTCTTCTGTCTCTAAGCTGACAAGTACTGTAGTATGCAGAACATAAGATAACTTTTGTATTCTAAGGATAGCTTTCTGTTTATTAAAACATATATTGTATGGGAAATATATGATTACATTCCTTTTTTTTTTAAATCAGATACGCTTGATTCTATCAAAGTCCAACGTACAAGGTTAATAAAAACCTAGTTCATCTTTTCCACACCTGATTTAGATATTCAAGAAGGAATAATTTCAGTGTCATGCCTCAGCAGATTTTAAAGATGAACCAAAATGATTTCATTTAAATAAATATTAAGCTGTATTAATTGAATATATCTAGACTTATTTTAAGAATATATTTCTAACTTGCGAGAACTGAAACCCCCCCCCCCCCCACTTACCTACCAAGCTCAGAGTTCAAGCCCTTAAGATTGTTTCCTGTTACAGCTGATGGAATCACTGATTCTCTCAGGTAGTGCAAAGATGACAGCTCTTCCCATGTGTTAGATGTTAATGTCATCGACTGTCTGGAAGTAAAACATCCTTGAACTCTGATCTTGCCAGAGAAATAGGCTTTTTATGTACCATTTTGTTTGTTTTTAATCTCTTGAGCTATATCTGATGGTTACCTTAATGATGGCTACGCATACACTTGCAGGGTGAGATACTGTGCCTCCTGCTATGATACACCCCTTATACCAGCCTTTGCCGGTGTTGGAGCTTGTAGAGCTGCTTCTGCTATGCCAGCCGCTTTACTTGACATACAGGAGTTGAGAATCCTGCCTTCAAACTCCCTTCTCCTTTTTGCTAGATGTCCTTACTGTGGTCACTTATTTCAGATTTGGAACTAGGATGACCATAGATTCTAAGACCAGAAGAGTCCACAGTGAGCATTTAGTCCGATTTCCTGCATAACATATGCCAGAGAACTTCCCTGAGTTATTCCATTTTAAACTAGAGCAAATATCTAGAAAAACATCCAATCATAATTTTAAAATTGCCACCATAACCCTTGGTAAATTGTTCCTCACTGTTGAAAATGTATGCCTTATTTCTAGACTGAATTTGTCTAGCTTTAAATGTCATTCATTGGCTCTTGTTGTACCATATTGTGTATTGTACCCTTGATTTTAGGCAGTGCTTAATTTATAATGAAAAGTGCTGTGGCTCAAGCAATTTTTTACTTTAATAACTGACGTGGCAACCCCAGAGGCGCTCGGGCTATAAACTGCCAAGCCTAGAGGTGCCAGGGCACAAATTAAACCCTGATTTTTAAGAAAAGTATAGGGGGCTCCAAGCCAATCTTTGTTTGGGCTGGGCTTCTCTTACTGTAGTCAGAGACATACAAATAGTCAAACATCCTGTATTGCACTGTGACTCTGCCTTTCATAGAAGATTAGGGTTGGAACAGACCTCAAGAGGTCAGCTAGTGCAGCTTCCTGCTCAAAGCAGGACCACACTGGGCCTTAAAAACCTCTAAGGATCGAGATTCCACCACCTCCCTAATTTACCTATTCCAGTGCTTCACCACCCTCCTTGTGAAATAATTTTTCCTAATATCCAACCTAGACCTCCCCCACTACAATTTGACATCATTGCTCCTTGTTCTGTCATCTGCCACCACTCAACAGCCTAGCTCCATCCTCCTTTGGAACCCCCCACCCCTTCAGGTAGTTGAAGGCTGCTATCAAATCCCCCCTCACTCTTCTCTTCTACAGACTAACCCCTGTTCCCTCCAACTCTCCTCATCAGTCCTGTGCCCTAGCCCCCTAATAATTTTCGTTGCCCTTCACTGGACTCTCTCCAATTTGTCCACATCTTTTCTGTAGTAGGGAGCCCAAAACTGAATGCAGTACTCCAGATGTGGCCTCACCTGTGCCACATAGAGGGGAATAATCACTTCCCTCGATCTGCTGGCAATAGTCCTCCTAATGCGACCCAATATGCCATTAACCTTTTTGGCAGCAAGGGCACACTGTTGACTCATATCTAGCTTCTCATCCACTGTAATCCCCAAGTCCTTTTCTGCAGCACTACCACTTAGCTAGTCGATCGCCAGCCTGTAGCAATACATGGGATTCTTCCAGCCTAAGTGCAGGACTCTGCACTTGTCCTTGTTTGAACCTCATCCAATTTCTTTTGGCCCAATCCTCCAATTTGTCAAGGTCACTTTGGACCCTATCCCTACTGTCCAGTGTATCTACCTCTCCACCCAGTGTAATGTCATCCGTGAACTTGCTGAGGGTGCAATCCATCCAGTCTTCCAGTTCATTAGTGAAGATGTTCAACAAAACCAGCCCCAAGACTGACCCTGGGGCACTCCACTTGATACCAGACTAAATGCCAACTAGACTTAGAGCCATTGATCACTACCCATTGAGCCAGATGATCTAGCCAGCTTTCTATCCACCTTTATAATCCGTCCGTCCGTCCCTCCAATCCATAATTATTTACTTGCTGGCAAGAATACCATGGGAGACCATATCAAAAGCTTTGCCAAAGTCAAAGTATGTCCACCACTTTTCCCATATCCACGGAACCTATACTAGCAATAGTTTCAGATCTGTTAAAACCACAATGTTAGACTGGATTATGATGCAATATAGCAGAAATAAGGAAAATGTGTTCTGTAACCCATGTGCAGAAATTCTGGTCTTGCTGACTGCCTAAATTGGCAAACACTCATGTTTGTTGATAGCCAGAAGTGTATTCTGCTGCTTTTGTATTGAAGAAAAACTGCTTTTTTGTCCTGTCTAATGTTCCATTATAATCTGTCCTCACTTAGCCTTTCTGTGTTTATACGTCGTGCAGTAGTCAGCCTCCAAAAATAAAAATGTATGCTCACCGTTGAATGCTCAAAAAAAACATTTTGGGAGCTGTCCACCAAGACAACCCTGATTTCTCGACTGCGGGAATAAAATTACCTTTAAAACTTCAAATTTATCTACAGAAATTGGCACTGTCAAATGTATATCTCATCTCTGTATGCTACAACTCTCTTGCATTTAATGACAATCAGATTTGCATACAACTATGCACTCTAGTAGCTACATAAAGGACAGGATAAGCAGCTGCTTTGGAATGATCATATGGGGAATAAGAATGCAAGGCTGAACTCTGAACACTAGAGTTTCCTACCATGCAGCTCACTGCACTCTGACAAGGTTACAAATGTGCCACCATGTACACGGGAAGCATAGCTTTGATGGGTCTCACCCATAACATGTTCTTTCCCAAGTACCCTGATTATGCATACTTGGTCTTTAACACTACCATTATTTTAAAGACGTTTATGCATCTAACTTTATTTGGAAGACCATAACAAAGGAGAGAAGAAAAGATGGTGGTTGAATAAGCACATGGCCTCAAAGCAGGATTTTCAGGTCCTTGGATTTGGTGTAGAAGTAAGCATCCAATAAGCCTTAATGGTCTCCAGGATTACAAGAGAGACTGACATCTGGAAGCAAATAGCCAAAGGTCTGTTCAGTTTACAGCAATGGGTAAAGAATACTAAAGTAGTAAAGTGTAGGGCACTTGTGTCCTCAGGAAACTTACTGAGATGATATGAAAAGGCGATTGTATATTAGTCTTTGGCTTTGGGGGGAAACACCTCAAAACTATATACCTGGTATTTCCTTCTGTTATATCACATAATTCCCCTGTAACTAAATCTGTGAAATTATTGTATTTGAATGTACTGAATGTATTTTGTTGAGAAATGTTACAATTATTTACATAGGTATCAGACAAGATACTAATGATGATGAGCAGAGATATAGGTACCTAGATGGACCAAAAACTCTTTCATGCATATCAGTTCATGCTTTTTGCTTTCAGACAAATTGAGAACATGTTAAGATACTATAAAATGCCAGGCTGACATTTCTGTGGCAGTACTAGCTACAGATAAGACTCTAAATATGTCTAGATATTGTATATGTATTTCTGCACATGTGGTTGAACAAATAAAAAAAAAAAAACTCTTGGCATCCACCTTGAAACTGGCACAGATCATCAGCTGCAACTATTGTTGAAACTCTGACGGAGCTGTGACCGCTTTAAACCAGCTGAGTCCTGGCCCCTGGTTCTCTTCTTTTGCTACTTTTTTCCATTTTACAAATACTTTAAAATAAGAAATGCCAAGACACATGCAGTCATATTTGTATCCTCTTCCCTATTGATCCCATGACCTTTTTTTCGTCCTCCCTCCCTCCCCCACCAATTTTCTTCTTTTCACTGATATTGTAAGTTCTTCTGAGCAACTGCCATGCCCATTTTATTGATCTGAGACACCTTGCGCACACTTTTGCTGCCTGTCAGATTACAATGACAGGTTTGTTTATTATTCAGATTTTATCTTTCTCAGTGTATGTTCCCTCTGTTGCCCTGCTACTCTTTGTTCTAAAGATCTTTTCCATTTATCCTCAGGCCCTTTCCTCTCATGTACTCTTCCTGGTGCTCCTTTCTGCCCCATTATCATTGCTAGAGGGACTCCCCAGAAATAACAGGATGGCTCCCAGATCACTGTGGGGGTCTCATCTCACTACATAGGGCAGTAGATGAGAGCCAAAAATATTTGGTCCTTGTTGAGCAGTGGGAACTAAATAAGGAATGGGAAGAGCGTGTGGGGAGGGGGAAGGAGTTAAACACTACTTTCCTGATGTCCCTGGTTTAGCAAGTCTTGGGATGTCCAGGCTTACCCACTCTCTACCCATTGATAACTTCTAGCCCCATTACCCATGGCTGCTATTACTCCTAAGTCAGAAGAGCAGAGTCTTCATGAAGAATATAAATAATTACCTATTCCTACTCAAAGGCCGGCTTTATATTTCTGTAGAAGTGGCTTCAGACCCAGTTACCCTATGCGTACTTGCACAACTCTCAGGGTGGGTCCCTCAACCACCAAAAGAAAAGGAATGGGCAGCTGGTGGCTTGGGGACCGCACCAGCCCATCATATCAGCCCACATGCTGGAAGGTGCGCAGGGAAAAGTTTGCTTCCCTCACTGTTACTCCTGCATTCTTTGTGTGGACCAACTGCTGCCCATGAAAGGTATGCTGCTGCTGCGTGTGTGTTCTGTTGCTCCAGTAGGGGATGGCATTGCATAGCTGCCCCAGGAGCTGCTTCCTTAGAAGCAAGCATGTTCAGACTACTGCTGCTGACTAACCTCCCTGAGAGCTGGCGCTGCTTGTTGTTACCCCATGGATGAGTATGTAGCCACTTCGGGGTGGAGAGAATAGAAAGGCCTTTGGCCCGTCAAAGGGTTTTAGTGGATTTTGTGGCCCTCTATTACCGCTGTCACATACTCTAAGTTTATGGGAAGTGGTAGGTTCCCAATTTCCATAGTGCCCAGGGCCCCAAAATTCTTTAATCTGGCTTGGGTGGTGCAGTCTTTAATATTCTATTCAAATTCTTATGCTGCACCCATGGCAGAGTCCCTTCCACTAGTGCATTAAGCAATGTATATTGCAACCTACTCAGGTGAGCTTTTCCTCTTGCATGCCATTTTCGACCTGATGTATTAATGAAGGGAAGCTGAAAGTGCATCTTGCCCTTGGAATGGAAAGTGGTGAGGTTTGTGGCAATTCTTGAAACCTGTAGGAGTTTTCTCCAGTTTTGAACCACTCCCCCAAGAAAGCCCTGCTGCGCACGCAAATAACTGTTGTTAACTTTGAATAGACAATTCTGTTGTGCCCAAGGAGGGGAGTTGTCACATGTGGTCCTTGTGTTAAAAATGCAGGTTGATCTTTTAGGTATCCTGGGTCCCGATCATTAAATGACTTGAAGAGAAGGATTGAGTCCTAAAACTTGATGTGATATTCTATAGGGACTCAGTATAAGGAACAGAGGATACATTTGATGAACTCATAGTAACCCATATTTAGACTTTGCAGAATTCCATTTTTGTTCTATAATTTTGACAGATATCAATGTTTACTCTTAAGCATTTTTTATTTTTATTGATTTTAATTTCCAGTTTCACAGGAGATTGAGTGTGGGAAGTTAGATAATAATTATTTAATGACTCTGTAGATATTGAGATTCTCAAAAAGTTAAAGTCGTATAACTGTTAAAATACCAATTGTCCATGTCACATGTCAGAATATACAAAATAATTATCCTTAAATCAAACGCCAAGTTCTCAAGTAGCATTTTTCCTTTCCTGACTGTCAACTTATTGTCTATGGAAACACTTTTTTTTGTTTGTGGTGCATAGTAAAATGGTGGACAGACATTTACTGATGAAAATTAAATTCTTTCGTACGCTGAGGAAGCATGCTATGTTTTGGACTAGTCACTTCCTGAGTGCTGGCTGACTAGAGTAAAAGTTGAAATTTGACCCTTGATTAACTCCCATTCATCAGTTGGCCAGCTCTAGCTGCTGCTTATACAAGTGTTTTAGAAGCCATAAGTCAGGAATAGCAAAAATGATCCATGGAAATAATTGGCCTCAGCAGAATCTGTATTCACACTAACTCTGAGGCAAATGTAGCTTTTCTTATTGTATTCTTGTGCTTTGGAGAAGACAAATAGTATGACACTTTGCTTTTGCATGTATATTTTTCTATGGTCATTTAAAAAATGATAACTCAAAAAACTTTGGCATGTATCCATACAGTTTAAATATATTGGGTGGAACGGGGAAACATGTCAGTGAGACCATACTTTCCACTCAGTTTCGGCACTGCAGGCTGCAGTGCTTCTTAATGACACTGGTTTTGTACGGTTTTGTCTGATACTGTCCAAGATCTATAGCTGGTTGTTTCCTGAAGAACTATTTGGATAGTCTTTGCCTCAGTGAAACCACTTTCATCTATCCTGTAATGAATCAAAATACAACCGAATACGTCATCGTCTCATGAGTCTTTCTAACCTAAGACATAATGACGAAGTGTGCTTTTTCCATTCTGGGGTGAGAAACTGGCTGATTGTTTTTGAATTTTGGATTCCAACCTCAGTTTTCTGAACATATAAACCTCTGGTGGACAGGCTGTTGTACAGTATGTGTGAACTGGTCTCTGACTGCCTTAGTGATCAGAAAGTGAGACAAACCAATGTCTAAAGTATCCTCTCCTCCAATCTGTAACCATGTTAACATCCCTATGGCAACAGGAATTGCTTAGGTGGAAAAATAATATTGGAGAAAGTACTGAATGTATTTGTAGCTCATTTTAATGTGACTTAACAGGGAACCCAGAATCATAGGACCGGCCAGCTTGCTGCAGACCAACAGTGCTGTATGGAACACTGTTTTGAGAACCTCTGGTCTAATCTGAGTACTGACTTTCAAGACTCTATGCTAAGTTGTTCTTTTTAGTGTTTCAGTATAAATGTTCTGAGGGGTACTACATGTCAACTGTAACTTTGTACATTTTAATTATTCTAGTAGAAATTAGCTAAAAGATTAGTTTGAAAACTCCATGAAGTTTTCGTTCTTCTAACATTTTAGATTTAATATAAACTAGGTGTAGAACAATAACTGATTAGGGCAAAAATTGATTTTTATACTTTTGAGAATATCCATATTTTTGTTTTTCTGATTTTCTATTATTAATTTTTACATTTTCTCAGGAAATTGAGGGGGTGTCAGATAATAACTATTTAATAGCAGTAGACATTGAGATTCAGAGTGAAAGCTTCATAACTTAAAACACAAATGGTCAAATATCACACCAAAATATACAAAGTAAATATTCTTAAACTCTAGCATCATTTTTCTTTTCTTTATCTTCTCACATCCTCAGTTGCATAAGGCATTCACCAGTTTCCACCATTTATTCTGGTCTTCTGCTGGTCTGTTCAGGCTTCTGCGTGTCATGTAAATAGATTTGGCTGCTTTGTGTGTGATTCTATCTAATGTTTCTCTTTGTCTTCCTCTTTTTCTCTTTCCAAGTGATGTCCGTATTATAACTTGCCACAGAAGTCATTTTGGTGACGTCTTTTAAACATGACTTAAAATAGGTCCATTGTTCTCTTTCTATATTTCTGTGGGTTGGTTTGCTCTCCTTCTTGCAATATTAGAAATTCAAAAAGTTCTTTCCAGTGGACTGGTAAGAACTTCCTCAGGCATTTACTTTGAAATGAGTTGATCTTCTCAATTTCTTTCATCTATTTCCATGACTCTGCTCCATAAACTGCTAATAATTTTTTTTAAAGGTTTTTGTGTCAGTCAGTTTTGAAATCTTTTCAGGTTTATGAAAGTTGTTTGCTGCTTTTGATATACATTGTTTGACATCTAGCATGGCATCACCAGCCTTGCACTTATCACTTCTCTAGAAATGATTTATTATTTCTAGTGTTTCTTCATCCACTCTAATGGTTACTTTGGGGACATTGATAGCAATATAGTTTGTCTTCCCCCTTGTTGATGAACAAACCAACTTGTTCTGCTATCTGCCAAAAGCCATCTTGTCTTCCATTAAACAGTAAGTTAGACAGTGGTTCTCACTTTTTTTTTTGCAGACCACTTGGAAATTGCTGAGGGGCTTGGCAGACCACTTAGTGATCTATCCAAATGTTGTTTGTACCATTAGCTAACTATTGTAAAGCGCTTTCGATTAAAGAGCTATATTTATTTAAAAAAAACTTAATTTTTTTATTCTACAAATAAAAGTACACAGCTCATATTGTAATATCAGTGGGCTTGCCTTTCTAATGTGATGGACGTGCCCTCTCTCCCCGCAGTGGCAGATCTCAAGCTGGGGCTGGGAAGGAGGGGGGTCTCTCTCCAGCAGTTGCAGCCCTGGAATTGTGGGAAAGTCACCTCTTTCTCTGGCCGCTGCAGCCCTGCATGTCCCAAATTCCCTTCCACCCCCTCTTCTCACCCCACTGCCCCCTCCCACCTACCTCCTATTCCCCCGAGGCTGCCACCTCACCTTACATGTGCGTCTTCTCAGGGGCCAGACACCTAATTAGTGGAGCCACACTTGTGCAGCTTTGCTGTTTAGGTGAGTGGCCCTTAATTCTCTCGTGTGTGGCCCCCTATGCATGCACCTTAGAGAGAACTATCCATGGTCCTCCTGAATGGAGCTTGCAGACCACAGGTGGTCCATGGACTACAGTTTGAGAACCTCCAAGTTAGACTAAACAGGACAATATCAATATCAATAACAAAAACGAGGCCATCCAGTTCTGCTTCATTTGTCCATAAAATTCCCTGATTGCCTTCTGCGGTTACTTTCCTCATGACAGTGCAAAACAATAGTGGGGACATAATACATCCTTGATTACTTTAATTGGTTTTGGTGGTGGTCCATCGAGTGCTATAATTTTCCAGAGACTGCCTAGGTATGCTGTCAAAAGCCTTCATGAAATCTATAAAACGTATCAGAAGTTTCTTTCTGCTTTGTTTTATAGTATTTCTAACAGTATGGTCTGCCTGTGATCTCAGTGGTCTAAAACTGCTTGTTCCTCTCTTAAGTTCGTTGTTTTCTGATACATACCAGGATGATGTTGCCCATGATTTTCTTACTTAGTCTATCTGTAAACTTTTATTTTTATCAATGGAAGTATTTGTCAGTTTGCATGAGTGGTGAAACTGACAGATAAACATTTTCGGATTAAAAAATCAAATCCTTCCAAGCCTACTAATTTAATATTATCATCTCCTTTAGAGGAAGGACTTTCACACTGTTTACCACTGAGCTATTTAGCCACTACAGTTTAGGTTCTTTGGGAACATGACATTTACATGGCTGTCTGTGTGTGTCTCTGTATGTATTTGTCAGGCATAATGTTATAACTTGAGTGGAAACAGCAAGAAAATACTTGCTGTTTAGGGCTTGGCTACACTGGAGAGTTGCAGCGCTGGTGAAGGAGTTGCAGCGCTGCAACTCACTCTATGTACACATTTACAAAGCCCAGCCAGCGCTGCAACTCCCTGGCTGCAGCGCTGGCTGAACACCTGGTCTGATTGGTGTGTAGCGATTCCAGTGCTGGTGATGCAGCGCTGCTCATCAGGTGTGGACACCAACAGCGCTGTTATTGGCCTCCAGGGTATTAAGAGGTATCCCAGAATTCCTGTCTACAACAAACCGGAAGAATGGCTGAAGACGGGCTCTAAAAAAACAAACACAGCTGCTCTTTGCTCCAGCGAGCGAGCCGTGGCAGGGAAATTGCTTTGGAATATTCACAGCTGTTTGTTTGAGGGGAGAGGGGAGTCCATGTTGAGCAGCTGCTTATGTGGTCTGAAGGCTATTTAGGAGTGCACAATTTGCATTTCATGAATAAGAGAGGGGTGAGGGAAGGGTCAAAACTTTTAAAATGCCTGTTGTGTATTTTCCAGTCCTTAGAACTTGCAAGGCAGGGAGCTGAGAACAGCTGCTAGTGTTTGCTTGAGGAGAGAAACAGCACGGCAGGGGGGAAGGGAGTCCGTCAGAGAAGCTGCTTATCTGGTCTGAAGCCTTTTTGCATTTAAGAGTGATTGAGAGAGGGGTGGGGGAAGTGGCCAGAATTTGCAAGGCAGGGAGCTGTCAGCTCCAAAAATCCACTCTCTGTCTCCCCCACGCTCCCTGTCACACTCCACCCCACCCCCCTCTTTTGAAAAGCACGTTGCAGCCACTTGAACGCTGGGATAGCTGCCCACAATGCATCACTCCCAACAGCGCTGCAAATGCTGCAAATGTGGCCACACTGCAGCGCTGGTAGCTGTCAGAGTGGCCACACTGCAGCGCTGTTCCTACACAGCTGTACGACCACAGCTGTAACTCCCAGCACTGCACATTTTCCAAGTGTAGCCAAGCCCTTAGTCAATAATGACTTCACTGTAATGAATGTTACCAAATATTTCATTAGCATTAATGAAGAACTGCAGTACTATAGTAGGTGGAGGATAAAAGCTGCATAACTGTTTTATGGTGATAGTGGATGTGAATTATTTTGATTTTTTTCCCCCAAACTCCTTGTTTTTGTACTATTAGACTCTGATTCGGGAAAGCATTCCTATTCAGAACAGCACTTAATCACTTGCTTATGTCCCATTGAAGGTCATGAGATTTAACTATGTGCTTAAGTGCATTCCTGAATTGGGGTCTTAATGACTTGTGCACTCCTCCTTTCTATTTTAGAAACAAGTCTGAATGGGACTAATCTGTTTTAAATGTCTGACCTTGCTCAAGATCTGAGGATACGTTGAAGTGCACTGAGACCCATTGTAACTTGGTACAACATTTAAAGTATCTTCTGAGTCAGAAGGCATAGTTCAGAAACTTTGACTCCATTACCAAAGTATCCCTGATGCAAAAACTGTCGTGGCTCCTTTTGTAGTAGTTTTGATCTATCGTGCCAATGAGCAGATGGGGAGCTCTTCTTCTGTTGCTCTGTGCATGCGTCGGTGCTTTTATTAACACCTACGGGGTGTGGAGTTGTTGTGTGGTGGTGGTGGTTGTTGGTTGTTATGGTTGTAACTAAGTGTGCGAGCACATAATGGGATCACAGTTCTAATATAGTGTACAATGTTAAAATTGCAACCAACAGAAATATGTAATTCTTGGCCGTGTGTTTTGTAGATGGATGGAGGTCTGTTTAGCTGAAGAACTGCCACCCACTACTGAATTGGAAGAAGGGTTAAGAAATGGAGTTTACCTGGCCAAACTAGCCAAGTTTTTTGCCCCTAAAATGGTCTCTGAGAAGAAAATCTATGATGTGGAACAGACGCGATATAAGGTAACAGGTTTTGTTGGCTGTTGATTAAAACCAAGAGTTAAACATTTGTTGCTCCATCTTCCCCACTTGTTGTTTTAGCACTTGGCTTTGCAGAAAGCTAATAAGTACTTGTTTCTATCATGTTAATATTTTCTGCATCAGTAGACTGTGTTGTGTCTTAATACATATGGAATTCTACTCCTTGTTTCACTTTAAGATCTGTTGTATCTTTAGTTAGGAACATTACTCTTACTTTTCTTTCTCTCCCCAGTTGCACACACACATTACTGTGTAACTCCCCGTAGACCAATGAAGGACTGACTGTGGTCACCAGCTGGGACATGAACTTGTAGCACTGAAGAGCAGGGAGGCAATATGATGAAATAGGAATAATTATTTTACAGAAAAACCATGATAGCTGTACTTAAGGTTTTTAAAGACCAAAAAAAGTGCTTTGAGCTCCAGGGAAAACTTTTTGGTAAGGACACAAAGCATTACCATTTGTAAAATTACAATCCATTAGGAAATAGGGGCCTAAAGCATTATGAGACTATTTATTTAAAAAAAGTTACCAAGTTCTTACATGAACTGCTGTATAATTTGTTAGCAAATATCCTCCTTGTGAGATCTACATGTTTTAGTTTTAATATCAAACTCTTTATCATGGAGGAACAAAAATCAGCCAGATAAATCAAGGTCTGCTGTTAGTCACAAGCTGCATAGTTACTTGGTGATGATGGAGAATGCATGTATATACATTAGTTTAGTTTATATTTGGGGACCTCTTTTAAGAGCTGCTTTACTTCAGTTTGCATAAGAAGACAGCTGGAGAACGCAAATTTTAAAAGTACATCTGTTTTTGGGGTGTTTTCTGTGCAAGGCCAAAATCTGTTCAGGATCTCATGTGATTAAAAAAAATGTGTATATAACTTTAAAAATTATGCGTATGCTTTTACAAGATAAAAAATTTTCTCTTGCTTACTTACCCCATCTGCAGTTCAGGCTTCTGTCTCTCAAGTGGCCCCTAAAACAGGAGCATTTTTCTTCCCTTTTTTTTGTTCTGTTTAAGTGGTGGTCTTGTCAACTGTTAGGGGAAAATGGCCTTTGAGTCCTGAATTTGAGGCTTGAAATGTAGTGGTTGTAAATATTTGTGACTTACAAGCTTGTCTACATGAACACTGTCATAAATGGATAGGTAGGTAAGGGTTAAGTTTCTTTTACCTGAAAAGGGTAACCGAACACCTGACCAGAGGACCAGTCAGAGAACTGGATTGTTTAAAGTCAGGGGCGGGAATTTGTATACTCGGGGTCTTTGTTGTTTTCTTAGCTATGAGGAAACAAGTCTTCTTCTAATTACTCTAAACTTATTCTAAAACATCTGTAAGAACGAACGCAAAGTAATTCAGCTATGATAGGCTTTGTGGTGTATTTACCTGTATGTTAATTTGTTGTGCTGGTTTAATTGGGCTATCTTTTAAATCGACTGTTTCTTTATATTTTTATAAGCAGAGCTGTATTGAGTTTCTTAATGCAAGATGATTGTTTTATTTCTTTTTTTTTCTATAAAGTTTTCTTGTTAACCTTGTGAAGTTCTTTTCTAGGGAGCAAGGGAAAAGCCAGGCTGTGGGCTATTTTCATTTGGGTCCAGGAAAGAGCAGACTACGGGAAGAGACGAAGAATTCTCTCTGTTCTCTGGTGTTACAGTTTTTCCCTCGTTCTGGAGCAAGGGGGGTGGAGAGCCCAGCTGTGGTATTTGCTATCCATTGTCCTGAGGGAGCAGAAAGCTGGTTTCTTGGGTCACACAGGTTAGCCGGAGGCAAGCCTGAGAAGGGGGGGTTATTGTCCTGCTTTTAGCCATCCAAGGGATTGGAATCTGGGTGTCCACACAGGGGGTTGGGGACACCAGAGGAGGAAGGGGGGATCAGGCCCCAGATTAATTCCTGATCTGGTGGCAGCGAGAATATCCAAGCTGGTAGTGAGCTTGGGGGAGTGGTAAGCCCCCAAACTTTGGACGCAAAGTCCAGTTTGGGAAGGACCAGACTGGTGGACACTTAAAGTCCAGGTCTGGGACTGGACGCTAGATTACAAAACACATGGTGTGATGAGCTGTGGGTATTATAGCTTTCTAGTGTGCTGCATGCTGACCTCTGTGGACCTTTGTGCTGCACACTTTAAAAAAAAAAAAAAAAAAAAAAAGACCCTGGAAACTTTTAGTGCATAGCAGCAGGCTCCGCGCAGTCAGTCAATGTGCAGCCTGCAGGAATGCTGTAGATGTACACCACAGCACGCTGCGATGTATGTGCTTTGTGTAGGTGTGCCCCAGGTTATACGCATGCCCTGTTACTGAGTTGGAATCTTGAACAGTTTATCATACAGCATTGCAAATCGTATATGGATTTTGGAAGACATAACAAAATACTTTTAATTTATGAAAAACTGTAATTTTTTCAAAAGAAGTCTATAAAAGTTTAGACATGATTTTTTTTGTCTCTAGTTTCATCTCAATAAAAACTAAGTAATACTGCCAAATATGAAGTCCACTAGAAAATTTGTCATTGCTATTGATCTTAAGGTGGAAAGAACTCCAGATACCACTGCAACAGGCAATAGTATATAACCTTAATGTCAGTTGACCTTTAGAAATGCCTCATCTCAAATTTTGATGGTTAGTACAGAAAGTCTACGGTACAAATATTCTCATGTGTCCTATCTTCTCTGTATAAAGATACACTGTTGTGTGGTAACTGAAGTGACGTATTCAAAGCCAAAAATCTTGAAAACTGCCAGTTCAAGCTCTCTTATCAAACAAAAAAGCCTCATTTTCAGCAGCTGTGTGGCTGAAATTAGGATAACTATATAATTCACAAACTGACATGTTTGTGCCTATTTTCATCATCCTAACTTTTATATAAATTTAGTGTGAATTTTTTTACATGAATTGAGAGGCCCTGACTGTGAAATCCTCTTGCCACATAAGTAGAGAATTGCAAGCTTTTTGGGAAGCCCAAGAACAACAACAAAGCAAAATTCTCCATACTGCTTCAGCACTGAGTCAACTCTGACCTAAAGAGGCCTCTCCCATGAAGGAGAAAGTAGTTCATTCCCTATGCGTACAATCATGCTTTCCTTAGTGCCACTGCTGAGACTACAAAACCAGTGCCAGTTGGTGCCAAAATTTTTGTGATGTGGCCGCGTGCCCACTAGGAAACTGAGACAACCAGACTCAACTTGTATAGGTCAATGGACAACAATCAAATGGTATTTTTTAGTCACAATTGACCTAGACTGGATCTAAAAGCTCTTTTATTCCAAGCCATTATGACTCATAAGACCTTTCATTCAAAGGAATGTGCTAGTGGGGAGTTATCTTCAGACTGAAGCTCGGAGCAGCCAGCACACCTCCAGCTTTACATAGGAAGTAGATTCCGATTGATGTAATCTACAGACGGGTGGACAGGCCGAACCTGAGTGGTTCTGTGACTCCACCATGGCATGTCCCTGCTTGGTTTTGGGGACGTAGGTTTCAAATTCACAGTTTCTGTGAACTAATTTTGGAATAGTTGGTTTCTTACTTGCATGCAGAATAGGTTCTCAGATGTTGCCTGTTGAAATTGGGTGGAGGAATGAATGGTGCTTAGGGAGGCTTTTTTCTGTTGCTTTTTAAGTGAGCTATGAGAAGAGGATATAAGTTTTGCACATTCATATGTTCATTTGAAGCCTTCACTGGGAAATTACGCCTCAAAAGATTTGGTTCTAGGACTGTCAGTTTTGGAAATTTGCTTTTTTCAAAATGAGAACGTGTACTGAAAAAAAGCATTTTTTTAAAAAAATTTCTGGCTTTTTATGGGAAACTTCTTTTTACATGGTCTGCTTTAATCATGTGAAATTAAATAACTTAATTTTTCTGTGAATTTTTGACCAGCTGTGATTAAATGGCACTTTATAGAATAGACCTAAGCATGTTCACAGCTCTCAGGTGCTTTTCTGGTCTCTTTTCAAGGTACCTCTACCTTTTTTCCCAGCCTCTTTTTCTGGAGACAGTTTAGAAAAAATATAGAACCAAGAGCCCCAAAAGACCTAGGTCAAACTCAAAAGAAAACAGAGATTTGTCCATAGTCTTGTCCCATGAAAAGGGAGGGATTTCTGAATCCACACCTGGCAAGCTGGCCAAATACTGAGATGCTTCTTCCAGTCCTCTTGAAAACTGTTTGCATCTGAAATGCTTGATTTTTCTATAGAGAGCTATGAAAAACTGGTGGAAGAAATTCCACAATTTCATGCAGAATTTTTCAACATTTCAGGAAATTCTGCCCTCTTCAAATATTGCTTTTCTACAAAACTTAAATGTTTTGCATTAAAATAATGGATACTTCAAATTTCAAACTTAAAATTTGAAGACTGCTTGTGTTCAGAATGACTTAAAAAAACAAAACAAAAACAAAAACCAGAAATGAGTGAATTTTCAGTGGAAAAAGGCTTGTTCTTTTAGTGGAAAAATTAGTGTGATATTTCAGTTAAGTGGGCCCACTTCTCAAATTCTTGGCAAAAATGATTTTTCATGTGCTCTTTTCTACGTTGCACACACCTCCAATTACAAATCACTTGAACTCCCTAGATCTCCAGGAGTCTTTAATGACTAAACATCTCTTTTCTATAACAGCCCTCTCTCTCTCATATTTGTATTCAGGCTTGCCTTGCCCACCCAGAACAGTAGCCTAATAAGCAAGAAGACGTCTATAGAATGCTTCTTCGCCTCTTAACAATGGGACTCTTTGAACAAACTTGCTTGGAAACAGGATTTGGGGCACAGGCATTGGAATTACAAAGTCCACCTAAGAGGATGAGTTAATGGCATGCAACTGCCTTATGATTTGACATGCAGTTGAAACATTCTGTCTTTAGGGTCACATATTGAAAACCTAGAATTTTATTCACAGGAGAAGTGTAAAATTGTTAAGCAAAGGTAGGTAATTGGCAAAAGAAGGTAATCATTCAAAATAATAATCTCTTATCTTCCCCCTTCCTCTTCCATATTAGAGATCGGGCCTTCATTTTCGGCACACGGATAATACTGTGCAGTGGCTAAGGGCAATGGAATCCATTGGTCTACCTAAAGTAAGTATTTAAATGACATGACACAATAAATGCCTATAGACAAAGTTGACTAAAACAGTGAGATTATTTTCCCCTTAATTTGCTTAAATAAAATTATTGTTGAAAGCTTCAGTACTGGGAAGACCTAGTTCAGGAAATAAATCTAAAGCTTAGAAATGTTTGTTTGCTTTTAGTGTCTTTTGTGTTTTGTCACCTTCCATCTGCTTCTCCATAGTTCATTATTTTGTCCTATTTTCTTCCTATTTATTTCCAGTGACTTCGTTTTTAGTCTATCCTGAATCTTCTCAGTAGATCCCATGCTGTCCTTCCATCTGATTCCCACGTAATGATTTGTCTGGGTTTCCTTTCATGTTATTTCCTGTCTTCCTCTCCTTCTCTCTTTGCCCCCATCTTACACATTCCCTTTGCTTTCCTCTCCCTCTCTGTGTTGCCCATCAACAGTTTCTCCTGATCAAAGATATTTAATACAAAGCTGGGTGGAAGCCTTTGCTGTGGCTACTCTCTGAACAGTGCTTGGTGCCTCTCAATCACTGACCCAATGGCACTTCTGCGCCTTAATGCATTTGCTGAGGTAGCTTGTTAGCCAGCAGTGTTTCTTTAAAAGCTGTTCTACTTCTTCATATCTGTAGAACATTAACTCTTATTTCAGACCTTATTGCTTGCTTTAGGCTTGTTCAGCTTATTTGGTGGCTGGCTATGTCAGTTCAACAGATATCTAACTTGCTTACTTCCACTCTTTCTCTCTCTCTGAAAGGTTTCACTCATGTCATGTCCCATCTGTGCCAGAGAGGGTCATGTACTAGAAGGGCCAAGAGCTTGCTGAATCTTCCACAAGTGTTGTGATACAATGATATGGAGTGTTGCCTATGACTCTTCCTGTGGGTACCTCTGGGTTGTGAGGCACCTTATCACCTGCCCTTATAGCATGAGGAAGCTTTGTCTGTGTCTAATGGGGAGGACAGCTCCGCAACTCCACTGAACGTGGGCAACATAAGTACTCCACTCTAGGTCTTGCAGGCCTGCTGCTCTCTACAGGTTATTAGGCACACCCCAACCCTCTAGTACAGCACCTTGACAGTGCTTGCAGTTCTAGATAGCTAATTTGTCTAGTAATGACCATTTAAAGCTATTGTAATGCAGCATCACTATTCTCTAGAGGGTCCAGTCGGACTAATGAGAGAGTATATATTACTAGTCAGAATAACAATTCTATTCTTTATTTTTTTAGATCTTTTATCCAGAGACTACAGATGTCTATGATAGGAAAAACATACCTAAAATGATATACTGCATTCATGCACTAAGGTAACTAGTGATGGGGTGGGGAGGAAGTTTAGATTTGGTGACCAGCTTTCAGGCCTGTAGTTTCAAACTGGCTTCAGGTAACTGGTGTTCTTAACAAAAAGTCATACTTTAAAACTTTAGTGTGTCATTGTCTGTTAAGTTTATTGACTTTGTTCTGGGCCATGGGTTTTTGAATACAACATAAGCCTAAATGAATTATTACAGCACTATCGGGCAAATACTTCTGAAGTAGACGTTTTTTAAAAAAAAAAAATCTACTGAAATACATAGGAGGGTTGTTTGCATGAATCTCCCCCAAACACACCATTTGGAAAGTTGAAGCATTTGTGTAAAATAAAAAAAGCTTTTTTAGATGCCTCTCAATCTTGAGACACTAAGCAAAAATCACCTTTTTAGAGTGATGGTAACTGCCTCCGGAACCTGATTAAAATTATAGCCTATGCCAAACCACTTGAAACTGTCTCACTGTATTGATTTCCCATTTCTACAAATAAGTGCTGGTACACTTAATTAAGTTTTCCACGTTAATACAATGCCAGTAGAAATGTGTTGACCAGAGGAATGAAAATGAGGCTGTGCCTTGACACCAGATTAGAACTATTGCCTTCCAAAGTGAAGACTGACCAGTATATACATTCTTAATCATTCATCCCCCCCAAATTATTTTGCCTCAGGTTTTTAAATGTGTTGGGCAAATTTCTTATAGATCTCTAGCTAGTTTAGTTGTAATGCAGTACAAAGACAGGGAAGTTTTGGTTACACCACTATAGTGGAGCTAAAAGCATTCTTCCTCTTGAGATTTAAAGTGTATAAGTCTAGAACGGGTCAGCAACCTTTCAGAAGTGGTGTGCCGAGTCTTCACTTATTCACTCTAGTTTAAGGTTTCACGGGCCAGTAATACATTTTAATGTTTTTAGAAGGTCTCTTTCTATAAGTCTATAATATATAACTAAACTATTGTTGTATGTAAAGTAAATAAGGTTTTTAAAATGTTTAAGAAGCTTTATTTAAAATTAAATTAAAATGCAGAGCCCCCCAGACCAGTGGCCAGGACCCAGGCAATGTGAGTACCACTGAAAATCAGTTCGCGTGCCACCTCCGGCACCTGTGCCATAGGTTGCCTACCCGTGGTCTAGAACCTCTGTCTCTGATGTTCTGTTCGTGGTGGTGGTATTTGCAGACCTAGACTCCTTCCTGGTTCTGTTAAGCTCTCTTACCGTATACGGAAGCCTTTTCCTTTAATAACCTTTGTTACAGTGTCAGGATTGTAAAGATGAATTTAGGGCATAATTTAACTATTCTGTTTTGTCAGCACTCATAGCTGAGCCATTTGCCATGTCAGTAGCCCTAGGAACTACTAAATGTGCCATAGGTGAAATGTTTTACTTGTAGCATAATCGTTGAAATGCTGCTGCTGCTCCTGCAGTCTTGTGTAAGAAGTGTACCTAATATCAGTAAATAAGGTATACATTCAGAGTTTAATATTTTTCTTTCAAAATGCTGGGAGTTTGGCCTTAGCAGTCATATCACTTCTTTTGCAATAAGTGTTGCCATTTAAATTATTGCATTTGGTGTAATATTAACTGGAAGGCATCGCAATGATTACATAAATACAGAAGGGTAGTCAAAAACTATGTAGCTGGTCTTTCTGTCAGTGAGTGTCTTGTGTAAGCTTGAAATGATTTCGTGAAGTGGACACATGGGGCTCTTAATATTAAGCAGCATATAAAGAAATGGTGGGCTAAGTTCCATTCCAGTGATGTCACACTCTTTATTCAGATGTCAGATGTTCTCCAGAAAGGGGAGTAGAACCAGACTTTGAAATGGTTATATTTGCTGAAACTGAAGACTTAATCGATTGGTGGTATTGACTAATACTCTTTACCTATATTTACTGTCTTTTTTTAATACATTTGCTTTAGCTTTGCATGTTTGCAACAACAGTGTATCAATTAGTATCTTCCTTCTTGAACTGTTTTGCAATAGTTTGATTCTTGAGGTATTCGTTTTCCGTTCTCCAGCCTGATCTTGGTCAGGACGCATGCCAAGCCATCAGAGCTGATCTATGTAGTTTCTTGGCCTTCATTCTCAATTTGTTTTCATTTCACTTAAATTCTTCTTGCTATGGTACATATCAGCACAAAGTTACAACACTCAAATCTTAAAAACAATCAGTCAAAACAGTACTATCGACCAGTGAGTTTGTGCCATGAATTGCCCACCCTTCCTTTTGACAGCATTTAACCCTGTGCTGCTTTGACTTTGTGTAAGACACAGGCATACAGTCACTGCACTCTGTCCACATTTTCTCCGACCTCTTCTAAAATGCACCGTGACCATGTGATACATTTCTCAGCTGTGATTGTCTTGCAGCTTAAGCCCCAACGTCTGTCTTGCATTACACACACAGCTGCATTAAAATAATGTTTTAAATGCTTGAATTTGCAACATTAAAGTTAAGAAATGCCAGAATTAAGATTGGCTATGTACTCTTAATTCATCTTCCTTGTGTATGTGCATTATGATAGTCTTTAATTACATGGTGATATATTTTTCTGCAGGACCCCGATGGATTCAATAGAAAAGGTGGATGGTGTTCTGGGGGTAAATCCATGGTTAAGATTAAGATTTTATCACTGTGACTTTTACTAAAAATAACCAGCAGGTTGCAGGCAATAAACAAAAAATCATGGGACCCTGTGACTTGTCTGTCTTTTAGTGTTTTGTTTTTTAAAAACTGGGAGGGGGGGGGGACTTGGGGGCAGAGATAGAAATGTCAACTGGAGTCCTTTGGTGGGGGACTCACAGCTTGAGCCCCACTGGAAGGGTGGGTGTGCGAGTGGATGTGTGCATGCATGCATGCATGGCACATGCCGAAATCTGTGATTAAATTGTATCCTTACTCATGATTGTACAATGAAAGAGGTTATGTTCTGTAGGACCCTATAGCCATTTGTTTCAGAAGTTGGAAGGCATGTTGTGAATGAGGCAGGGGATTACAGAAGAGGATGAACTTCTGCCTAAAGCAACTGAACATTGCTCTGGAGTAGAACTGCATTCTATCTCTGCCTGTACTACAGTCCTCCTATGTGATGATAGTCAAGTTGCTTAAATTAAAACATTTCAGAGTTGGCCACTAACTGTGGATTCTCACAAAACAAGCAACAATGTGAGATCCTGGTGTTGGATTTGCAGAAATACTGAGCACTCTCAGCTACTCCTGAAGTCGATGGGAACTGTGCTTTAAAAGAATAATGCTAAGTAAATCAGGCTCTAGTCACTTCAAATTGAGCACCCAAATAAGTAGACATTATTGACTTAAATCTCTCCATGCCACTGTACCCCATCTGTAAAATGGGATTAATACTGCCTCACAAAACATTGTGAAAATAAAATATTTGTGGCGCGGTCATACTATAATGATGAGCACTACGAAAAAGCCCATGAAGGAACTCTGAATTCTGTATTTGGAGCAGAGTTTGAATGATGCCCAGTGGATAAGTCTGTGAACAATAAGGAGAGAACATTTTGAACAATAAGGAGAGAACAAAATATTGACCAGCTGCTCATCAAGTGCATCTAATTAGTGCATAGAATAAGGAAGGCATTCTGGGGGCGGGATGTGATCATGTAATTAGAGACTGTACCATATGCAGAAGAAGGCTGAATTAAGGATGCTTGTGCAGTCTTACTCTGGCACTTCTTAACTTTTGAGCAGTTGACTTTGCAACCTTAATAATGTTCTTTTAACATAACTTTTAGTCTCTATAAATTCCTAGCTTTAAAAATTGAAGTCCAGTGATGGGAATTGTTTTTTTCAGGTTTATTTATGTTGATACTCTGATGGCTAATGAGCTGGGTTTGAACCCTTAGATCCATAGCACATGTCTCTGCCACTTGAGGTAATGGAGTAACTGATAGCAGTAGTTGGTTGTGACCGCTTCAAGTTCCAAACTGCCTCACTTGAATTAAATGCTATGAGTATCAATTCCTGATGCTTGGTAGGGGTACTCATGGTAAGGTTCCCAGTAAACATTTGCCCCATGAGTAATCTATTAAACTGAGTCACTCCCACACAGTAAAATGTTCTTTTAAAGCCAGTTAGTTTAAATCAGTGTCCAGATGCAAGTTTGTTAATATTCACATTAAAAAATTAAGTCTTATTACAAAGAGCGTGCATTAGATATGCATGTTTTCCAGTGAATATATTCTTTAATACAAAAGAAGGCAGTTGCATTCCTGACTACCCTTACATTTTTATGTAAAAAAAACCAAAGCAAATGAAAAGCAAGCTCCCAGCACCACCTTGTGGTAAATGCCTCCACTCCAAGGAGAATAGAACATAGACCACATTACTCAACCATGTACAGTATAACTGTAGTTTACACAAGAGAGTGAAATCTTACATTTATTGGCCACATTCCAAACCACTTTTGCTCTTTTACAGTATTAAATATTATACAGTGGTGACTGTTAAACAGGGCCACCCCGGGCGGGGGGGAGGGGAGAAAGTGGGGCAATTTGCCCGGGACCCCGCGAGCCGCTCCAGGTTTTTGGTGGTACTTAGTGGCAGGCCCTTCACTCACTCCAGGTCTTCGGTGGCGGGTCCTTCTGTGCAGCTAAAGACTCGAAGCGAGTGAAGGACCCACCACTGAAGTGCTGCCCAAGCCTTGGAGTGCAGCCCAGTGAATATAAGCACCGTGAGTAGTGGTGGTGGCAGGGAGCCACAATTGGTGGCACTTAGGCTGCTCTACTGCAGCTGCTTCATTCTTCAGCGGCAATTTGGCAGTGGGTCCTTCCCTCCAAGAGGGACCCGCCACTGAATTGCTGCCGAAGACCCACCCCAGGGCCTCTGAATCCTGTGGGCGGCCCTGCTGCTAAAAAGCCAGCATTTCCAAGGCTAACATGGGTGCCATTTTTTTTATTGGGCCCTTCAGACGAGACTGAGGGCTAGTCTATACCAGGATTGCTACAGCGGCACAGCTGTACTGATGTAGCTGCACTGCTGTAATACTGCTAGTGCAGGCGCTCAATGCTGACGGGGAAGAACTTCTCCCATTGATGTAGGGCTGTCCACACGGGTGCTTAGATCACTTTCACTTATGTCACTTGGCTTTTCCACACACCAAGCAACTTAAATGATACCTAAGTAAATGATAGCTTGTACAAGCCCATAGTCCTGGCCTTAAAGAGGTTACAGTAAAAGCCTTTCAAAACATTGCAAGGGAAGACTAACAAAGAAGCAGTTTGGGAGGACTGTTAATGCAGAGACTTCGGTAGTTTGGGGCTTGTTTTTAGGTGAATTTTAACTTTTTTTCATTAATTGTTCTGTTAGTTTATTTAATGCCTTCTTGTAAGTTGAGGATGGCAGATGGAATGATTCAGAGTGTTGAAGCAATCTGAAGACTTTCATGTGATGAGATATGATGGGATTGGATGCTGCAGTGACCTACTGCCTGCAGAAGAATCTGCTTCCTCTGTCCCCATGCTGGTGGAGAAGAGGGGAGATGGAACCAGTAGTGCCCGGTGCCCCTTGTAATTAAAACAGAAAATGTCCATGGCAACTATTAACAAATACACTTAGTAATGTCCCCTACTGCAATTAATGGGCAACTGAAAAAAAACAGAATATACTTGCTGCAATGTGTAGAGATGATGTGGGGGTTGGGGCGGAGGTGTTTTTTTTTTTTTTTTTTTTTTTAAAGGCAAAATAGCCTCCCCTTGTTATAAATATTTAGAATTAAAGTGCCTTGTTTGAAATTTGAGATTCACCCTACAAAAAAATAATCACTTCCATTAATTCTGTTGCCAAAATAAATTCTGGAAACTCCTGACTTTTTACAATTAAAGGCCTTGCACATGGTCAGAAGATGTGAATTTACTTGGCTGTTATCCAGATGGCACTATATAGCTTTAGGAATAATTAGTATGGGTTTTCTTGCTACACCAAAATGAAAATAATGGTTCCCGGAGAGCACTCAATTGTACTGAACTCATTTTAGCTCTCTAAAAGCATGAGAGCACTGAGTAAGTTGAAGAGTTTGGTTGGGCTTTTTGAGGGGCTATTTGAGGTTGAAATACTGAAAGTGCGCTCTCAACATTAAGTATGCTTAGTCTTAGGAAAATTGAGATGAAACTTTTTCTTTAAGTAAAAACATGTGGATTCTGCAAACAGTATTCCTAAGTTTGAATAGTGCATGTGAAAATATTAAATAGAAGTGCATGTCTTCAATGCAGAGTGTCCAGACTTGGATTTGAAGCTGAATGCTGGAATACCATCCAATATTTGCTAGTTCCAGCTTATCTGGAACATTCCCTTCACCTGTTACTATTTATATGGATCCAATAATATCTAAATTTCCTGTTGCAATACATAAACCAGACAATAGACTGATCCCAAATTGTAATTATTAGTTATAAAAACTTTCACTTAATTTTCATGTCATGGGATTCCTGATAGACTAGCTTTTGAGTTTCACTTTACTAATTCTGTATTTTTAAGGACTATTTTGTATGAATCCAGCATCAAGGATTTATCTTTGTGTACACCTTTCCCTTTCCATATACTGAAATATTTCAGCACAGGCAACAAGTCTTGCATTTCATCTGTGTCCTGTCCCTATCTAAGAGAGCACCTTGGAATATCTTCATCTTTTGAAGATTATTTCTCCCTTTCTACACTCAAACAGTTTACAATGCACTATAGAAAATAGTCTGATAGTAAAATTTATCCTATATCTGTCCACAGAAGTCAATAGTTAGAGGAGTTTAATGTAGTAACATTCTAATTACGTTGATCATCAAGCAGGCATTTTATGCAAGTCTTTGGCATTGTGACTCTGGTATTTTTCTTTGCAGTTTATATCTGTTCAAACTCGGTATAGCACCACAGATCCAGGATTTACTGGGAAAAGTGGACTTTACAGGTAAGTCTGTTTTTAATTAGTCATATTGTAGATAATCTATTGCATCAATGAAACCTGCTAATATTACTGTTTCTAACAACCTACTCTCTCTAATGTGAGTGTTTCCCTCTCCTCCCCAACGTTCTGCACACATCCTAATTGAAATGATTGGGAGACTATTTTTAATGAATGTCAGCCTTTGAAAAATGGTGGGAAGGGAATTTACATGACCCTTTTGTTACGGTTTAGAAACTCAGTTTCTAGCAAAATGAAAAAACTACTAAGTTAACCAAGCCGTAGCTTTTTACATTATATAAATTTTAGCTCAGAGTGCTCAAAGTCCTGAGAACTTCATTCTGTTAATTGTTTCCAACTTTCCTTTTTTAATATATAAATAGAGGAGGAAATCAGTAACATGCGAAAGGAGTTGGAGAAGTATGGTATACAGATGCCGGCTTTTAGCAAAATTGGTGGTATTCTGGCCAGTGAGTTATCAGTGGATGAAGCTGCATGTAAGTCATCTTTACCATGTTTTCCACCGAATATCTGAATTGACCATTTTTGCATAAGCTGTTTATTCATAGATTCATAGACTCTAGGACTGGAAAGGACCTCGAGAGGTCGAGTCCAGTCCCCTGCCCTCATGGCAGGATCAAATACTGTCTAGACCATCCCTGATAGACATTTATCTGACCTATTCTTAAATATCTCCAGAGATGGAGATTCCACAACCTCCCTAGGCAATTTATTCTAGTGTTTAACTACCCTGACAGTTAGGAACTTTTTCCTAATGTCCAACCTAAATCTCCCTTGCTGCAGTTTAAGCCCATTTGCTTCTTGTTCTATCATGAGAGGCTAAGGTGAACAAGTTTGCTCCCTCCTCCTGATGACACCCTTTTTAGATACCTGAAAACTGCTATCATGTCCCCTCTCAGTCTTCTCTTTTCCAAACTAAAAAACCCAATTCTTTCAGCCTTCTTCACAGTCATTTCTCAAGCCTTTAATCATCTTGTTCTCATTCTCTGGACCTTCTCAATTTCTCCATTCATCTCCTTGAAATGCGGTGCCCCAGAACTGACACATACATCCGTTGATGTCTGACCGTGCAGAGTTGAGCGGAAGAATATTTCTCATGTCTTGTTAAACACACCTGTTAACTGCATCCCAGAATCATGTTCTTTTTTGCAACATGTATCACAACTGTGTTACTCAATTTGTGTTGCGTCCACTATACCTGAGATCTCTTTCTGCCATACTCCTTCCTACAGCATCTCGTCCCATGTCTGGTATGTGTGAAACTGATGTGTTCCTCCTAAGTGAGCACTGATGCATTTGCTTTAATTGAACTCATCGTTTACCTCAGACCAGGTTTCTCCAGATTTGTGCAATCACTTTTGACCCTGTCCTCCAAAGCAGCTTTGGCGAGTCTTCCAGTTGAATTGATCCGCAAACATTAATAAGCCCGTACTTTCTATCCAACATCTAAGTCGTGATGAAGATATTGAACAGAACCAGCGTCCCAAAACAGACCCGCTGCGGAACACCCACTTGTATACCTTCCAGCAGGATTGGAGCCATTAATAACTACTCTCTGAGTACGATATCCAGCCATTTATGCACCCACCTATAGTAGGCCCATCTAAATTGTATTGCCTTTTTATCGATAAGGATATCATGTGAGACTGTATCAAATGCCTACTAAAGTCTAGTATACCACATCCACCGCCTTCTCCCTTATTCACAAGACTCATTATCCTATCGAAGAGCTGACAGATTGGTTTGACATGATTTGTTCTTTACAAATGATTATGATTTTGAGTCATTTCGTTTAAAATATTACTTGGAAGTAACTGTTGTAGTTAGTAATATTTTTGATTCCTCGTCTAAATTACCACATTTCCCATATTTTCTACCTTTAATAACTGTCAAGATGATGTGCACGTCTTGACTGAGTAACTGTTAGGTTATTGTCACGAGGGTTTTTTGCTTTTTGTCTTAGAGCTCTTTGGAGCAGAGAATTATACCTTTTTATGTCTGGCAAAAATAAAAGTTTTTATAACTCTCTTTTATTAACAATACAGATATCTAGCCTTGGGCAAATTGATTAACCTCTCTGCATTTCGGTTTTTGTGTGAAATGGTATAGGCCAAAATCTTCTAATAAATTCCTAAAGGTAAAGATGTGGACTATAACATAGGCCTATATTTAACTTCAGGCACTTGTTAGAAGAATTTGGCCTATACCATTTCAGAGATGCAAAACGGAGAACAGAGAAGTTAATTGTCTTGCTCAAGCCATATAAGTGAACCAATGACAGAATGAATAATAGAGCTAGAGGTTCTTCAATTGGCTCTCCATAATTCTGTATCTGGGTGCTGCTCCGCCTTATGCTGCCTTGCGATGGAACTGTCTTCTAGCTGTGTCAGCTGAAGTGCTGCTCCTCCCCTCAGCGTTACATTGTTCTGAAAGTGAGGCTGTATAGGGGACAGAGCGCCTTCACCCTGCAGTTCCTTCCTACTGAGTGCCATGACCAGATGTGAACCTCTAGTTTCTTTGGAACCAGAGCCTCTTTCTTCTTAGATAGTTATCATTAGCTGTTAGTGATTTCTTTTCAGGCCTGTGTTATGGTGGAACTTCAAAAACAGAAAAGGCTGGATTTTTAAGAGGTGCATTTCCTGCCCGGGCAGTGCATCAAATGCCAAGGAGAAAGATGTTTGCCTTCTGGTTGTTTTGATCTGTAGGACCTGTACTCCCAGATCCAGAAAGGATATGGAGACTCATTTACAGCTCCATCTCCTGAAGGAAGCCCTTGAGCCTAGGCCAGACCCTCTGATTCTGAGCAACTCTCCAGTCCAGGGTTGAAAAAGACAGTCTCTCCACCAGTTGGCACCAACAAAGTGCCAACAGGTTGCAAGAGGCCACACCCACATCCAGGACTGGATCTGATCCCTGCTGATCCCTCAGTTAAGCCTCTGAGGCTACACATGGCTGAACCAAGGGCCACATGGTCAGAGACCACTGTCCCAGTTCCAGAAGAGAGACCATCCAGCTATCTTCACTGGTGCTGTGCCTCATGCCTCGCAGTTCTCTGATCCTGGTGGAACCCCTGAAGTTCAGGTCCAGGATGAGCTTCAGCATTCCCTTCCAGATCTAGGAAGATAGACTCCATCGATGCACCAGAACTGAGGGCATCAGTGCCTTTGGTGTTGTGACGTTTGGCACTGAAAAGAGAGGCACAAGAACAAAGGGCCTGTTAGTAATACTAGTTCCCGTGCATTACAGCTATCTGATTCAGACAAGGTGTCTACAGTACTGAAATACAGACTTGATCTCTGTGATGGGTTGGATCACAGAAACCCCCTTGCGGCTGCCAACTGATGTACCAAGACTACTTCTGCCCCTGCTTTCCCTGACAGCTTGGGACACCAGCACCCTGTCTTGTTCAGCCAGACACGCCCATCTACTCCAACACAGACCCAGGGTCTGACCCACATGCCCCAAAGCTGCAGACTTAACTAAAAGCAATTTAAGAAGTGATCCTGTCTTTCTTTATCACACAGATGCCCAACTTCCAATGGGGTCCAAATAAATCCATTTTACCATGTATAAAGCTTATACAGGGTAAACTCCCTTAATTGTTCACGCTCTATAACACTGATAGAGAGAGATGCACAGCTGTTTGCCTCCCCTCAGGTATTAATATGTACTCTGGGTTAATTAATAAGTAAAAAGTGATTTTTATTAAATACAGAAAGTAGGATTTAAGTGGTTCCAAGTAATAGCAGACAGACCAAAGTGAATTACTAAGTAAAATAAAATAAAACACACAAGTCTGAGCCTAACTCAGTAAGAAAACTGAGTACAGATAAAAACCTCACCCTTAGAGGAATTCCAGTAAGCTTCCTTTTACAGGCTAGTCTCCTTCTAGTCTGGGTCCAGCAATCCTCACACCCCTGTAGTTACTGTTCTTTGTTCCAGTTTCTTTCAGGTATCCTTGGGGGTCGAGAGGCTATCTCTTTAGTCAGCTGAAGACCAAATGGAGGGGTTTCCCAGGGGTTTAAGTAGACTTTCTCTTTTGGGTGGAGATCTCTCTCCTATGCAAAGTCCAGCTCCAAGATAGAGTTTTAGAGTCACATGGGCAAGTCACTTGTCCATGCATGACTGAGTTTCTTACCAGCCAAGCCACATTCCTGGGAAAGCTCCGATGTGGATTAGCGTCTTTGAGTTCATTGTTGGCTTAAGTGATTCTTGACTGGGCACTTAATTTTCACATTCCTTTCTCAAGAAGCTGACCAAATGCTTTACTAAGGATACTTGGAAATACAAGCAAGTATACAGTCAGTATTCCTAATGTCAAGTAACAAAATGATACATGCATACAAATAGGAGAAATGTATTCACTAGATCATAACCTTTACATAGATATGTTGCATGGCATATGTAGCATAAAACATGCTCCAATTATATCATATGTGCCTTCATAAGCATATTCATAAGCCTTATGGGAGGCACCGTCAGTCTGCTCTCAACATCAGTAGTGAGGGAGCTTGACTTGCATATAACACTGGATCTAGTATCGTCTCAATTGTCAGTTCCACTGTTGGTTCCTGCTTTGGCTTCCCTTTCAGATCCAGCTACATCATTGGTTCCAGAAAGTTCTATCACCATGGTAGCCTAGGTTTACCTCCCGACATATTGGAGCAGAGTGTGAAACGCAAGAGCTCTAAGACATGGCATGTTTCTCTGATTCCAAGATCCTCTTTTTCATCTGCTAAGAAGAAGAGGCTAGAAGATATCGAGTCTCGCTTTATGGATCCTTCTATGGTCTCTCTTCTTAGGACCCCTGCAGGGTTTCCACAAAGAGCTGGTTTTTCCCCATGTCTCCTACTGAGCCTCTTGTTCCTGGTCCGTTCTATCTCTGATCTGGATTTCTATCAAGAAAAATAAAGGAAGAATGCAGAGACTGATAGCACACTTTGGACATCCCTTTGGCCCTCCTGTGCCCAACATTTTCCCAAATTCTAGTTACTGGGGAGACTGGCAGTCCTGGGGCCTGTGATCTTATTGGGGGCCACCTCAGGAACTTTTCAGCAACCTTTTGCATAGATAGAGGGGAAATGTCTCAACTACTAAGGATTTGGCAGTCCAGAGTTCCTTGAAATTGATTCTTCCTGATCTGCTGACTTTTCAGGCAATTCTGCCTAAAGTTTTGTCCGAGGGAGAAGGTGGAGTAGCTCTGCTTTTTGAATAGGAGATGAGTATGGATTATAAGCCAGATCTGTCACCCAAAGAACATATGGCTTCAGCATCCCCCTCCACCTGAGGACACTATGTAGTTCCACAGTCTGGGGTACCACATACTTTCCACGTTAAATCTGCTTGAAGTGCCTGTGAAAGAGACTTCCCATTTAGTATTCAATTATCCTTGGTGCTGCAGTTAAGAGTAGGATATCCTTACCCATCTTGGATGTACTGTTACAGCCTGCTAGATCAGTTTGTGCCCTTCTGTATCTGGTCAGCTCCAGAGAAGGTGGACAAATTATACCATATACCCTCTGACATTTTTTCTTGCTTTCATACCATCCTGTGCCTAATTCCCTGGAGATGACTGCTACAGTAATAGGGCAAAACCTGGACAAAAACACTTCACACCAGCTGATAAAGCAAAAATCAACTTGCTGGGGAGAAAGGTGTTCTTTTCCTCCCTTGGTATTATGGGGGCAAATTATCAAGTGTCTGGATAACAGGAGAAGGTTGGCTAAACATCCCTCTGAGCCTCGTGTGATGCTTCATACTCCTATCCAAGAGCATTGGCATCTACTATGCCCTTAGGAGACAAGCATGGTCTCCTTCCTCATCCCTAGCTCTGACACCAGATTGAAGCAGAGGACATCTACTTTAAAGGTGAAGGTCTGTTTAGTGAAAAAGCAGACAAATTTTTGGAAAAATGTGAAGGTCATGAGATTGACACCTCATTCTCTGGGCCTAATTTCCTCCACAATAAAGGGAGCCTCCACTCCCTCCTGTCTGATAGCAGATGCAGTCCTTCCTCATCCTATTTTTCAACCGATCAGACACAGCAGCAGCAGGCAATTTCTCAGTCAGTATAGAAAAAGGCCTTTCACACACAGGTCTAAACCTAAACAACTTGTGTCCTCTTCATGCAACCTCAAGCCCTGGTTTTGATGAGATGAAGCACAGTCAAGAACCAGTCAACCAGGACTGACCTATCCCTGCATTTGGAGACAGGCTAGCTCAGTTCGTCAGTCCTTGGAGGCAAATTGCCTTCTACCAGTGGCCTTACAGATCATCAAAAGGGGGTATGCCATACGATTTGAAAGATTGCCTTACTCACTCCCACCTACCTTATTGTTTCATTTATGAGGCAATCTTATAGTAGAAGTGGAAAAATAGCTTCTGATAGGAGTAGTTGAGGTTCATGAATTCTTGAGGGGTCAAGGTTTTTATTCCCTCGGTTTTCTGGTATGGAAGACAGATGGGTGGTTTCAGCAGATACTAGACTTAAAGGCATTAAACAAGTACATTTGAAAATATTGGTTCCATAAATTGGCTCCAGCTACCATAATCCCTTTGGTGGTGGTCATGAATTGATTATTGGCTCTCTAAGACATGTATTTTTATACTTAAATTCATCAAAATCATCACAAGTGCCTTTGATTTGTGGTTGGCCAGATGCTGCTTCCAGTATCAGGTGTTCCTGTTTGGCCTTTCCATGGCTCCCAGAAATTTTACAAAATGCCTCTTTGCAGTAGCGGCTCATCTGAGGAATCAGGTTATTTTTGTTTACACCTAGACAGACGATGGGCTACTGAAGGCTTCTGTGCACAAGGGTCTGTTAAACCATATTGTCTTCGCGACCAACTTCTTTTCAGAGCTAGGGCTCTTTTTCAATTGTCCAAAGTTGAACTTCTGCCCTTCACAGAGGTGAAAGGTGAAACTTATAGGTGAAACTTAGTTATTTGTAAGGCACTAAAAAGATTTCCAGGTATTTAACTGCAAAGTAACATCATGACAAGTTGTTCTATAATTAACTTTAGTATTTTAAAATTAGGGTCTGAGAATTTTAAAGTTTGAGTGAAATTCTTTTTGAGGTCTTATGGTAGCCTACGTGACCGCATTTGCCTATCTGAGAATGAGATGTATGTAGCACTGGATGTCTCAGTTCTACAGAACAAGTCAGTTGTTCACCATGCCTTAGACTATCATAACCTCCATAGACTGTGGTGAGTCAAAGTGACTGTTCAGGGGCATACAGTTAAATCCTCTGGGACTTATCCCAGTCAATGACTTCAGATGCATCAACCAAGGGCTGGGGGGTGGGCGCACTGCACTGGAATTATGACAATTCGAGGGCGCCGCTCTGCTTGGGAGAAAACCCTGCACCTCAATGTATTGGAATTAAGAGATGTTCATCTGGCTCTCATTGTTACACCCTCACCTGCAGAGGAGGGTTGTGCAAGTGATTACAGACAATACATCAGTAACGCATTCCACTGACAAGCTGCCGGGGGTGGGGATTTGCAGTATTCACTCCATCCTATTGTATGCAAAGATACAAGGCTGTGGAATTGGTGTATTTTATCATGTCATTTACCTTTGGCTCTGCATCTAGCATTGATGCAGCTGTGCAGATGTAAATTTGTAGTGTAGACCTGCCCTAAGAGTGCTCTAGCTGACCTTGCTAGAAGATTATTCTACCTCAAGGCACCACAAGGTGGTGCAGTTACCCATAAGTGTAAATATGCAGGGCCGTCTTTAAGAACTCTGCTTACAGGTAAGTAACCTTTATTGAAGTTCACACACACAAGGTAGAAAATTTTGGCTAACGTAGTTAAGATGAAGCTTAATTATTTGTAAAGCACTAAAATGATTTTAGATTATTTAAGTGCAATGTAATATGACAAACTTAAATTTTAAAACTTTCAGACCCTAATTTAAAACACCCTTTCCTACATTCATATTGGCTTGTACTGTGTATTTTGGTACATGTTGCGACTACACTTTGCACATGATTCTGCAAATGTAGCTTTTAAAAAATAATCTATAGGGCAGAAGAAAAATCTGGGTATGTCAATCTATCAGCCTTACACATTTTCTGAGGTTTAGTTACTGTCAAATCTGTTCGTGTTTTGTTTTGTTTTTTGTAGTAAATTTCTTTCCTCCCCTGGAGATAAAAGAGCCATAACTTCCTTTCCCTAAAGCTTTTTATAAAGTGTATTCTTTTTCCTTTTAATTCTGAGGAATGTTTCTTAAATTCCATGAAGTAATCTTTCATGCTGCTGGCTTCTGTTCCCTATGCTGGGAATGGGCTGCAGAGCAGCCCATTCTGGCCAAGAAGAGGAAGTAGTTGCTGTTCAGTGGAAACCTCTGACAAATTAAGTCTATTAACAAAATAGTAGTGTCAAATATCAGAGGGGCGGCCGTATTAGTCTGGATCTTTAAAAAGCAACAGAGTCCTGTGGCACCTTATAGACTAACAGACATATTGGAGCATCTGTTAGTCTGTAAGGTGCTACAGGACTCTTTCTTGCAAAGCTGAGTGTGGAATTTAGTTGCGTTCTCAGGAGGAGGAGAGTGACTAATGTGCTCCAAGGTTTTGTATGCAAAAAGGGGTGTGTGGGGGGGGGAATGGAAAAAGATTCAGGGCTCAGAGATGGATGGTGAGGGCTCTTATGCTATTGGAAGATCATAAATGTTAGAGACTGAAAAGACCAATTAACTCTCTTTCCTGTTAATGCTGGATTATTTCACTGAAGAAGATTTTTCTAGTATTTTTTATCTGGACTATTTTAAAGTTAAGTGGGGCTTCTACTTCTTTGCTTAGGAACTAGTTCACAAGTGAACAGACACACACACACTCTCTTGCTACTATTGAGCCTAGCTTTTTCTGTAATTTCTTATTAATGCTAACTTGTATGCAATTGAACCACTTTAAATCTTCCGCTTTGTGTATACGTCCTTCAAATACATGTTTTCCCTCTTATCCTCTCAAACGAATGATGCAAATTTTAGCTCTTTCCTTTCCTCACGAGTCCCAATCTCTCCTTGACAACTTCTAAAGTTCGTTTAGGTGGTCTGAGGTGGGGACTGTCATGAGCATCTAGTCAGACTGCACAACACTGCCCATAGAACTTTGTCCTGGGCTTCCCACATTCTGCCCATAACGTCTGGTTGAGCTAGAGCATATTTTTTCAGAAAGATATCTAATCTGCGTTTACAGGTTTCAAGTGATGGAGAATCCACCATGTCCCTAGGTAAGCTGTGTTCAGGGAAACTGCACATGGATCTTCTTTCTTCCAGCCTCCATGCCCACTCCAGATGTCCTAGTCAGGTCTCGGGTCTCTAGCTGTCACCTGTCTCTGAGTTGGGACCCTTGTCCCGCTTTCTTCTGACCAAAGCTTTTTAAGGCTGCACAGGTCCCTGCTTTATTCTGCAATATCCCCAGCCAGCTAATTTGCCTCAAGGCCCAAGTCTATGCTTTGCTTTCTCTCTGAGGGCTATGAGCAGTGCACTGCCAGCATTACAAATTACCACATAGCTCTTTCTAAGCACCTTTATTCTTAAGGTATAAGCATTACAGAGAAAACCTATAAAAATAATAGTTCCTGTACTCATGCTAAAAGCTTACCAGAGATCACCCATCAGTCCTGTGGGGCCCTACTAGGTCAAAGTCCATCCAACCCTTCCACAAGGGTTGGGGCCTCCTCTTGGACAGAAGGTCCTGTTTGCTGAATCAGAAAGAAAGTTTGGTGCCAGTTCAAGCTGCTCCTTTTATACCAAAAGCCCTTTCCTTTGTCTCCTAGTCTCTGGGAAACTCAGCTTGAACCAGTATATGCAAGCTACCCCAGGGGGTGAAACCACTCTAGAGTTGTTTTAGTTTCATGGTACTTGTATACAGCAATTTAAAATAAAAAATAAAAAAAATCTGCAGCCTGACTCCTGCAGCTGACCTTGGCTTTGAGACTCCGTGCTAGCAGGTCTTTAACTGCTGTGTAGATGTGCCCTGAGTGATTCACCTTAATCACCTCCCACTATCGTTAGTGTCTGTACGAACTGTGCTAACCCTTCCCTGTGAAGTAGTACAAAACTGTACATAAGCCATTCACAGATTTTATCCAATATGGTCACCAAAAATATTGCAAGCAATTGCAGTATCTGTCAGAAGTAGTTCAGTGCATGATTAACCTCACTGTTAAAAGTTTTGTGCCTTGTTTCAAGTCGGAATTTGCCTATGTTTCAGTGTTCAGTAGTCTAATCATGCTGTCCTTTGTCTTAGATTATAGAGCCCTCTGTCATCAGAAAACTTCTCCCTATATAGGTACTTACAGATCAGGGTCAAGCCTCCTGTTTGCCGTTGCTTTAATAAGCTAAATAGATTGAAAATCCTGAATATCAGTGTAAGGCCCTGAATTTGTGTGTGGATGTGGCACAAAACCCCTCCCTAGGAGCTCAAAGGTCCGGTGGAGCTCATAGAAATAGGAACTCTGGAGGACATTTCTTCTCTTCCTCTTTCCTCACCCACCCAACAAAACAAAACCCTAAGATTTTCTGAAATGAACCTTTTTGCTATTGTGCAAGGAGGATTGTGGGGAGGCGTGTGAAGTTTCCTTAACTTAGTTTCCTTTGCTTAAGTTTTTGGTCGCACCTATTTATTTTAGTAAATATAGCTTTTTGGTATGTAAGATGCAACAGAAATTTGATTATACTTGTATCGTTCCCAAACAATGAGATTAATGTTTAACAGACTTCTATACTGTACGTTTTCAGTTTGCCTCTTACCAAATATTTATTCAAGAAAATATTGGAAGAGTAAAAAAGGAATGCTCACACTACAATGATGCACTTCTGGACTACTGTAGTTTGGGACTGAACTTTTTTCCTTTCCTCCCAGTGGAAGCCCCAAAGAATATTTCTTTGCCTTTTCATCCTAACCCAAGTTCTAGGCTTGCCTTTTGTGAATGCCTGGGCTGATGGCCATTATAGACATATCCGCATAATAGGCATATTATAGACATAGTCACACTTCTCAGTTTCCTGGGGTGGGGGCTGCAGTTTGTCCCGTGTCCTGAGAGCTGAAGCTTGCTCTCTATAACACTGCTTTCCTGTGCTGGCTGGGTATTTTCCATATGAGTGCAATTCTGTTCAGGAGAGAGAGCGTGCGCGCTCGTACGTCCTTATTTCATGCTTGTATGGTGTATTTCTGAAAAACACAGTAGTATAAGGGAGTTGTCACTTATGACTATAACAGATGTCCCAACAGATGTTAACAGAATAAAAAGCTGCTAAAAACAGGTATGTGCCCAGGGTACAGTCCAGACTACTGAGTAGCTGTCACCCCTGCCCTCTACCCCGGGATGCCTTCTATACTGCTTTGTTGCTGTAGCCTCCAGTCTGGACTGCTCACACACCACCGCCACCAGCATACAAGTCACTCCCAGTTATGTGTGGGTGTGTGCTGAAGTCAGCCAGCCACACTTGGGCTCTTACCAGACCTGGTTGCGAGGTGACCCCAATACCACTCCCCCACAGTCCTAGATTTCCCCCCCAGAAACATGTCACGTACTGCCCAACCCTCTCCTGGACAATACAAGCGTATATAAAGTCCATCCTTTTATTAGTAGAAATGATATGCACATGTCTTGTTACCCCAAATGGAGTTCTCCAAACACTTCAATTCAAACACACTGGATTAGATCAAACAAGTTTATTAACTACAAAGAGAGGTTTTAAGAGGCACAGAAGCCAGAAATGGTTGTAAGAAAAATAAAAGATAAAATGTAGCTCATGCCTAACTTAAACTGTGGTAAATTCAAAGGAAAGTTTTTTCACCAAATGCTCTCAGCAGTCTGACCAAACTTCTCCAGTTCAATGGTTATTTCCTTTGTTCCTTCTGGTGCAGTGAACCGATGGGCAGGGAGGGGTGGGGGGAAGAGAGACAGGTGCCTTGGAGTGTCTTCCCCTTTTTTGATATAGTCCTGTCTCCTATGATAAGCTGCTAAAATCTTAACAACTGGTTCCCTATAAAAAGTTCTGATTTAAGGGATGTGCCACAGCATGTATCTTTTGTACCAATAGGGTTACCATACATCCCTATTTTCCCAGGAGGAATTTTTAAATTTTAAAAATTCTGCCCAGATAGCGATTTAAGAACCAAAAAGTCTGACGTCCAGGAAAATACGGATGTATGTTAACCCTACCTAAAGTTCTTTTTTTAAAAAGATGGGCCTGAACTAAAAATGAGCTCCATTTCACATGTGTGGGTCTCTGCCACTCCCTTGGGGTGTGCTAGGGTGACCAGATGTCCCGATTTTATAGGGACAGTCTCAATTTTTGGGTCTTTTTCTTATATAGGCTCCTATTATCCCTCACCCCCTGTCCTGATTTTTCACACTTGCTGTCTGGTCACCCTAGGGTGTGCACATGTGTGGGTCCCAGCTGCTCCCTGCCCTGCCCCCCCCCCCCATTGAAGCAGGTATGCAGGGTTACTGCCCTGAGAACTGCAGGGCACCAGTGGACATGGGGCTGGCTGCAGACAGGGGCATGGGGCAGGGGTAGCTGGAGGGAGGGAGTGTGACGGGCTGACTGCGGGCAGGTGATGCAGACAGGGGCTGGCTGCGGGCGGGGGTGGGGGCAGGTACTCACATGGGGAGAGTGGCTGGGAGTAGTCCAAGCAGCAGGATGTACCCGGGAACTCACCAGGCAGCAGCAGGACCCCAGCGCCAGAGGTCCAAGGTGCAGCAGCAGCAGCAACAGGGCCAGGTGGCAGCCCGCATGGCTCCCGCAGCACAACGCAGTGCCCCCCGGCAGCCGGGAGGAGGAATTACATGCTTCCCAGCCCAAGCCCATCAAAGCTTCCCTTGCAGGGAAGCCAGTTAAATTTAGAAGTGGTTTTAGAACTGCTTGTTAACAACCGGTTCATGCAAACGGGCTCCAGCTCACCCCTGCCTGTCTCCCCCTCAAGGAGCATTTCCAGCTGGGAGCAAGGCAACAGGCAACTGTGTGGAAGGGAACTTCATGCTGTTTCTTTGCTAAGATATAGATTTTTTTACTCCTGCCAAAGAATGGCCATGTAGCAGGTAATGGTTCGTCAGAGTTGTTTACACCTGGCTGAGGCATCAGCTTGCCCTTTGTCTCTGAGGAACTGGTTTGGCCACTTGCCAGACTTTTCTGGAAAATGTACTTTTAGTCATGATCTGTTCTGTTTATAACTTCACATATAATGCTGGTATGTGCATTTTGCCATATTATTGATGAACAAATTGTTTTTAAATATCTTACAAGGCATAGTTTGTACAAGTATTATTACAATAGTGTGTAGGGTGTGGACATGGGTACGTTCTGTCACGGTTCTGCCCCCCCCCCCCCATCTCACCCCACGACAGCTTATGCATAGAGCTAGCTTTGTTCAGTATGTTTGACACCCTTGCTTTACCTAAATAGTGGTATTGGTGGGTGCTGGTGGGGAGATAGATGGATGAAATCAATCCATGATACAGGAGGCATTGTGCCTTGGTATTTGCTGGTATAGGTTTAATTTCAGAATAATTTTGGGTTGGGAGGAACTTCTAGTGGATCATATGGCATACTGTGTGACTTTCACCACTCATACCAAGAGTAGCTCTGCTAAAGTCAATGGTTACACCACTGTAAAACAAGTGTGAGAGGAGAATTAGGCATGATTTATTTTGGTCTTTCTTCTTTAAACTAGTTTTAGTTATGACTATCCTGTAATTTTTTTCCCAATCTCTTACTTGTTTATCTTTCTGCTATCTTTAACAGTCTGTGGCCACAAAACAAAAAATGAGCATTGGAACTTCTACACAGACCTTTTTGACGAGGCTATGTCATTAGAGGAAAGTTTAAATCCAGGACTTCCATCATGACCAGAGAACTTTTTTTAAGTGCTGTTTCTGTTGTTGAAATAATATGACAAAATACTCTTCAAACCTCTGCAAATTTAGACACTATCCTGTCCTATACTGGTGATTACAGCTATGTTCTGACTTTTCTGTACATTGGAGAGTCCCAAAAAGTTAAACTATGGTGAAGCATGATAAAATACAGTGGAACCCCGATTATTCAATTTAGTTGGGACTGGGGCCAGATTGGGTAACCAAAAATCCAAATAAACTGGAGAATGGGTGGTGGGGGCTCCAGCCCCGCCACCTGGGGCTGACAGTCTAAATGGGGTTTTACTGTATTCTTAAAAGCAATAAATGAAGCCTTGAGAACAGACAATTGGTAACACTAATTTTTGTATGATCCAAAAGTACTTTCTCACTGGCTCTCCTTTTTAAAGTTTTATATCTTATCCATCTCTTTCAGTGCATGCTGCAGTCATTGCAATTAATGAAGCTATTGAGAAGGAAGTAGCAGATCAAACATTAACAACTCTGAGAAACCCAAATGCAATGCTGATGAATGTGGATGAGGACCTTGCACAGGAATATCAGAAAGAACTCCTGGAAGCTAAAAGGAGAAAACAGGAGAATGCAAGACTAAAGGTACTGAAACATATTTGGATTTTATTAACATTCTTAAGAAGTTTGGTATTGTATAAAAAGTGTGCGTGCAAACTTTTTAAAAGGATTCTTCTAGGGTTGTGTTAATAAGCTAGTGCAGTCAAGATAAACTAGGTGAATGATTCACTATAGAAAATTAATCACAATGGTCCCTTTGGTCTTGGAATCTGAAATAAACAGGCTGGAGGCAAATGTGTACAGGTGTTTTGTGTTTGTACATATAACACATGAATGTATTTGAGACATGTAAGGATTATAAAATTCTATTTAGAATCCAAAAGATGTTCATTTTTCTCCTTTACGTACTGTGTAGAAACAAAGTTTGTTAACCAAAAGTTTATATAAAAACGTAATGTTTTAAGGTACCTTTTTCTGGGAGTAAAACATACTTATTAAGTATAACATTCTAATGATATAATTTTCCATTAATACAAAATTGCACTTGCATCATTCATTTCACAGTAATCGTTTCAATTTGAGAAGACAGGTTTTGATCAAAATATACACAATGCTTTACAATCAGCAGAGGATGCTTTAAATATAACTCTTGTCCTAATCTAAGTGCAAATCTTCCTATTATAGTTGATAAAGTTTTGACCACTCATACTTTAATGACTATTCTACTGTCTGAAAGTATCTTTGTGTTCAACTTTGTGAACCAGTAAGGATTTTGTTTTTAGAATGGCTCAATTTCAGAAGAGGAAAGAGATGTGTATGAAGAATTGCTGACACAAGCAGAGATTCAAGGCAATATCAATAAGATCAACAGTAAGTAATACTAATTTCTTATGGAAGTGGGCACATCGTACCTACCAGTTATGTATGTATTTGTGTCAAATTCCAGGCAAAGATGTAAAATTACTTCTTTAATAGAAATAGCTTTTAAAGGTGGCAAATATTTGTCAGTGTTACAACAGTTACTTTCAGTGTTGTGGGGCATCTTGCTGCTTTTTTTCCGTTATTAATCTTTTGGGATAATATCTTTTTTTGTTCTTGTTGCTGATATCAGACTCCTCAGTTCAGAAGCCAGTTGGTTTCACCTGCTTTATTTCCTTATGTTTCTGTCAGTTCCCACTAGCCGCAGAATACTATAAATTTCGACCCCTCTTTTTAGATAGACTTGAGATTCACACTTAGGCCCTGACCCTGCAAATGGATGAGTGTTGAAGAACCCTTATGCCTGCATGGAGTCCCTGTGGACTCTGTTTGAGGCTCTTGTAGGACTGGAGCCTTAAAATGTAACCCTCTGCTGGATAAAAACTGTAATTGACTGGCTTGTAGAAAGAGAGGTAGATACAAGCAGGAATTCAATTTTTTTTTTTTTTTTGCGCAAAAAATGTTTTTGCCGTTTGTAAGCGTTGTTTTCCTTTCAGTTCGCGTAGCTTTAGTCCAAGTGAATGAGGCTATTGACAGGCAAGATGAAGTGGCATTGATGGCAGGTTTGAATCGTCCTGCTTTGAGTTTGTCTGGAGTTCTGCAGCAAAATTCCTCATGGTACCTAGCACAATTGTGTGACTGTAAAGAGCAGAGAATGCAGGTAATTGAATGGAATGTTTGCTAGTATGACACTTGAGTTTGCGTTTTTCTCTGCTTAAAATAGAAGTGACATCATCCTGAAGTCTGTAGCCTGAACTCTTCTGTTTTATGAAACAGTAAGGGATTTCGTAAAGTGTTTTAAATGCATATTTTCCTAAACAATACAAAACTAGATGCATTTGCTGTAAAAAGCATGATGCATTGGTAAAAAGCTGCTAAATGACAGATAAAGGGAATGTATGTGTATATATAAATCCCTTAATACAAAGCTCATTTTGGGAACTAAACTTCTTATGAGTTTAGTATAGCAGAAAGGTAATGTTGACATAAACAATGGTGTATAAAGACCATTATAGAGAACATCTGGATTAAGGCGAAAATCTGTAATTTTAAAAGTGAGTCAGAAGTTTACAGAAAAACAAACACTATTCTTCAGTATGCCATTGTATTTGGTATTCAGCCAACATCATGGTCAATTCATAGTGGAATATTTTCCCTTCCCCTGCATATTTAAAAAGCACAATGATGTCTTTTTTTGTCTGATCTGTTAGCTAGCAGGGGTTCCAATTTTGCTCTACAAAAGTGAGATACAGAAAGAAGTTAGTGTTGCCAATGAGGAAGCTGAGGCTCTCAAGCTTAGTGAGTAAATGTTTTAATACTTATTTTCATAATCACCATTTCATTACTCTTAATCAAACTGAAGAACTAAATCCACCTTTTTTGCATGTAAACAAGGTTTCTTTATAAATTGAAACCACATTGCATTTTATTTTTGCCACTGCTCTTTTCAATGTCACAATTGCCAAGTCACCAATCTGTGCCACTTTAGAGACACATTATTTTATCTGAAGTAGCTAACGCTTTTCTTGGCTGAATATTTTCAGCTACTAGTGGGCATACATGGCTAAAACAGAACATAATTCATGGCTTGTGTAAATAGACTTTTTTTGAATAGGCTTAATCTCTATCAAAAGGAAGTTTATTTACATATTCTCAGAGTTAAAAATGTAATGATCAAATTGAAGACTAGCTTGCAGTCATATGCAGCAGAGGAAACTAGATTATTTCTCATCTTAAAATATTTACACTTTTTAAAAATCTAGTCTGTCAGCCTGCTTAATGTTTTAGTAGAGTTTATGTATGGCACAATGGATCTACAATATATTGATTGACGTTTTATTTTTGAAAAATTATAGTTAAGGGGGTTCTAAATTTTCAGCAGCACATCTATTGGCAATTACTTCTCTGGCATCCTTTATCTGCTAGGAGCTTCAGCCTCGAATATACTGCTGTCATATGTTGTCTGTGGCATGTGTTAAGGGCTGTTTTGTCTTCTGTGTCATTTAATATTTTTAATTCAGTCCAACTAATTGTTCTTCTGATGCTATGCAAAAAGGTCATTATAAGCCTAGTTTGCTATGCTATAATATGTAGACATGCATATTTTGTACAGCATCCAAGTCTCTTGCATAGCTAGTGATTTGGATTTTAGAATGATCCAGACGTGGTGAATAGTATTTCCTTCTAGAGGACGATTGCTCTTGAGTAATGGAAAACTCTGGGGAGAGTAGTGCTATTTATTAGTATAGCTTCATTGGTGTCCTGGAGTAGGAAAAATGGGTTTGTTTCCTCTGTGACTTTTAAATAAATAAATAAAAGCCACGATATTGTGCTACTTCATGTGGCATAGAAAATTTCAGTTCAGTTTTACTTCTAACCCATATTGTTCGGTTTTCATTAGGGGAAGGCAGGTAAACAAATAAAACTAGGATCTTCAAGAGGAGCCAGTTGAGGGTACCTATTAAAGAACTCAGAGAGTAGAGGCAAGCTGACTAAGGTACAAACTAAGGGCTTGGCTACACTTGCAGCTGTAGAGTGTTTTGGGTTAAACCAGCCTTCGGAGAGCACACTAGGGAAAGCGCTGCAGTCTGTCCACTGACAGCTGGAAGCACACTGGCATGGCCACATTTGCAGCAGCATTGGGAACAATGGATTATGGGCAGCTATCCCAGCATTCAAGTGGCTGCAACATGCTTTTCAAATGAGGGAGGTGGGGTGGAGTGTGTTTTGTATATGGAGGGAGAGAGTGTCGGTTTTTCGGAGTGCTGAGAGTGTGTCAACTTATAAGACAGCATGCTCAGATCCCCCTAGCCCTCCCTGCTTCTCTCTCTCTCTCTCACTCAGTAAACGTTTGCTTTGCCCGCTGCAGATAAGCAGCCAGCTGTCTGAAACGGAGCTCTGAAAAGGCACTTTTACATTCCTCAGCCAATTTCACAACAAAGATAAGAGGCCACTTGACTTAAGGGGATTATGGGACGTTTCCGGAGGTCAATCAGAGCGCTGTAATGTAAATCCTCGTTCACACTGGCCCTGGGGCGTCTCAGCCAATACTTTTGTCCCTCTCCTGGAGGTGGAGTACCAAGAGCGCTCTAGCCAGGGAGTCAGAGCGCTCTACGTGCCTTGCTAGTGTGGACGGGGGAGTAAGGTAGCGTGTTCTGGGAGGCGTTATTGTGGTATAAAGTGCCAGTGTAGCCAAGCCCTAAAACTAAATGTGACCGTACCACTGAAGCTACCATACGCATGATAAATGCACAAGAACTTGGTAAATGCATTTGTGCACTGTGGACATAGATTCATAATAACAGAGTTGCATGCTCCATTCCTAAGCATGGAAGTAGTAGAAGACAATCGATGGCTGTAGATTGACGCTATTTTGTTGCTGGCTCATGGAACTTTATCCTCAGATTACTGTATGCTGTCTGAAAGGCAAGCGCCTTTATATTTTTTTTACCTCAAGAACGGCTAAAATATTTATCGTACAGAACAAAATGCACAATAGGACGACTCCTCATTTATTTCTCATGTCCTGGGGCTAATGTACTCAGGCTCTGTGCGTTTGAATGCTCTGAGTCTTATAATCATTCAGGTTCTCCCTATTTTGCAACTCGAGATCTCCACTATGAGCTTTCTGCCTGAACAGGGTGGACAGAGCCCATTGCTAGCATAGACCAGAGTTGGTGGTGGTGGAAGCAGGCCCTGATTAGACGCAGATCCAGGTGGAGGGTGGACCTGAAGAGTAGCAGGGTTGGGGAGGACATGTGACTAATTTTAAACTGCATCTGACATTGACATTGCCTGTCCCAGCATGACTGCTCTCATCATAGGGTTGGTGAATGATGAGATCTACAGAGAATTCATAGTTAAATCCCATCTGTTCCTGGACCTCACAGACTAAACTAAGAGAAATAAGTCACTCCTTCATTGAGAAGCACTCAAAGGGGATAAGCCCTTTAAATATGAAGATCATTCCTGTAAGGTTGATAGCCTGCCACCTGTGAAGGACACTGCTGAATCAGAAGTCTAGCTGCCACTTACAGCTCTGCCCTCCTAAAATCATAGTCGTAGTACCTAAAATAGTAAGAAAAACTTTAAGATCAAGAACTTGGCATCTCACCTTTCCTCCTCCTGGCTCTAATTCAGCAAGGACCGTAAGTAACATCTAATTTTAAGTGTAAGAGGAGTCCCACTGAAACCAGTAGGATTACTGTGTTTATATTTAGGTACGTGTGTAAGGTCCATGCTGAAGCTGTGCCTAAAGTTCCAATGTCTGTCATGTTGGAAAGAGTCTTAATATGCAGAGAGAAATCCCCGGAAGTCTCAACCTTTCAAATCTCTGGGTGACCGTCTGTCAGTGAAATGCCCTTTTTGGCTCTGCCCTGGTGTCTCTAGTTTTTGTGCTTCAAGTGGGCCTTTTTTTGTAAGGACTTGTAGACTGGCTACTTGAAGAACTCACAAACCAAACTGAAAGCTGGTTGAAAGCACAGGCAAAATCTGAATCCTCCTCCTACTATTCTGGAAGCTGCCATTGTCGCTATCCAAAAAGCCTAGAGAAGCTCTCCAGTATTTGGGGTGTGTACTCACTTGAAAAGCCATATAATAGAAATTGACTGTTGCTACCCTATTCTCCGACATCACAGCCTCCCCTGCCAGTTTCTTTTCCAGCCCTCTCACCCAAAGTAAGTAGTGGATGAGTCTGAACAGTATGGCTTGGTTGAAGATGGAAGAATGGTTGTGATTTTTCTCTTACTCCATCCCTCCCACCAGCAGCACATCCCAAGTGCCCTGTCTTGCCTTCCTTGGAATAGGCATCCTATTTTTTTTTTTTTTTAAACCAGAGCTGGTTATCCTACTCAATGACTTTACAATTTTTTTTCCTCTGGGATTTTGGCCATATATATTTTAAATTCAAGACTGAAGTCAGAGTGCTTAACTCTTCCCTGGAGGATATGTTAAGTTTCCTTCAGGATAGCCTCAGCCAGGTTTGTGACCATCAACTCCTTCAGAGTCATAACTGGTGCAGTTAGGGGGGCTGGAAGTTACAATAATTGCAATTTCTTTGGCGTACAAGATGAGATCTAGCACTCCTGGGCATCATCTGTTGTGTTGTCCTCGGTGTGTGTTTTAACTCACAGGTTTTTTATTTTAGAGGCCAATTCTGAGCTCACTCAGGGATATACTTCACCTGTATTGAAGGAGGAGAAATACAGTAAATGTCACTAACAGTTTTTCTTATTTAACGGTCTTTTAGATTGGCTTTCCCCAAAGTAATTTAATACCATTCTAGTTAGCAGTGCTTGCAGTGGCTATTGAAATTCAGTCAAGCTTCCTTATGAAAAAAATTAGACAAGTGCATATAAAAGGGGAGAGAATAGCAGAAGATAAGATGCAGCTTCTGTTTCTGTTTTAAGCACAGTTTAGCTGATGCAAAATTCCAGTCACTATGGAACTTGGCAAACTTTTTGCTAAGCTATTAAGGGATTGCTTTTAGCTTATCTTGTTGGTCACATTGGTGCTGCAAGTGTAGACTTGTCCTTCCTTTCTGTGTTGGACTCTTACTAGAAGGGGAAAAATGGGACAACAACAGAGATAGAAGAAATAAAACAGAGAAAGAAAGTAACATAGGCTGGCATTCCAGGGTCAGCCTATTGGTCAAACTCAATAGAGAGGACATGGCAGTCCCTGGACTAGTCAAGTCATCTTTCAGGATAAGAAAGTCTAATGCATTGATCATTGACTTATATTAAGCTGTTGATTGCCACATGCCTTTTTAACAGAAATCATTTTTTCAAGAATGTGAAGTATTTTCAGTGTATTTAAAAGTGCAGCTCTTGCAGGTATACAGCTATAGCTTTCTTGAGCAATGGCAGCATATGATGTAATGTTGGGATATTGTTTGCCTACACAACATTTTAAAAAAAAAAAGAAAAGGGCGCAGATAAAAAAATTGATAGAATTTTTTCCTACTTTCCCCCAGAACTTGTAGCAATTGACCATATCAATACTGCAATTCGTAACTGTGATGCTAATAAAACACTGGTTGCACTGATGAAACCAGAGGCCCAGTTGCCTGTCGTTCACCCATTTGCTGCTGCTGTCTATCAGACTGAACTGTTCAACCTTCAGCAACAGAATGCTGTGGTAAGAGTGACAAACTTATGAATTGCTGTTCAATAGTGTGCAGTCAAGCCATAAACGATCAGGAATTACTGATACATTGTCATTTGATGCAGTTTTGTTCCTTAGAACTATCGGACCATTTATCATACCAGATTCTTCTAATTTCTGCCTTGAGGTGTATTGCATGAATATTCCTGGATTTTAATATAAGTGCTTGCCTATTCAGATTATATTTTCTTTACTGATTTAGCTCATGCTAACTCTTCTACTGCAGCAAGGTGACTGACCTTAATTTCTTTTGTTGTTGCATATGCTATCTCTCATTTTAAGGTTGACTGACTGTGTTTTATGGAAAGTGATCAGCCGAACTAGGGGGAGTCCACATTCTGATTAAAGTTAGACTAGGCTTGATTGGAAGGACTGTATTATGTGGGACAAGCAAAGAAAAGGCTGAGGAAAGGGAGACTGTATAACGAAAGCCTAGTGATTTAGTTCTACTACTCACAATACAGTAAGCTGACATTTCTATAGCTATGACATTTTCCTCCTATTTTTAATATTTTTTTTAAATCAAATCCATGCCTCCCTCCTTTTGGCATCTAGACTTTAATTAAAACTGGCTACGCCTACTTGTTTAGCTTCATGACTGATGTATTCTATGTTCCTATAGAGATATTTGGCACATGATGAACTGTCTGTTGCTGTGGAAATGTTGTCAGCTGTTGTGTTACTAAATCAGGCCTTGGGAAGCAAAGACATCCTGGCAATAAAGAATCATCTCAGAAATCCATCCGTTGGCTTCAATAATCTGGAAGACGAAAACTTTCAACGGTAAAATTTCATTTTGTCTTGTCCAAATGAGCAACAAAGACTTCTGCAAAGGGATAAGTGGGCAATTATCATCTATTTTCCTGTGTTGTGAGATGACTACAAGCTAAACATTTGCACAATATTAACAGGAGAGAATATTAAGGATGCTCAGCTGTAATGCCCCATCTGCAAAAACATAGGCCATCAAACATCATTGAATGTTTGAGGATGCAGAGGTCGGGGGAGTGGAATGTTCTTGGAAGCTAAACATGAGCTGAGAGGAGTTGCTGTTGTGGCAATGGAGATCTGGACTTAGTTGGAAGCTGCTAGTCACTAGTGTCTTACTGAATTTTTGAGAGCGGACCCGAGAATGAGTATTGTGTGTGTAATGTAAAGTAAGACTATTCTAACGAACCTATCTTGCTTAAGAATGATAGAAGCCTATGTGGTAAAAACCCTATTTGCTGAATAGCTGGGCAAAACATAGTAGTGTAGATACATGTTCTATTCAAGTTGTAAATTCAAGATTAGTAGCTTTTGTTTGGTGTTTGATTTTTGTCACAGCTGTATACCACCTTGTGTTCTGATCTTGTCATATCTCATGTGCAAAGAACAGTCAGGCTGAATCAGTACTTGTATGGGAGACCTCTAATGAACACTAACAGTGCTACAGTAAGGAGTGTTGGTGAGGCATTAGGTAATACTTTTTTCACCACAGTTGTGCTTGATGGAATTCCCTGGGCACTGCAGCTGGACATGCTGCTTCCAGATGAGATGAAAGAGAGATCCTGACCATGGAAGATAGCTCAAACAATTACTGGATGAAATTCTGTGGCCTCTGTTTTGCAGATCAGACTAAAGGATCCTAATGGTCCCTTTTGGCCCTAAAAATCTGTAATTTCATGGCATTTTTTAACAAGAATGGGATATGGTTCTTCCAGGCTACAGAACGTATACTTGCAAGGGGCCCTGAGTTGAAAGGGGTACCTCAGGGTAGCAAAAAAATTTGTGCATAAATCCTACTAGCAACGAGTAGAGCACTGCTCTCTCCTTCACGGACAGGGCTTCTGCCAGTGGTTAGATAAAAATTTTGTCCTGGACTTGGTGTGTTGCAGAGCAGCCTAAGCGTCTGTCTGTTGCATGACACTACAGACATAAATTTTGAAGGTGTCCCTGAATCCCTCAACTGCTTCCCCCTCCTTGGTATTGTATTGGCTGTTAGGGATGACCCAAAGGAGGGAGATATGGAGTCTGTGTTGAATGTCCTCCTTCACAGCCCACCAAGCCCCCAGGATCTTTTTTCTCCTTGGCACAGGTAGGAGAGAATTAGGGCTTCCTCTCCCTGTAGCTAAAAGCAAGACATTAATGTTTTGAGGGCAGGGGAGGAGAATTACATAAGTGGATGCTGCAGAATGGGGATGAGAAATTAAGGGCCCCACGTGAGCAGGTTACTGGAGAAGCATTAGTTGTGCTCAGAACAGCCTTGGCAAAACTAAATGAGTTATCCCTGAACTTCTTGCCAAACTCCACTTCTGATAATTACACTTTACCAACCTTTATATACCCCTTGCACTCGTCGTTGGATGAGGTGTTCTTAACTTCCAGTTCTAAGATGCGTAGCATTGCTACAAGCTGTTAAAACACTGAACAAGTGGAAGAATTTCATTGATGGACTAAGTCAATGGTGGGCAACCTGTAGCCTGTCAGGGTAATCCGCTGGCAGGCTATGAGACAGTTTGTTTACATTGACCGTCCACAGGCCTGGCTGCCCGCAGCTCCCAGTGGCCGTGGTTTGCCATTCTCAGCCAATGGGAGCTGCGGGAAGCAGTAGCCAGCACGTCCCTGCAGCCCGTGCTGCTTGCCATAGCTCCCATTGGCCGGAAACGGCAAACTGCAGCCACTGGGAGCTGCGGGCAGCCGGGCCTGCAAATGGTCAATGTAAACAAACTGTCTCAGAGCCTGCCAGTGGGTTACCCTGACGATCCGCAGGTTGCCCACCACTGGACTAAGTGCTTTGGGATGAGTGACTATGGAAACGTTAAATTGTGCATCTCTGATATTTAACTTTATGATATCAGAGGGGTAGCCGTGTTAGTCTGGATCTGTAAAAGCAGCAGAGAATCCTGTGGCACCTTATAGACTAACAGACGTTTTGGAGCGTGAGCTTTCGTGGGTGAATACGAAGTGGGTATTCACCCACGAAAGCTCACGCTCCAAAACGTCTGTTAGTCTATAAGGTGCCACAGGATTCTCTGCTGCTTTAACTTTATGATGTGATTTTAAAAAAAAAAAAAAAAAAAAAGATTACACCTCCTGCTGTTAAAAACAAACAAACAAAACAAGCAAGCAAACAAAAGGAATTGTGGCTGTTGTCATGAATTAATATAAACTTTTAGTGTCAAAGAACAGCTCTGTAATTTCTTGGAATATGTTTCCGTCTTCTCTTAAAATCATTATTTACTTGACACGCTGCATCTCCTTGAAATGTTTTTATGTCTATTAGTAGTGTGGAGCTACTGTAAGGAAAGTGTTTTGGGGTGACATGATATGGAATTATTTCAGATCACAATATGAGCTTGCAGGGTGGTGCTGTGGCAAAAAGAGCTAATGCAATCTTTGGCTGTATAAACAAGAGGACGTCAAGGAGGGGGTTGAGAGGTTATTTTACTTCTGCATATGGCACTGGTTCAACCACTGCTGGAATACCATGTCTAGTTTTGGTGCCCGTGATTCAAGGATTTGGAGAGGGTTCAGAGAGAACCTGGAGAGGGGTCAGAGAAGAGACTGGACAATGATTAAAGGATTAGAGAACATGCTTTGTAGTGATAGACTTAAAGAGCTCAGTCTAGTTAGTTAAACAAAGAGAAGATTATGGGGAGACTTGATTACAGTCTAAAAGTATCTACGTAGGGAACGAATATTTAATAATGGGCTGTTCAATCTAGCAGAAAGAGACATACCACAATCCAGTGGTTGGAAGTTGAAGCTGAGCAAATTCAAAATGCAAATAAGGCATAAAATTTTGACAGGGTAATTAACCATTGGAACAATTTACCAAGGGTTGTGATGGATTTTCCATCACTGACCATTTTTACATCAAGATTGGGTGTTTTTAGAAAAGCTGTTCTCTAGGAATTATTGTGGGGAAGTTTTGTGGCCTCTGGTATACAGATCAGACCAATGATCACAGTGGTCCACTCTGCCCTTGGAATCTGAGTCTCTGAAATGCATGTGTAAAGCCAAGTAAAGCAGCTTGCGTGCTGCCTGCTTACATGATGCCTGGCTGCAAACACTTACGATCAAGTTTTTCACTTTCATGTGCACTAGATTCATCCAGTAAGAAAAAAAATAATGAAATGCATACAGTAAATGATGGACAATACATTTAATGACTCTTTATGATTATGTTTATCTTCCTACAGTTATGCTGACACACTCTTGTCTATTAAATCAGAGGCTTCATCTCAAGGACAAGATTATTTAAGCTGGAATGATGTCCAGAATTGTATTGACATGGTTAATATGCAAGTTCAAGAAGAAAATGATAGTAAGTAATTTTAACTTTGTCTGAGGCAGAGGTTACTGTGGTCCGTGGAGCACTTGCTGGAGGTTTATGGAGTGCTGGCTTGCCACATAGTGATGCTTTTTATTTTTAGCCGTAAAATTGCAGTTAGCCAAAAACAAAAACTACTAATTGCTTTCCTAATATTTTCAGTATGAAATTGTGGTAGCTACAATTAAAAATGAGAATAGATGTGTATCAGACACCATAATAAAATGTGGTACTATAAAAAGTTTCTGTTTCGTAGTAGGCAATAGAGATTTGTATTATGTCCTATAACAAAGATTTTTGCTTTTTTTCCTAAGTAGATTTGGAAATTAGTAATTCCTGTTCCCCAGCATAGCATCTTGATGATAATTCTAGAGAGGACGACTAAAACAGTTATTTTAAACAAAACTGAGCAAAAACTTCTGTGCTGAATGCCCCTGCTAAGTGTTGACTGGAGAGAAGGGAGCGTTCAATGCAGTAGTTATTGGCATTACTCCTTCTGTCTTTGAATCCTTTTTCACCTCTCTAAAATCCTCTTTGTATTTCCTGATTCACTGAAGGGGTCCCTGATTACATCACTTCTCTGACATCACAAATGCCATAGTTCTAGCAGAGGCAATAAGACTTCTATCCATCTGCATTCATATTGGGCCAATAATTCTGGTACTTAATCAGTGTAGTCCCAAAATGAGATTAAGTTAAGTACAAGAAGATTTTCAGATGGGAGGGAGAAAGGTGGTAGCGGGTGGCATTTTACACACTTTCAGTGTTGACTGACTGTCCCTCACATAATCCTTACTGGGGGCAGTCAGTACATAACTGTGTCAAGCAATTCTTTTCCTGCTCTCCTTTAAAAAGTAAAATGGGGTTTTTAATATACAGAGCAGCTCATTGTGCTTATTTTTTTCTTATCCTAAATTATTATCTAGCAGTGTATGCCTTGAAACATTTCCAGGTTGAAAAACAGTGCATGTTTCTTCAGTGGGTTTCAAACATTTGGGCTTTAAAAATGTTAGGGAATTGAGTTTTGGTTGGTGTAACCCCTTTGCTGCTAGACAAATGCTCTTTTCAGCATGGTCTTTTTGACAAAACATCAAGCTGTGAGGTGTACACTTCAGGAAAGAAGGGTAGTATTCAGCAAACAGAACAGTTGTCAATAACTAAAATGGTCTGCCTTTTTACATAATCAGATCGATTGCGGTGGGCGGCTGTTAAGCACATTCAGTGTTGCTCTGCTTTAAGTCCATAAAACTTGAGGTGCTCAGGGTCTCAAACTTGGGCCTCATGTTAGCAACTTTAGTCATAATGAATCGTAGCTGTTTTCAGATTGCATTGGTCTACTACTGCCCACTGGCAGGGGGCAGCTTTGCTTGAAACTGTACATAGTACCAACAGAGCGTTCTGAAACTTGCTGCATCTAAATCAGGCCCTGCTTCCCAGTGCACAGAAATTCCCTTTCCTGACTGGTGTTGCCCCCATGGTTGTCATAAAAAACCCAGCTTACATCCACCTGAGGAATAGCCAGTCTCCTAAGAGGTTATGGCCTTGTGAGGTCACATAACTATGACCTCACCAGTTCAGTTTTATATACACACTATGGAAAAACCTCAACAGATCCCAGGCAGCCACCAACTGGAATGCACACTGTCACAGGTGATGGCAAAGCAATCCGCAAGAATTTATACTCACTCTCAGACTTGGTGTAGCGGGGTTCTATGAAAAGCCTTCAGGACAGTGTGTTTTAGTGCTTTCTATTAACTAGAGTCAAAATTTCTAAACTGAGTTGTCTAAAGATAGCTATCTAAATACACTTAAAAAAAAAAATCAGACCACTTTTTTCAGAACTGCTGCATACCCCATAGTTCAGTGAATTCAGTGGGAGCTATAAGTGTGCAGCAGTTTTCAAAATTAAGGTACTTTTCCTTTAGGCAGCCAAGTTTGAGAACTTTGACTTAGATGCATGTTCCAGATAAATAGTTCCGTGATGTTAAAGTGGTGATGTTGATGACTTGAAAAGATACGATAATCTCCATAAATTGAGGTCAGAATAGGTATGTGTATTAGGAAAACTAATATGTTAAATTATTTGGAATAGTCAGAGATGAAAATCACTTCAGAATGATTATTTGAGCACTGCAACGTAAACAAGCCCAAACCTTTACACTAAGGTGTTAAGTCTGTTTGTTTGTTTGAAGAGATGTACATGGATCATCCTACTGTAGAACAAAACAGGGAATTTCTTCCTTTTTAGAAAAGGATATGGGTTTTTTTGTTTTGTTCTTAAATCAGATTCAGTTAAACAATTGGCTGACAGAGAAGGAAAAATCTGGTCTCACTGGCTGGCTTGGCATGAACTGCCAATATCTGAGAAGAAAGACTTTTTAGAATTTGCTGTTGCTGCTTACCGTAACTTGATGTTCACACTTACTCATTTATGACACTACCTTTTTTGAATAAACTTGATATGTGGCTGGGCTTTTACTATTATCACCTCTTTAAATGTTAATTTCCCTTTTTTCTTTCTTAGGAATTGTTGCAGTTAGCTACATTAATGAAGCTATTGACCAAGGCAATCCTGGGAAAACTCTAGAAACACTGCTGTTGCCTACAGTCAAATTGCAAGATGTGAACCCAACAAATGCAAGGCATTATCAAGATGTTCTGCACGATGCCAAAGTGCAGAAATGCAAGGTAGAACCTCAGCTGGCTCATTGATACTTGTCAGTTTATTAAATGCCAAACCTGAATGTATGTTTGTCTCATCTCTCCTCCACCATCACCACCACATTTTGTATGTTGGTCCTCCCTCACCACCACCATATTTGCAGTGGTTGTGGTGTCTGTCTCTCTTGTGCCAATTAAAATGTTATGAGCACTAAGTAATTCCACCTCCCACTGAAACTTGTATTGTGAATGGGAGCTGGGGAGGATAAAATCAGTTGTGCATGCTTGTCATTGTGCATGTGATGTTTCCTAATTTATCTAATCCTGTCATGATCACGTCAAATATTTAAGAATATGGTATTTATGCCAGAATTGTGCTGAAGCGGTTATCTGAGCTGAGCGGGAGATCTGGCCTCTTGTTTCTAGGATTAGGGATGGATGAGTATTTCACAGCTAGATGGAAAGCTGCAGCTTTTGTCACCTATGGGAGGGTTGAAGCAGTGACAGTTTTCAAAAGAAATTCCTGGAAATTACTCTTTCCTGAACCCTTGTATTTGCTTAAAAGTAAACTTGGGTTTTTGATCGTCTTTATGATCCCTTTAACTTTGACACCATCCTGTGGTTGTGGTTGTGGTTGTGGTGGTTGGTTGGTTGGTCGGTCACAAGCTTGCTGATTGTCTTCCTGATACGCTACTTAGGGTAAACCATCTTAGCAGGATACAATGTCAGCTTCCACATAAAGCTGTGCCTTGGCTAGCATCAGAGTTTTAGGAATTGTAAACAAATTAACATAACTGCTTTCAGAATGTAATTGAACACAAGATTAACTATAGCTTTTGGCAAAGTATTTAAAATATATTCTCAAGTATTCTGTCTAACAATCATGCTGTACATTCCTAAGCTAAATTATGGGAGCTTTTTGCTGCATGGTACTTACAGAGTATTTATATATGCTGCTATAAACTATCTAGTCATCTGCAGTAACTACAATGAGGGGAGGTCTTAACGTTTTATGGAAGCTGTATCGGCTTTTGAAGTAAACCTTCATTTTTCCCAATTCTTATAAATTATGGAGGTACTCTGATTAAAAACAAACTTCATCGTAGTTCAGGACAAGAAATTTTAAAGAGTTTTCAGAAGCTTAAAAAAGCACTGAATGTAGTTTTCACATACTTACAGTTGCCCTACTGTTCCCCTTCTGTGGGCAGGTCTACACTGGGGATAAAGTTGACCTAAGTTACACAATTCTAGCTACATGAATAAAATAGCTGGAGTTGACGTAGCTTAGGTCAGCTTACTGCAGTGTCTATGCGAGAAACTCTCCTGTCAACTTACCTTATGCTTCTTGTTCTGGTGGACTACCAGAGTTGATGGGAGAGCAATCAGCGGTCAATTTAGCAGGTCTTCACTGGGCCTACTAAATCAATCCCCCGATGGATCGATTGCCACAGCATCGATCCACGGTAAGTGTAGACAAGCCTTATGTTCTTCTTGCTTTTTGTGGTCCTTTCTCTGCTACTTTAAATATGCTTTTGCTCTGTGAAAAACTCTCAAAAAACCAACCCAAATAACTGATTACTGCAAAGGAAGGAATGAAACTTTTTTTTTTAAAGTACGTGTTTAAGAACGTGATATATTCAGTCTCATAAATTACAGTAATTTGGGGTGTAACTTGTCACAGTGGCAGGTAAACATTTTTAGATATGATTTTTAAGTTGTCTCCTTTTTAAACAGTGAAGACTATATTCAGTTTCTTCAGCCACTTTTTATTTTATTTGGCCTTTTACTGGCTAAACCAAAGTTCAATAAAATCCACCATACTCACCATCCCTGCCCCCCAGAAGAGCTCCTGTTCATATAAGCAGACGTTATCTCCAATTTAATTGTCATAGTTTTAAGGATGAGGTGTGGAGGTTAAAAGCAAGTGTCTGATTTGCAAGTACTAGATTGCACTGTACCTGATTTTCATTACTCCAGTGCAGTGGTTCTCAACCCGTGGACCGCCTGCAGCCCAATTAGCTCACAACTGCAGCCTGTAAATGGCTTTTCTTACTGCACTTCAAAAGAGGGCAAAATAGAAATCCATTGATCATAAGTTAGTGGTATTAGGTATTTTCAGGGTAGCCAACCCAAAGTTTTCAAAAATAGTGATATTGGCTTAAAAATACCATTTGAGTCTTATTTGCCCTCTGTTGTTGGAGCTTTTAGGATTCACATTTTTGGACCTTTCTCCATAGAAGTGAGGGCTAGAAACTTAATATTTTTTTTAAATTAAAACAGATTCTCACCTGAATCAGGAGTAGTAGCTTCAAGAACAGCACCAAAACTTGTGATAAAATTTCAAGACTGTATTTTTAGAAGTCCTTCAGATTTACTTGCTTCCAAATTTTATGTAGAAAGATACTTTTGAACTTCTGCTTTCTTTTTTCATTAAAAAAGACCAATTAGAATTTATAAGACAATAGTCAATTAAATAGTGTGTTTTTTGATGAATTATCAGACATTTATATATCTGTCACAATAATAAATGTTGGACATTTAATTTAACTCATTCTTCCCTGGATATTTTTACCATTGTGAGATAAACATTGGATTGTTCTCTGATTTTGGACATCAGATAGTAAAGGAATGGATCAAGGCAACTGTTTAAACTGCTTAGAGACAAAGCAATAAGATAGAAAAAATATAAGCCATCTGTTTTGTTGTAGTAGTAATTAACGTGATGGACAATAAGTATGATGTTGCTTGGTGTGAAGCAGATGGCAAAAATCATAAGGATCAAGAGACTTATTTTAACATACCAAAGCCACTTCCGCTCATAAGTATTGAGCGTTTGGATAATTGAGATGTAACAAAAAATAATAATGGTCAGTGGTATTACAAATCCAAAGATTGCTAAAGAGATGAAGTAGTAGAATTGGAATGGTGATAAAGTTTCACAGGCATTATGTACATCGTGGCAGGTAAAGATATTTAATTGTTCTAAGTAGTAGCTTTGCTTCATTATGCAGAATGGCAGCATGTACAGGAAAACAATTGTCCACACAATTCCACATGCTAGTGTTGAATAGGTACGCTTTGGCAGACTTCTGTAGGTGAACGGATGAACAATAGCCACGTAACGACTGATGCTGATGCACATGAGGAGTAGAATGGAGCAATACATATTGCCATAGAAAATGGCAGTCGTCATTCGGCACATTATTTCTCCAAATATCCAGTTGTTTCCATTGAGATGGTATGCTATCTTGAATGGCAGTATGATACAGAATAGAAAATCTGAAAAGACTAAATTTGTATAGAAGATGGCAGAACAAACAGATCTGATTCTGAAAAACAGCATCCACAGAGTGATGGCATTTGATGGCACACCTAATAAAACTACAAGAATATATGTTGCGGGTACTAGTTTGGTGCTCAAAGAACTACTAAGGTACTCCATTGTGGTATTGTTAACTTTCAGTATTGAGCCATTTGACTTTCCTGAAGAGCATTTGTGTTCTTTGTTGTGAACAGTCTTTGTCCAGCCTTCTATATCAGAAGGGGGAATATAATCATAAGTGCCTTGTGGCATTCCACGAAAGGTCTTAATATCAGGCACATCTTGACTTGTGGAGCTGTTATCACCATGTTTAGAATCTGAGATTTAAAAAAAGAAAATAGCTAAAACATAAGATATGTACTCTGGACAGAATCATGATGTATACCTTTTTTCTGAGAGAAATTAGTGCAGCTTTAATCTGAAGAATGAGTCTGTAAAAATGCCATTGTGGTGTACTGTGTTGTCTCTGATTCCTGTATCACATGTGGTATGGGAAACCCCTCATAACTGTATTTATAAATGGACTCTCAGCCCTGAATACTCAGCTGGCCTTGATCAAGCTGTATTCTTTCTGTTTTAAGAATAATCAGTTTTTTGTGGCAGAATTATGCTTATGACATCTGTGCAACATCATTATCTTTAGTGGATTTTCACAGGTGTAACTTACTGAAATTGATAAACCATGCTGATGTACAAAGAGAATATAATTGTTGACTCACATGCCTCAACTTTTGGTTCAGCAGTTCAAACAGGAATAATAAGCAGTAAAAACTTTCATCACTTAAGCAAGCACATATGACTGTGTAAAAGGTAAATATGTTGAATAAGAGGTGCCATTTTTACATACCCATTTTTCAAATTAGAACTATATGTAGAAATGTTTGCCCTTTATCTTTACATATAAAAATCTTCCTGATATGGTATTCAAACACCCAAGAGTCTTGTCCCCACCCTTTTTCTAAAAAAAAATAAATAAAAAGCTAGCCACTCTGGCTCTTTACCTCTTGGCTCAGAAGGCAAACCAGATTCACTCCAGTTAGCATGAAGAAGCACTGATATAGCTACTACTCTCCATTGTTTTGGGGCAGGGCAGCTATAGTCTTAAGTACTAAGCATGGGGCTGATCATCTGTGTTTTATTTCTGATTCTACAGCTGGCAAATCTATCTGCGTCAGTTCCACTATGTGGGGTTATCCTTATTTTGTAAAGTGCTTTGAAAAAATATTATGTATGTGAAAAATGCTATGATGGTAGCTATTTACTTATCTGCAAAAGTGTAATGAATTGCAGACAACTCTGAAAACGGCACTAAAGTAAACATTCTCTTACTATGTAGACAAAGATTAATGAGCATATTTAGCCTCTTCTCCTAATATCAACAATCCTGATAAGGCTTGGCATAGAATTTTGTAAAGAAGTGCTAGTATTAAGTGTTCAAAACAAAAAGTGTGCAAAACAATAATTCTGTTTTACACCTATATAATGTCTTTCACTTGAATCTTGTAGCCGTAATAAAGTTTTTGCTATTTGTATAATTAGAATCCTAGCTCCAGAATTCTGAACAAACTGTAAGATGTAGAACAGTCCTATCTGAATCTTTGAATCCTAGTCTTTTTGACGTAACATGACATAACCAATTTCTTCTGGATTAAAAAAAAAAATACAGGAAATAACAATTAGATCCAGGCATTACAGCCATGACAGAATACGCATAGGAAGCAGATCTGAGTAAGACTATACTATTTTTAGTCACATCTCTGGGCATGACTGCCCTTTAAAGAGACTGGTGTATCAGAGCACTTTTTAAATAAATAAATACAAAAACAATTAATCTTCATAGAAAATGTCTAGTTCTGCTCGCACTGAAATCATTGTGTTTTTCTCACAAACTCCAGTGAGACTCTGGGCCCAGTGTTTTGGAATGGTGGCTTTCCCCAGGTATTTAGGATACAAATTTACCTCCATCAACTGAGTTTTCCTTACAGTGGTACCTTCTGTGAAGTGTTAATCCTGTATTCATTATGCTCTCTTTCTACACAGAAGGTGTGATCCCATAAATTCAGTACTATCAACACTGTAGGAACAAGTACTGTAGGGGAAGTGGGTTATGAGGGAAATCACATTTCAGTAAACACAAAAACAATTGCATTTTGTTTGTCAATTAGCAAAACTATCAAGGGCCACTGTGGGGAGAAATTCAAAATAACTGAAATAGAGCAATCAAAATCTGCCTCAGCTGAGACTTTGTATGCGGTGTATCAGCCTGCTAACAGAAGCATCTAAAAGATAAGCACAATGCTCATGGTACCAGCTGAAATATACAGATAATTTAAAATAGACCTAGAACCAGAGAGCTTACCTCTTTGCCGTAGACTTGAGGACAGAGACAGCAATCCGGTTATAATTAAGACCAATGTTTTCATTGTTGCAAGTTAAATCCAATTGGAAAAATGCCTCTTTAATTCAGTTGAAAAGGTTTTTAAATCCACATTTTTTGTGTAAAAGACCTTGGGGTTTTAGGTCTGCCATCCAGAAGCATTCTGTGTGTACGGGACTGACAGAAACTAACTAGTTCATTCTTTCTCTAGTTCAGCAATGGGGTGTGACATCTGAATATGTAAATACACATGACTCAGTTTCAACCTCCGGCTGATACAGAAGAGATTAAATTGCTTTAACTTCTGTAATTTAACTCCTAATTTACCATGAACATGAAGAGTTTTTTAGTCTTCCTTTACTTTGTTGGAATTTATACATAAAATATTCAGAAGAAAATATTTCTCCATAGAATATTCACAGAAAGTGTTTGACACCTGGAGTCCCCAATCAAAGATCAGAGCCCCGTTGTGCTAATATGTACAAATATGTAGTAAAAAGAAAGTCCATGTCCTAAAGACTTACAAACTTAATTAAATTACAAGAGGAAACAAATGCATGGTGTTGGTGGGGATGGGGAAGGGAGGATGAGGTAACAGTGATTCAAGCATGTTTCACTCAGACTAGCTAGACTGTGCTGTAGCTTGTCACCTGCCTATCAGTTACCAATTGACAGTGGTCTGTAGGCTGTCCTGTCCCGTCTGCTTTGTTTAAACAGTTCCTATCCCTAAACAGCCTACATCTTTAGGAAATGTTACACAAATTATTTTTTAAAAGCTTCCTATGTGTCACATGATGAATGACTGGCTTCCAGCAGACAACTTCAAAATGCTGGACAACACCACTGGCTTCCAACTTACTGATAAGCTTAGAATAACAAATTATTACCTGGCCCAGAAGCCGTATCCTTACGAACATTGTAATAATTCTGAAAAAATCTGAGATCTTGGGGAGTTAAAATATTTCATGCCTCACTCCCCAATCCCAAGATTCTAGCTGAAGTTTAGTGACTCACTCTTTAATGATACTCTGAACAGTGTAATTTTGATTTGTAATAGCTGCAACTACACCTCACATTGAATCTCTGAGATATAGTTGATTCTGATCATGCTTGTGAGGCAGTTCTGTTTTGAAATCTTTGTGCTCATGCATAGCTTATGTGTTACTTGACAGTTTGGTAGGAAGTAAAGAGTATTTTGAGTTTTAATTAAAAGTTCTTTGAACTGGATGCCAGAATTAAAATATTCCAAGACTAATGTGAGACTGTTGTATTGTAGTTTTATAAGAAAATAAGCAAACAGTAATGCATTCTACAAGCTTACAGTTGTTTCCTCTGTAAATCCTCGTAGCAAACTTCGGGAGGAGAGGGAGAGAGAAAAATTACACTAATTTAAAAATAGGAGTTGACTTTTTGTTCCTGCTGTTTTAAGGCTCAAAGTGTGGGGAAAGTGACCTGAAATGCAAATTGTGTTCATAAATGTTTTTTCTGCATCAATTTGTACTCTTCCCCACTGTTCTAATCGAGATCAAATGCAGTTTACTATAAGAAAATACATATGTAAATGCTGATCAAAAATATACATGTGTTGTGCATGGATAGATACATTCTTGTCACACTTACCACACAAATATCTGTTCCACTTTTCTAATGAAAGAGCTTTTACACATCCTCTATCCTCTCATTACCGTTACCTCTGCAGAGTACAGATTCATTTGGGTTTTGGCCTGAAATAAAATAAGTGAAAACACTGAGATCCACCATCAAGCTGGTTCACCACACACCAGGCTATCTTAGCATTCTGCCCCTATGTGACATCTTCCTAAATTTCATTTTTGTAGGCATATATTTGTACAATTTTGTATCTTTGCTAAAGTGACATTTTATGGGTTTCATAATCTAATGTAACTCTTGTACTTTTGTCTTTTTCTCTATAGAAAGTCCCCCTGTGTTACATGAAATTTTTCTTATTAGCAGTTACCATTTGTATCTTTATTAAGCAATGGAAGCAATTTACTTCTGCAGTGAGAGGTTGACTGTCCTCCCAACCAACTGCTGACACTGTAACTAACATTGCTTTCCAGCTAGTTGTTAATGGGTGTGGACTTTGATTCCTGAACACTGAATGAGACCATTTAAGTACCTCCTAAATCAGTCTGTCCTCCGATAGCATCTAGCATTTTTTGTTTGTTTTTGGCAGCAGTGTCCTCCGGCTTTACTACTTCTCTGATATCCCAGGCATTAATTTAAGATTTGCATGCTAGAAATTGTGCCATTCTTTGAGACTGTGGGTGGAAAACAAAACCCCAGATTTCTGGTGCACAGTTATTTCAGTGATCAATGCACTAGAAACACCTTAATTGAGCTTAACTTGAGTCTGACCTTGCTAGGGTCTCTTCTTTTGTGCTCACAATTCTGTGTATTAAATCATGCCAGCAGTTATTTACTTCAGTTTCTGTATATTTAGGCACTTAAACCTCCAAATGCGTTATTTTAGACTGCAAATTGGGGGCACACAAAAGAAGCTGTTTTTGAAAATTTGACTTGTATTGCCTATGAGGTAAAATTCGATAGTCGGTAGTTATCCAATTAAAAGCAACACCTGTCCTGGCATGTACTTCATGATTCAAAAAATTCAGAAATTAAAGAAAACTTTGCATTACTAAATCTGAGCTGTCTTTCTCTGTGAAAGTTCATTCTGATATTTTTGATGTCTTTTTACTTGTCTGTACATATACATGATTTCCAATGAAGAGCTTTGAAAGAAAAGTTAACTGTTTGTAAGCTTCTGTTGGATTTATGCTATGTCCTTGAGGAATCATATTGCTATCTGAATGCTCCTTTTCCTCTGTTCACTGGTGAATTATGGAAATTGAATTGTTGCTAAATTAACTCTGTTCAGAAATCTATATCTGTCTTCGGTAGAATAAACCTACTATCCAAGCTTTCACATGTTAAATGGAATTTTGCATTTTGGTGAATATACACTTACTGTGCTGAAGAAAAGTGTGTTATCTAAACGTTAGCTTTTATCTGTGATCTTTATTTGTTAATTGCTAGGTTCATATAGTCAAATGAGGTTTAGTGTCCTCAGGCTTTTAGAAGAGCTTTCCGTCTACTGAAACTTTAATAATGTGTGTTTTCTGACTGAGTTTAACTTACTGTATTTTATGTATAAATATTTCTCCATCTCTCTCTCCCAGGAATCTCATGATGAGACAGCAGTTCTCTGGCTAGATGAGATACAAAAAGGAATCAATGATGCTAATAGTAATATAGAAGAAGCAGCAAATTGTAAGTATCAACCTGAATCTACATTGAAATACCGTTTTTTTTTTTTTCAGGGTAAAGAAAGATGAGATTTTGAACTCTTTTTTTTTTAATTCATGTACACTTTAATATGTTGGCTAGGTAAGTTAGAGTTAATTATTTTTAGGAAACAAAAATATATTTTTTCATTACAGCAAGATTATGATTAAAATAAGAATTAAATGTAAAATATAATTACATCTACCTAGACACAAGGACAACTGTTTTGTCTTAGTAATTTTGGAAATCAGTATTACCCAAGGTAATAGAAGAGCAAAGATTTCAAATGTTAATACATTTTCACAGAGCTGATGAAATACAGTACATTAATAAATCTCCTTTGCATAGATATGAAAATAGATTCAAGGAGGGAATGAGACATGTGAAGCATTTCATGTAAGAGATTTTGCTTGTTTGACAAGTTTCTATGTGGTAATAGAAAACATTTGAAAGAAGTCTTGTGTACAAGTCTAAGTCCTGACCTATGTTGCAAGACTGAATTCCTACATGGTTACAGCTTGGTTAGTCAGATTTCTTATTTCATAACAACACCTCTTAACAAATGCCAGTAAATACTCCAACTTTGAAAAATTAAGAGCATGTGACTAAGTACTAAAAAAAAAAATGATTATTCCAATTCATAATGCAACAGTTTGCTTTGAATCTGTAAGAAGATAGTAGCGTAAGAGAAGTTGGTTATCCTGTTGAACCCAGGGTATGTAGAATGTCAAAACTTTTTAGAAGACAGAGTACAAACAAATCTGAAGGATTTATAACTACAGTAACTCCTCACTTAATGTTGTAGTTATGTTCCTGAAAAATGCGATTTTAAGTGAAACTATGTTAAGCGAATCCAGTTTCCCCATAAGAATGAATGTAAATGGGGGGTGTGGAGGAAGGAAGGTTAGGTTCCAGGGAAAAAATTTTTTTGCCATACAGTACAATACAGTACTATAGTTGGGAGGTGCCCATCTTACCCCACACTGGCACAGCCCACTGGCTCTGGAAACAATGAGGGGGGGAAAGGAGGCTGAAGATTCTGGAGTCTAGGAGAAGCACGTTGTGTAGCGGCAGCTTCCCCTGCTCTGCAAGCACCAGTAGAGGGGGACTCAATCCTCAGCCCATCTATGCCTCTTCTTCCCCCTTCCTTCCCCCTTTACTCTGCACGCGACAGTTGACAGAGCTCTTCATCGTGTTGGCAGACGGACACAGGAAGGCCCTTCATTCTACCCAGAGAATTTCATCACGGATCACTGCCTTTATCCATTTTTGCTATGAATAGGCAAAAGTGCAACTGCCAGCAGTTGTAACCACTCATTCAACCAGGGCACAAGCCTCGTCGGCTGCCTTCCTGGCCCATGTACCAATTCAAGATATCTGCAGGGCCATGACCTGGTCGTCCATCCATATGTTTGCATTCCATTACGCAATCACCTAGCAACCCCAGAATGATGCTGCCTTCGGTAGAGCAGTACGGGAAGCCACACAACTGGGAACTCCAAGCCCACCTCCAGGAATGCTGCTTGTGAGTCACTTAGAATGGAATTGACACGAACAAGCACTTGTTACCTACCTTTTCATAACTGTTCAAGATGTGTTGCTCATGTCCATTCCATTATCTGTCCTCCTACCCCTCTATTGAAGTTGCCAGCCCTACGGATACTACTGAGGCAAAAAATTCAAACAACTGTGCTGTGGGTGTGCACACACCTAAAATGGAATGAACGTGAGCAACACATCTCAAACAACAGTTACGAAAAGGTAGATAACTGTTTTTCCTCTACCTCTTGTATATTGTTACTTATTCAAATAAAGCAACCTTCCCCAGGCAACAGAAAAGATCAAACCATATACAATGCTGATCAGCTATATATAATGAGAATGAAGCATAGAGCCGAGCAAGAAAGAAGAACAGATTACTAAACTCTTATGTACAGGAATTTACAAACGAAAATTGTAAATTATCCTGTCCTTATCTGAAATGCTAAAGTAGCTTTCTTTTCCAGGTCCCAAGACAGGCTGAGGGTAAATGATATCACTAGGGGCTGGCCTACACTGGGGGGGAGGAATCAATCTAAGATGTGCAATTTCAGCTACGCAAAGTCGAAGTATCTTAGTTCAACTTACCTGGCCGTGCTCACGGCGGCAAGTCAACCGCCGCAGCTTCCCCGTCGAATCCACTTACTACTCCTGCCGACATGGAGTACGGGCGTTGATTCGGGGATTGATTTATCGCGTCTAGATGAGACGCGATAAATCAATCCCCGATAGATCAATTACTACCCACTGATCCGGATCGGTGGGTAGTGTAGACATGGCCTAGCAGTCAAAGCCCCCAGCTTGACCTGCTGTTCCTTACTTGCGAGGGAAAAAATGAGCTTTAAACTAGTCCTTCAGGTCATTGCTGTACATGACTGGGAATTTGCTCCCAGTCCAAGCAGAGGATCAACCAGCAAAAGTTTTAGAATGAGAATCCTGTAAATTTAATTGGCAACAATATACAGTAAAAGCTGTTTTATCCAACACGTCACCAACCAGAAAGCTCTATAAACCAGCATTTCTGATCTTCATTGAAATTTCGGTTTATAGTCCGGTTGGTGCAGAACAGGCAAGGGGTTGGGGTGCGGGAGGGGATGTGGCACATGGGTTCTTGGAGGGAGTTTTGGTGCAAGAAGAGAGTGAGGGCAGCAGGTTGGGGTGCGAGGTGCTGGATCTGGGGGGCGCTCACCTCGGGCGGCTCCTAGGCAGAGGCTTGGCAGGTGGTTCTGTATGCTGTCTGTGCCTGCAGGCACCGCTCCCACAGCTTCCATTGGCCGTGGTTCCCAGCCAGTGGGAGCTGTGGAGCTAGCGAGCAGGGCAGGGCAGTGCGTGGCACCACCTGCCATGCCTCTGCCTAGGAGCAACTGGGATAGGTTGCCGCTTGCAGGAAGCCACCTAAGGTGAGCACCCCCTGATCCAGCACTCTTGCAACCCAGCCTGAGGCCGGCCGCGCGTGCGCGCGCGCACACACACACACACACACACACCCATCTTCCAGAGCCCATGCTCCACAACCCCTCCCATGCGCCAGCCCTGCATCCCTTCCTGCACCCACACTTCCACCCTTTTAGTTAACTGATATTTTTCACTTACTGGCACCTCCCATTCTCCCAACATGCCAGATAAAACAGTTTTTACTGTAATTACTGCTTATATGTGGTCATCAAATGTTTTGCCATTACTAAATTTTTTCGATTCCCCTTTCAGTAGCTGTATTTTATTTGCTAAAGATCAACCTACTGTGTTAAATTAAAATGTTCCTTGGATGTTGATAGCGTAGAATAAAACAAACCTTTGTAGTATTGAACATATATGGCTAGCTACTGAAGATGCATAGCTCTTCAATGTTGCTGAATTTGATACTGCTATTGTTTTTAAGATTAACTGAACCTAGTGCCTTGATTTAATCAATCAGATGTGCTTAAAACCTTTGGGGGGAAACCTTAACAGATCAAATATCTGTGAAAAGCATCTGGCTTTTATCATTTTAGAATGGCTCAAATGCACGTATTTACCCACATTGAACATTTTTGCACTTGGTAATTCTAATGCCTCCTTTGATGGGGTAAGTGCTTTTAATGAAGCTGTGAGGCAAAGGCATGAGAAACATGAAGGAAAATCTGTGCACAAAGAAAAACGGATCTTTTAACATTGTAAACAAAGATAAGCAAAAATTAGAGAATGAGACTGGAATAGACAAGATTGTTTACTCATTTAGGAGCAATATAAATATTGACATTCTAAAGTTTATATAGTTAGTTCCCTGCTAATTTCCACACAAACATTGTGTCACGTTGCTAGATAATACAGGAGGTATTACCATGCAATAAGAAATCTGGCTAAGAAAGGCTGGGACTATGTGGGAATCAGTAAAAAGATGCAGCAATAGACTTTTTCATAGTCTGTTTTGTTTTATGGCACCATGTTTGTATTATATACATACTATGAATATTCATGAGCTTTAGCATTCAAAAAAGCAGGCTTTTCAAGCCATACAATTTTTTTTTAAGCAAGTCACAAACACACAACCTTTTTTTTTTTTTTGTCAAGTCATTAAGGCCTTTGCTCAGCATGGAACAAAAGAAGTCAGTCGGACAAATAATATCCATATCCTGCCAAGGCAACTCAGTGTCATCAATTTTCAGATGAGAAAAGTTGGGTTTACAAATTTCCCACAAGGAATATGCAAGCGTGCTTTCTTTGAAGATGCTAACACACACTAAGATCAAGTGGTCTAGACTTGAACTCTATATTTTCTTATAATCACGCTGAGAATTTCATTTTGACCCATAAACCTCAAGGAGGCTTTCTTAAGAAGGCAAACAAATTAAAGAACAGTGCGTGCAAAAATACGGGCAAACTACAAGTGTAATGTTAGCCATTGTTTTGAACGAAAATTATCTGAAGTGTTGGACACCAATTTCAATGAAGGATTTATGTAGAAAAGGAATCTATTTTTGAAGAGGAGGTGGAAGGAGGATGTCGATAACCGCATAATATCAAAGAATGAATTGAGTGATGTGACAAACTAAAAAGTGCCTGTTTCATCAGGAAGTCTTGAGCTTCCTGTAAGCTTATTTTTGTGATCTGTTTAAAGATTTCCACAGAGATGAGAGAGTAGTAGTAAAAATATTTTGATTTCATGGTGTAATTTTGACAAACATGACATCTCACGTGAAACTTTCCACATTCACAAAAAACTTTGTGGAACTCATATATTCTCTTTTTAAAAATCTGTATAGCCATAAAAATTGACACATTTGCAGAGTGTTGGAATGGGCTTTCCTATTCACACCATACTTTTTCAGGTGCTTGTTTTGACTTGTGTTTAAGCCATTTTATTCTATTTTTGTGAGTGGGGGAGTCACAGGGCAAACTTACATCACAGTTCACTTTGCTTCTATGACCTGAACTAGCAAAGCAGGTCTTTTATACCTTGCATGCATTGCTAGCAGTCACAGAAATCCTGTGTTTTGAGAGAGTCCACATCACAGGAGTGAGCTGATCTTTGGCCCTCTTAAACGTTCAGTTTCATTCTGTGACAGGACTGCTGCATTTTGTGTATCTGAGCAGTTGAAGGGTCAGGGGAAAACACTGGTGGTGGCTAGTCTAGTATTTGAGATTCTAAATACTACAAGAACTGAGGGGTATACCTGGGAATCTACTTTTTTGCTCTCCTTGAATTGGTAAGTTTTGCTGCTTAGCATAGTCTTGCCATGAAAACACAGTCCCTGAGAGGAGAACTCTTGAGAAACAACAACAACAAAAAAAAGAGTTGGAGCAGCAGCAGCTTTATGTTCAGAAGAAGCCCCACTGTCAATATGCTAGAGCTCGGTGCAGAAGGGCCGGTCGCAAAGTACGATATAAGTGCCTCAGCTACCTATCATACCAAGGCACTCCTAATGAACAATGTTAATGTACCTAACCTAACCTTCTGTACCAAGCTACTGCTGTTGCTGTTTGGATTTCTGTCTTGTTGCTGATATTCTAATGCCAGTCAGTGGCAGCATGGCAGACTAGGCATGATTATCTCTAGCCTTGGAAGAGTCTGTGTGCCAAGCATAGGTTACTTCTTCTTCGAGTGATTGCTCATATCCATTCCAGTTAGGTCCGCACGCGCCGCGTGCATGTTCATCGGAAGACTTTGTACCCTAGCAACACTCGGTGGGTCGGCTGGGCGCCCCCTGGAGTGACGCCACTGTGGCACGGGATATATACCCCTGCCGACATAGCCACCCCTCAGTTCCTTCTTACCGTCCGTGTCAGTCGTTGGAACAGTGGAGCGTGGCTTAGCTGACCTCCACTCCCTAGCTACTCGTAGTTTTCTGATTCTTTATCGTGTATATAGTTATAATCCTTTTTATATAGTTATAATTAGCGTATTTGTTTATAGCATAGTTAGTCCACTATAGTTAGAGTCCAGAAGTGGGGATTTCCCCACATAGACCTGTTCGCCTCCCGTGTGAACAGGAAATGCCAGATGTTCTGCTCCTTCCAGGGTCTTTCACCGGGGTCGATCTTGGACGCATTCCTAATGTCGTGGAAGCACCGGTTGCTTTATGCCTTCCCACCATTCCCGCTGGTTCACAAGGTTCTGCTAAAACTCTGCAGGGACAGAGCGCACCTAATCATGATTGCGCCAGCATGGCCCAGACAACATTGGTACACCACGCTGCTTGACCTGTCAATAACCAGCCCAATTACCCTGCCACTCCACCCAGACCTCATAACCCAGGACCACGGCAGTGTTCGCCACCCAGACCTGCAGGCCCTTCACCTCACAGTGTGGCTGCTGCGTGGCTGAACCAGTCAGAGTTGCACTGCTCCGCTCTGGTACAACAAATACTCCTGGGTAGCAGGAAGTCTTCCACTCGGTCAACGTATCTGGCCAAGTGGAAACATTTCTCCTGCTGGTGCACAACGCAGAATGTTACTCCCTTTGAGGTCTCGATCCCTGCCATCCTGGACTACCTTTGGTCTCTTAAGCAGCAGAGCCTGGCAGTATCTTCTTTGAGGGCGCACTTGGCGGCCATCTCCACGTTCCACCCAGGAGAGAATGGCTGCTCTGTGTTCTCGTGCTCTATAGTTACTAGATTTCTCAAGGGTCTGGAGCGCCTATACCCCCAAGTATGCTGCCCCACCCCTACCTGGGACCTCAACCTAGTCCTAAACAGACTTATGCTTCCACCATTCGAGCCGTTGGCAACTTGCTCACTGCTATACCTGTCCTGGAAGACAGTTTTCCTCGTAGCCATTACGTCGGCCAGATGAGTCTCCGAGCTTCGAGTGCTCACGGTGGACCCACTGTATACTGTCTTTCACAAGGACAAGGTACAATTGTGACCACATCCAGCGTTCCTCCCTAAAATGGTATCAGCCTTCCATACCAATCAGGACATCTTTTTCCCGGTCTTCTTCCTGAAGCCGCATTCATCTCGACGGGAACAGTTACATTCCCTAGATGTCCGTAGGGCGCTCGCATTTTATATCGATCGGACGAAGTCCTTCTGTAAATCCCCCCCAACTCTTCGTTGCCGTTGCTGACTGGATGAAGTGCCTACCCGTCTCCTCCCAGAGGATCTCCTCATGGGTGATGGCGTGCATCCGCACGTGCTATGACTTGGCTCATGCTCCCTCGGGCCATCTCACCGCACATTCTACCAGGGCTCAGGCTTCATCTGCTGCCTTCCTGACTCTCATGTACCAATCCAGGAAATATGTCGTGCAGCTACCTGGTCCTCGGTCCACACCTTTGGTCCAACAGTCTAGAGATGATGCAGCCTTTGGCTCAGCAGTTCTGCACTCTGCCACATCTCACTCCGACCCCACCGCCTAGGTAAGGCTTGGGAATCACCTAACTGGAATGGATATGAGCAATCACTCGAAGAAGAAAAGACGGTTACTCACCTTTGTAACTGCTGTTCTTCGAGATGTGTTGCTCCTATCCATTCCAAACCCACCCTCCTTCCCCACTGTCGGAGTAGCCAGCAAGAAGGAACTGAGGGGTGGCTGGGTCAGCAGGGGTATATATCCGGTGCCATAGCAGCGCCACTCCAGGGGGCTCCCAGCCGACCCGCCAAGTGTTGCTAGGGTAAAAAGTCTTCCGACGACCATGCACGCAGCGCGCGCACACCTAACTGGAATGGATATAAGTAACATATCTCGAAGAACAACAGTTACAAAGGTGAGTAACCGTCTTTTCTTTTAAGTTCAGACGAACAGTGGGATCCTACTTGGTGAAAAGGTTGAGTGTGTCTAATCTTGCTGTGGGTTTCTGTGTTGTCTTGCATACAGTTTGCCTGCTCTCAACTGAATGCTTACGTCTTTTCAGAGTGACAATGAAGCTCTGTCTCCTTCCTAGCCTAAATTTGTTTATGCCCACCTCTTTTATTAGTTAGTATCAAGCTTACAAAAAAGTTATCTTTCAGTTTACCAGATTTTCACTTGCTGACTTGGGGAGATGTCTTGTTGGGGGATTATCTTCTCCATCCTGTAGGCTGTTTGTTGCTTGGACACTGCAAGTCCCTCCTGCATCAGCTTTATTGGGGATAGCAATATGTATGCGAAAGAGGTCAGGGGAGGGGAATATCCTCTGTCAGCTTTGAGCAGCACACGTGTGCAAGTTAAGAAAATTGCATATGCCACTTCAGCCTAATCCACAAATTGTGGAAGGCAACAGCGGAGTTGATGTCATTCACTCATTTCTCCTCTAGATTATGTTGACCCAAATTTCAGAGGCCATTAATGTACGTGGCAGCACAGGAATAGATTTGCTCACACATGCTGCTTTGCATATATCTTTAACTTAACTATGTAGGAATGCCGTGATAAACATTGAAGCATGGACTGCTATGTCTGTAACTGTCACAAACTTTAAAGCTTGAGTGAATCTACCTCTTCGCATCTTTATAGGCTTTGCTATAGCTGAAATTCCATGAAAAATGACACTTTATGGGGTATAAATTTTTTATTTTATTTCAGATGACAAATTTTGCAAAAAGTCACTTGCACACAGCTGCTAGGCTTATATAGTGCTGCATGACTGTCTTCACCAAAGCAGCCAGACTTTGTCCCCAGATTCCGCAATCAGTATTTACTTATTCCTAACTACACTTCCAGTGCTGTACAAGGTATCTTTGCAGCATTGTGGTATACATTGTACAGACTAGAAGGTGCACTGGCGTTGTACATGGTGAGTTTGTTATCTGAAATAGTTGCATTTACAAATATCTCACTTGAGAGTAGATAGTGAAAAGATATAAGAGATGGTGGTACAAGAGATGGTGGTACATCATGTAGATAATCTCCAAGAACACCAACACAAAAGTGCATTCTCTAGATCACTGAAATGTAGAACTGTATCTGTGTGTATGTAAAATATAAAATGCCTGACGTTGAAATGCAATTTTGTTGTTTAGTGGCTCTTGGAACCTCAATGATTAACAAGTGTTTGGAAAAGCATGATTCGCAACCAGTCCTGGATATATTGCAGTCTCCTAAGTTTGGTTTAAGAGTTGTTCCAGAATGTGCTGAAACCTATTACAAGAACCTTTTAGAAGCCAAGAATTTAAAAACCAAAGAAGGTAAAACCAAATCTCTGCAGTACTGTAAAGGCATTGAAGGATTAGTGCAAAGTGTTTATATACGGTGCAAATGTATATAAATGTTTGTGTATATATACTGTACCTTTAATTCTCTCTGTAAATTAAGGGAGAGTTGGAGGAAACTTTGAGATTTTTCCCCCCCTCTGATTTGTCAAAGGCTGTCTCAATCTCCAGTTTTGAATTTCTCCATAGCTGCCTATAGGCTAGTCCACAGCCCAAAATAGCCTCAGTATGGAACCGAACAGCTCTACTCCTTTTCCCACTCCCAGCACAGCCTTACACCAGCAACTGCAAGGTCAGTTCTATGCTGCTCCTGTTTGGGTGAACTCCTAAGGCCATTGCAACCCATTTTGTGTCCCCTATGCAATACCAGAGCACTGTACAGGAGCTGCAGCTGGGGTCAGAATCTGGCCCTCAGTGTAAAGGAGGACTAACATTTAAAGTAGTGTCAGCTAGTCCCGGGTATTCATCTTAACCATGACCAGCTGATGGTTTTAAATGAGAAACAGTCTCTTTTATTTTGAACAGTAAGTCTAGTTTAACATGTTGTGTAACAATGCCTTTTTCCAGCACAGACATGCTTATTTTAGCATATAAGACAATTTATGGGTGGTATTTTGTATAGTTGTCTTTCTCATCATGTTTCCCTTGTACTCCTGAGAGAATTTTATGCCAAAAAAATTAAAATTCTGCACACACTATTTTCAAATTCTTCAAATTTTATTTATCAATAAATAAACATGGAGGCTCCAGGATGGCAGTGGGGAGCACAGGCTGTGTGGAGGTGAGAGATCACCTGCAGCCGCCCACCATCCGTCCAGGTCATGGATGCAGTGGTGAGGCTGCACCCAACCCTGACACAGCCTAACCCATAAATACCTGAGACCCTGCGCCTCTGCGCCAGTCACACCAGGTGGGAGCAGGCAGGCTTAATCTGGCAGGATCCAAGTGTGGGGGGGCTTTGTGTGGGGTGGATCCTGGTGTGTGGCAAGGTTCTGTGTGAGACAATCTGGGTGTGGGCAACTCAGCGGGAGATCTGGATGCACGTGTGTAGGAGCAATGAGACTCTGCAGGGGGTTCTAGGTGAAGGGTTGGTGGGGGGGTCTTGATGTGAGGGGGCTGAGTAGGGGGGTCTGGGTGCTGGGGAAGTGGGGTTTGGTGGGGTGGGTGTCTGAGTACAGCTGGTTAGGGTGCCATGGGACAGGGGTGCTAAAATAATTTGTATAGAGGGGGTGCTAAGAGCCAGTGAAGCAAACTCTAAACCCCTGTATATGATAGGAACTGCTTCAAGCCAGGGGGTGCAGCAGCAATCCCAGCACCCCTAGTTCCAGCATCTATACCAGGGGGTGGGATTCCAGGTGTCAGGAGTTCATTGGTGTGGCACAGAATTTCCCGAGGAGTAACCTTGGCACAGTCCATAGAGAAACTTACTCAAGGCTCTCCTTGTCTCTCTCAGCATGTAGTCTTATTTTTGTGTTTACCAAAACTGATGGTGCTCAGAAGAATGATAACCTGCATGCCCTGTGGCGTATATTATGAGCCTATAAGGTCCAACCTATCCCTGAGATGCTGCAAAAGCTTCCAGTCATTGCTAACACTGCATCATATCCACCACTGTTAGCAATGGTAGAAGCCTTAGTATATAGACTGACTGCTACCAGCATTTTAAATACCATGTTGACTAGGTCAACTCTGAGTAGAGATGGATAACACAGTTCTTGAAAATGCCCATTCCAGCTGGTGGCCAGTCTTTTCTATGTTCCTCACTGTTGTCCACACCATGGGAATTGAGCCATTGTTAATATAGCAGGATATTTTTGCAAAATTTTCCTAGTTTAGGGTAGATCAATAATTGTGCTGACTTTTTCATATATGTAAAATAATTGAAAACATTCTTAGGCAGGGAGGAGAGGTGGAGGGGAAGGGGAGACAACTTTTTATAAATGTCTTAAGGCTCCTAAATGTAAACTAACAGTATACATATATTGCTTTTAGATTCTAGTGAAGGTCCATGGCTCAAACTTATAATGAAGAATAGATATGATTATTATTATAATGTGGAAACTGGAGAGAGTACCTTTGTTCCGCCTGAAGGGTTTATACCAAAGACTTCTTGGCTAACCAGTGAAGAAATACAGGTAGAGTGCTAACATGCTCAAAATGACTGCATACAACTGCTAGAAGAGGGCTCATCCTCCCTGATTGAACTAACCTCATTATCTCTAGCCTGCTTATTGCTTGCATATATATACACCTACCCCTGGAAATTTCCACTACATGCATCCGATGAAGTGGGTATTCACCCGCGAAAGCTCATGCTCCAAAACCTCTGTTAGTCTATAAGGTGCCACAGGACTCCTTGTTGCTGCAACTGCAACATAAACACAGACGTGAGTGGTTTAACACTGAATACAAAGGAAGTGGTTATGTCAAGATTTTTAGGGCCTTAAAAGTACAAAGGAAAAGAGAATTATCTAATTGGACTTTGGTTTAGGCTGTTCACTTCCCCAAATACAGTAGAACTTAATCTTAGTTTATTCAAACCCTTGGAAGGGGGCTGACAACTCCAGAAGCATCTCACTTTGGCCCATATCATACAATCATAAGTACCCTTAAATCTGCTTTTAAATAATCTTCCAAGTCTGTGTAATCTTGCTTGGTCAGTTATAGTATTGTGTTGCATATTGTACTCTACATGGGCCCCCAAATAAGGAAAGCCCTTAACCACATCTATAAAGGCTTTCTTGAATCGGAGGCCACTTTTAAGCAGGCCTGTGCTGTGGGTTCAGTCACTGATGTTGCTACACTGATATGTGCTGTTAGATGTTACTAGACTGCATTTAGCTGTATCTATGCAAACCACTACTGTACATGTGCTACTCCAGTGCAAAAAGTGACTGCTCCAATGCGTCTTACCCAGTAAAAAGTGGCTTGCACTGAAACACTGATGTAATGAATCCATGGTAAGGGTTTGCACTGGTTCAGCTAGATCAGTGGTTAAAATCCCAATGTAGATAAACTTGTAGGCCATTCCAAAATTGTACAGCAGGATTCCTCACATCCTGACTGGTTTCAAAAGGATTTTTTTTGCGTCATTCTGAAACTTAGAAATCCTAAAATAAGCATTTTCACACAGATGTATGGGTTCCATTTTTAGACTCCGGGCTTCTCGTTCTTGAGTTAATAAGGATTGGTAGTATTGCAAAAGCAAAGACCTCTGTCCCCTTGTATGGAAAGCTTTGTAATGGCTAAAACCTGTCCTTTCAGCTTATTGTTGATGTGGTCTGAAGGGAGTTCAGTCCTCCTTTGAACAAATGATGGTAATAACATTGTGGTTCTCAGTTCTGTGAGTGGTTAAAAATGTGGGGAGTAAAGTGAAGGGGTTTTCATAATGGGTATAGATGGAGAGAATGGAATCCAAATTCTGAAATGGTTTACCTTCCGCTTCGCTTCATTGCTTATTAAACACTTTTTACATGATCTCTTACCAGAGTGTTGTTGGGCAAGTTACAGCAGATTACAATCGAGAGCAGCTGTGGTTCGCTAATGAAAACCTGATTCTTCAGCTGCAAGCCCTAGCAAGGGGATTCCTAGTCAGAAAAAGCTATGAGGAGAGAAAAGGATTCCTCCAAAAACAGGAACCATCTGTGATCAAAATACAGGTATTGCTGTGTAATATAAAGACACAGTCACTTCTGAGTGTTAGTAGCTTTTTACATGTGACACACTGTATGACCTTTGGGTGTGTGTTATCTTCCTACCTTCTTTTGTAAAAAGGACTTCTTGTGGCATTTGTTATTTACAGAACTGAATTGTTGTACAAACACAGGTCCGTGTGCTCAATGAAAGAAATGCTTTGTGTTTTAAACTGACAAAACTCCAGTTTACAATGGCTATAGATCATGTATAACAGTAGTATATAACAGGCCAGTTGGAGAAGCCCTGTGATTCTTACCACTAGCTTCTTCCTGAGCATATTTAAACGGGAGTGCGAGAAAAGAATAGGAGGATGGAAGGTAATTGAAGCTCTAGTTCTCTGCCAAGGCATGGTTCACTCAGGAAATGCATTCCTTTCTCTGTTCTCCCCCAGTCAGAAGCAGTTTGCTTCTGCTTTACGAAGCGAATGCTCGTATAATTGAATAGGGAGAGGCAACGTTAACAACTTTGCCTGATTCCAAGAGTATTACTTGGATTTGCTTAATATGCAGTACTCTGAAAGGGGTACGAAGGAAACTTACTTTTGGTTTTTACAGATCATAAGTATCATGCTCATCTTGATAGGCCAGCAATGATGCTTTTGTGTACACTTTGGTTTTACATATTATTACACTATTCCTGTATGTACTATAATAGTAGACTTGCTCAATAAGCTTGAATTTTTTAGCATTAAAGTTCAGTTTTTAAAAAATTGTTTTTTCTAGAATGGGTGCGTACTGCAATGAATCAAAATTTATTTTTGCTACTACTTCAGATTATTAGTAAAATATGTTATGGTGATGTCAAAGGCTTTATTAAGATTGGGACGCCCTTGCGGTAAGTACTTTACAGACCCAGTACAAAAAATTGCAAGCTCTTTGGGAAGGACTCCTCCAAGATCAGATTCAGCAAGTATATGTAGCTATCCTTAGAAACTAGATGGAGGATGTAGGAAGTGGTAATAAAACATGCGTTTACACAAGCAACATAAGATAAATGTTGCAAGTCCCCACTGGCTATATCCCTAACCAGATGTCAACTTCCTGTGGGCATCCCAATAAAAATGGCTATTGGAGTGTTAGGAGAAGTGACGTCCAAATAGCTTGTGAGAGAAGCAGACAGGTGGATGAGAGAGGTTGGCATCATTGGTAAAACAGGCAACACAATAAGATGAGTGGGTAAGGAGGGAGGAACTAGATTGGCAGGGTCTTTAAAGGCAGGGACCAGCACTGGTATTTGACGGGATAGAGAACTGGGAGCCAGATGAAAAAATTTGAGGGTGGTGTGATCAGAAAAGGCAAGGTCTTAACTGGGTTTTGAATGGTCCTGAGAGTCTGACAATGGATGCCAGGAAGGCCAGAAAGGAAAGGAGGTTACGTTGTCAAGACTGGTGATGAAGGGGGCCTGGACAAAGTTATACTAGTATAGACACAGGATAGGGCAGCTCTATGACACCATGGAACAAGAGGAGACAAAATTTGGAAAATGCCTAGAGATGCAGACTTTGAATCTGAAATCAAAAATGGCATGCAGAGCACTGAACTGAGAGGCTTCAGGCCTGAGTGACAGCAAGTCTGACATCCTGGGTCAGGAATGGCGTGATGGATTTACGAGTCATCAGCTTAGAGGTGACTGTTGATGCCACAGAAGTGGATGAGGGCTTGTAAAAGGGTGTAAAGTACAGATGTGCCTCAGTCACGTTTACTCATCACCTTTAAATTGAACAGCAATTTCTCTGTGGAACAAGATCTATAAACTTGATTTTCCAAGTATATGCATAGTGAAACTAATGGTCACGCTACTAACCTGCTTTTTAAAATAGGCATCTTGGAAGGGATATAAACAAAGGAAAAGCTACACTGACAGGTTGCGGGTGCTTCAAGGCAATGTTGCTGCTATTGTCAAGGTAAACTTCCATCTATGATGAGTGGAATTAGGGTTTGCTCTGTGGATAATGACGTTTCCTGCTTGTTGGGGGAATCCAAACATTTGAAAGCCCAAGGAATCTAGGGAGAGGGACTGCTGCAGTAAAACTGCAAGTATTCCTATTCTGCTGGGCATTACATGGCAGGCTCAAAGTTCTGACAGCAGCTAGTAATTCGAGAAAACTGCTCTTTGATTAATACCGTGAGTCTTCGATTAAAAGCCAGAGGCTGTCAAGTATGATTATTTGCAAAAAGGAGGTCATGTCATTATCTCCATTTTATATCCTCGGAAACAAAGGCTCAGAGAGATGAATGTGACTTGGCCAAGGTCACCCAACAGACCAGTGGCAAAGCCAGGAATCAAACCCAGGTCTCCTGAGTCCCAGTCCCACTGGCTAGTCCAGTGTTCTGGCCATTAGATCACAGAGCCCAATCATCCTGTCAGCTGTGCATGTGACTCCATTGACTTTGCTGAAGTTGTGTGCTGTGCAACTGATGGGTCAGTCAAGCATCTAACCTCGTTTTTTAAAAGAGACAAATAAAATTAGTTTTTCTTAATTCTCCTACAATTCCTCTTAAGTTTTTATTTGACTTCTAGATTCAGTCATGGGTCAAAATGTGGCTAGCGAGGAAGGCGTACAAGAAACGGCTGCAGTATTTCAAGGATCATGTAAGGCATTTCTCCACCCCATCCCCTTTTGAGAAGAGAACTAATGTAGTAGTAATGCATGTATTTCTTGAAATTACAGATACTATAGGTTCTCCCATATGTCTCTTAACAGAATACATTATAATTGTAAAGACATGAAACCTTTTTTTCTAATTATACCAGTATTTGGCAGATGTCTATAGTATTCTTCATTATCTCTCTTCATAGAACATGACCTGTTATTTGAGGTTTCCTGTTCAATGCTTTCTAAAGTGTTTAGTCTTGATCTTTTCCAGAATGAAGAAATTGTGAAAATACAAGCATTTCTTAGAGCAAACAAAGCTAGGGATGACTACAGAACACTAAGTAAGTGCTGGTGATAAACATTTGAGTGTAAACTGGTGGGGAAACAATTTTTAGAATAAGAGTTTTCAGTTGTGATTTCTAATACCTGAGTCTTGCATTTTTGGCTCTTCAGAAGTAAAGTGAAATGCTGATACTAACATTTGTTAAACGGTTAATACATTTATATAGAGCTACTACACATAGTTCTGGTTACACAAAATATTCTATTCTTGCTCTCAATGACAAACTCCTTTCTGCAGTTTGGCATTCTGACCATAGATGTCACTATGTACAAAAGGTACAAAAGAATTTTAAACACTGATATTTATAAATGTAAAGGTATTTGTGGCTGTGCATGTCAGACCTGTCCCTGCCAGCAGGTAATTGGGGAGCAATTACCACACAGGTGGGGTGCCAATTAATTTCTTTATTAAAGGAAAAAGGAAGTGGTGGGAATTTAACAATAAAATACGAAGGGATGGGGTGTATAGGGTGTTTACAATAGACAATGATGGGGGCGGAGTTCTTATGAACAGTGTAGGGAGTTCCTACTGGGTGGTACAGTATGGGGTAGCACAATGGGACTACAGTTACAGTTATATACAACTACACTTTATATAGGAACAATCTGAGATACAGTGTGGAATGCAAAAGTACCAAAAAGAAAATGAAAATAAAATGCTGTCTATATGACAACTGGTTACAATCTTAGATAGATGATTAAAGTGGTTAAGTGGCCGTATATACAATGTACATCAATGTATTAATCGCAAATACAAAGTATATAGAAAGTGGAAGTGCACAATGAGGTTGTTATAGTTACAGAAGCAAGTGTAGAAAAATGCTGATTAATTTGTAGACTGTGTAGCAAGAGTGTACCTGATGGCTGGGTCAAGAGAACGGGGCGGGTGGGAAGTGAATGGATTAGTTGCAACGTTGAGAGGAGAGCTGTAAATGCAAGCAGCGGAGGCTTGGAGCCCTGCAAGGTAAGCAAACGGGCTAGAGAGAGGTTTAAGCTACACGGGGGGGATGGTGCGGGAAAAAGAAACGTATAACGAGGAGAAGCAACAAAACCTTATCTTATTTAACCAACAGGCAAAACAACAATATCACAATGGCTCAAGCAGAACTTAACAGAACTATACGGCACAAAACAGCAAACTATAAAAGGCAGGTGCACTTACAAGCTCTATAATCTTACAAACTGAGACTTATTAAACTAAGAAAACAAAAACTATGGTGCATCTTATGTATGGGGATTACAGAGGCGAGTGGTATAATGCCCAAGATTGCCAGCTGCCAAGAAGCCAAGGGCTGGCTGCAGCCACTGGATACAGCTGCAGCAGAGAGCCCGAGGCAAAGCCCACAGAGCAGAGTTGCAGCAGCACAACTTTTTTTAGCGCAGTGCCACGGGTTTAGGAGAGTTGTAAGACACAGACCAAGGTTAGCTTGAGTCTATGTGCTGGGGAGACAGAGCCAGCAAGCTGAAATAATAAAATAAAGTGTAGAGAGTTCACAGAGGGAGTCTTACCAGCCCCAACGGAAGCAGCAGAGGCAAAGCAGCAAGAACGTTCAGAAGGCTAGGTACGGTCTCAATATCAGGAGATCTCTCAGGCAGCAATTCGTTTTCGGGGGGGGCGGGGGAGGGGTTTCAAAAAACGGGGGTAAACTCAAAATAAAAACGAGAGCGAGAAAGGACGCCCAGAACCCGGCTGATCAGACCAGGCAGCAATGCAGACCTTTCTGATCTTAGTTTAAAATGTCTGTTTTTAAAGGCAACTCAGGCAGTTTCCCGCCATATTTGATTGCTCCCTCTGTCAAGGGGGGAGAGGGGCAAGGACAAACTGTAGGTGAGCACGAGACAGTCTGGGCAGAGTCTGTCGTAGGTGACTCAAAGACAAGAGGCCTATGACTCATGCCAAGATCTTAAAACACAATAGGTCTTGCCGCCTTGGACATTGCCTACCCTACTCCGAGCCCAGGTAACAGGGTGATAACGGACTAATCTCTTGAACAGGGCAGTGTCCACTTGCACAAGTGGCATCCCTTTGAGAGGGCGTGGCTCTGGGTAACACTTAACAGCCAGGGAAGGGGCGGCCACAGGAGGAGAACAAAATGGAGTATGGGGACAGCTGTAAGAAAACAAAATGGAATAGGGGGATAGCTGTAACAGACAAGACCAAGCAAATAAAATATCTAATATGAGCTCATTTACCTTTAACTGCAGTTGGTGCTGAAAATCCACCCTTGAACGTCTTGCGCAAATTTGCTTACCTCCTGGACCAAAGTGACTTAGACTTTCAGGAAGAACTAGAAGTAACAAGGTTAAGGGAGGAGGTGGTTACAAAAATCCGATCCAATCAACAGCTGGAGAAAGACTTAAACTTGATGGATATAAAGATTGGGCTGCTGGTGAAGAACAGGATCTCTCTACAGGTGAGCAGGCTTTGTTCAGACTATTTCTGTAGAGTGCACTAAAGGCAGTGGAGGTTTGTGTGCTGAAGGAATGCAGGATCGGTTAGGAAGTTCGTGGGGAGTGAAGCAGTTGCCTTTTTTCTTGTTTAGCATATGCCAAGATGAACCACGGTCAATAAAACCTTCGTAAGAAGTAGCTATACTGTAGAAAGAGCTTTTGGTGAGAATTGACCTAGGAATGGAATCATTGAGGACTGCTGTTCTTTGGAATAGTTAATGGCACACGGTCACTTCTTTCTGTTCTTCCACTTTATTGCCTGCCAGTTAGCGTTTCTTAAAGTATCAGTGCTGCAATGAGGAGCAAAAGTAGGAGTCGTTTAGTTCCTGTACCATCTTACTTCACATCTCACTGAACACCAGGTGTTTTTATTATGATAGACATAGGCAGCAGTATTACCCAAAAGCATGAGGTCATTCTTTAAGGTTTTTAAGAAGCTTTCTAACAATAGAACAAATCTGACTTCCAATTTTAAAACTCATTGTAAAGAGTTTGCTCTTGTTAGTTGTCAAAAGCCTGTATGTGAGCTTGAGTACCCTGACAATTATCATTTAGTCCACATTGAAATTCTATCCAGCAGTAAATTTTTCCCACTGCTTGGGAAGGGGATGCGGTGATAGGATTACACTGGGTTGTTGTTGACATGCCAAAACTTATGTTTTGGAGCCAGATTTGATTGAGCATAGGAGTTAAGGGTAGGGACTGTGTTTAGACAGTCTGATATATTTTTCTTGTGAATTTTAACTGATGTGAGATGGCACTCGGAGCTTGATGTTTTGCCTTTTTATAAATCTAAATAAAACTCTCATCATGAGTAAAGTGATGTAGTCATGAACAATACTGTCTAGTTAATGTGCAATATTGGGCCTCAGTATAAAAAGGGGTTGACAATGGTCTATTTATTAAAAGATGTTAATGTAGAAACATACTATTTAAGATGATTGAGAAATGGCAGTGTACCATATTGCTTTATATTTCTGTGTGAATATATATAATGGCTCACTTGTGTCTGTAGGATGTGGTACTGCACAGCAAGAAACTAAACAAAAAAAGCAAAAATCAGGTGGAAGAGATGGTGACAGGTGACAAACAGGGCATCAAAGGCTTGAGCAAAGAGAGGAGGAAACAGCTGGAAGCCTATCAACACCTGTTTTACCTTTTGCAGGTAAGTCCTAATGTGGGGATTAATTTGCCCCCAAATGGCTTGTGTTAAGGAAAACTTTTAAAGTGTGTTCATTTCTTGTTCTAATTAGAATGAGGAGAGATTTCTTTGCAGATGTAGTGTACAGTAAATACAGTTACTACAGACCACAGCTGAGCACAGCCAGCAAGTTTTGTTCGCTGGATTCTTGATTTTAAACAGGCTTGACAATTAATACTGTGTAGTTTACATTTGTTTCCCCAATAGAAAATAGCTCTGTTGGTCTTAAATTGTGCAAGAGATAATTTGTTGCTGTTCCCTTACTTGAAATTATTTTAAATTCCCAACTCTTTTAGGCCTGCTTGTTTTTTTTTCTTTTCCTTTTCTCCCTCCACCTCCATCTTGTCAAGTCAGTTTGGATGCATAGTTCAAATCTGAGCAGGAAAAATCATTTTCTTCCACATTCTTTCAAGTTTAAAAATACTGAAATTACTTTGTGTATTGTGTGTAGGGGAAAAAGCTACTGCATGATTGACATTTTATTATGTAATCTGTCTATTTTTGTGTATTTGTCTTCTATCAGTCTGACTTTGGGTAAATTTCTTTGGAAGGCTTATTTGTACAGGGAAAGATTGTTTCCCTACCCCACTTTCATTTGTGGGGGGAGGAGAGGGAGAGATGTATGGCTAACCCCTCTCCAGTGTCCTTTTAACTCAAAGGAAGTTAAGTTTAGGGTATTTTTCAGATAGGTTGTTTTGTTTTGTTTTTTAAAAAAATACAAGTATCATAATAAGGACTAGTGATAAATATTTCATACTGGCTTCACTTGGCTTTCCGTTTGTGGAGGTAGTGCATGGAGTACAGAACTTAGGGAGGTAGCCATTAAAATACTTACAATTGTCATTTGCAAGTACCAACTACCACTATGACATTCACATTATTCCCCAGGTTTAGTGTTACAATAGCCTAATGCTCAGTATAGTGAATACTGCATTAAAGTTAGGCCAAAAGCATAAATGTGAAGCTTCTAATACTGACAGCTATGAGAAGGTATAGCCTTAACCATGCAAACATAACTTTCATTTAGTGTTTAATGAAAGTTATATGTGTCCATTCAAAGGTGAGAAGACTTCTTAAGGCTTGTGCAGGTAGTGGGACAACTTATCATTTTAGCTATATACAAATCACCCTCCATAATGTTTCTTTCCTAGACTAATCCCATGTATCTGGCTAAGCTGATTTTCCAGATGCCTCAGAACAAGTCAACAAAGTTCATGGATACAGTCATTTTTACTCTGTACAACTATGCTTCCAATCAGCGAGAAGAATACCTGCTTCTCAAGCTCTTTAAAACTGCTCTAGAAGAGGAGATAAAGTATGTACATTGACTAGCACCCTCCATTCCTCTGAAGATATCCTATCTGTTAGACTTTGACATTTTTCTTTGAACTGCATTCTTAAACTTGCTTTTCATTTGATGTTGAATTATATTTTTATTTGCCAGTGGGGAAGTTAGTCTTATATCAGTGGAACTTAATAAATTGACTGAGGAGGTTATAAATGTTTTATACCTTAGATTCAGGGAGGGTGTCTCTCTCTGGTAGAGAAGCAAAGTCTGCATAATCTTACATTTTTACTTGATCTTGAAGGTAAATACTTGCATGTACACCTCTACCCCAATATAACACTGTCCTCGGGAGCCAAAAAAATCTTACCATGTTACAGGTGAAACTGCGTTATATTGAACTTGCTTTGATCCACTGGAATGCACAGCCCTGCGCTGCCCCACCCCGCCCCCCGAGTGCTGCTTTACCGTGTTATGTCCGAATTCGTGTTATGTCGGATCACGTTATATCAGGGTAGAGGGGTACTAAAAGTACAACTATTTTGGCTTCTTTGTTCCTGCGTTTTGTTTGAATATGCAGTTGAGTTTCAGAGCTTTTATTTTTCTTCACAGATGTAATTTGTAAATGTGTCATAAGCAGAGGGATCGTCCTGTGATAGATTGTAATCAATAAGGACCATATTAGCAAAACACTGAAGCCATGTGCTTAAATTGTTCCCAGAACTGGACTTACCATATATACTCATTCATAAACTGAATTTTTTTTTAGTAAAAAAGGGAAGTATCAGAGAAGGGGATCGGCTTATGAACAGGTATAGAGAGAGGGAGGTGGGACACAGCCTCTTCCCCGCAACAGAGGGAGCAAGGAGAGGCAGCACAACCAGCAGGCCAGAGTGGAAGAAGCGGGGTCAGTGTGTGTCTGCTTCTTGCCACACTGCTCTCGCCACAGCCTCCAAAGCAGCTGCAGCTCCGGGGCTGGCAGGCTGCAGCTGCGCCTGCCCCACCCAGCCTGCCGGAGCAGCTCCAGCCAGGCCAGAGGCATCCTCCCCTTGCCTGCCCCAGCTAAGGTGGGAAGGAATGGGATGGGGAGAGTCTGGAGGTCTCGGGCTAGGGGTGGGGTCATTTGGGGGGTGTCACAGGGGTTACTCCCCTGACCCCTAGCTTCTCCTCCCAACCCCAAATTTCCCCACTAGTTGCTGTTCCGGCCAATCAGGGTAAGACTCTGGCAGGCCAGGACACTTTCTTTACTTAGGTTTACCTTCATGCCTGCGGACGCTCAAGGTAAACAAACCGTCTCAGCCCACCAGTGGCTTATCCTGATGGCCTGGGAGCCAAAGTTTGCCGACCCCTGAATTATAGGGTCAGTTTATGAACGGGTCATTAAAAAAATGTCCGTTTTTACTTATCCATCTTGAGCAGGGCGGGGGATCGACTTATAAAGAAACCGGCTTATGATCAAGTATATACAGTAAGGCCCATATTGGTACTAATTGGAATTATTATGAATTCCTGTCAGTCATTATGTCAGGGCCGCTTCTATATTTTAATCTTTATTACGTTTCATGGATTAGTGATTTTTCTATAAAAGCTATTTCTATTTTTATATAAAAATCCATAAATTGGAGGTTTATGTTGATTTTAATCATTACAGAACCAGTTAGAAACTTGTCAATTTTTCTAATCTTTCAAACTTGTATATTAAAAAAAAACAAACTGAAAATTGGTTACAGTACAGTTAAGGACTGTTTTGTTTTTAATGCAGTTCCAAAGTAGACCAGATACAGGATATAGTCACTGGAAACCCTACTGTCATTAAGATGGTTGTCAGCTTTAATCGAGGTGCTCGTGGACAGAACACGCTGCGTCAGCTGTTGGCCCCAGTGGTGAAGGAAATCATGGATGACAAATCCCTCCTCATCAACACCAGCCCTGTGGAAGTGTACAAGACGTGGGTAAACCAGTTGGAAACGCAGACTGGAGAGGCCAGGTAAGTTAAAAAATAGAATAGTTCATCTTCATTCAGTTAATATTTGAATGATTCATCATGTCAGATCCTTTTGTCATTGTGTGAAGCTTTTTCTTCTCTTCCACAAGCAACTATGAAGATGCATCTGGGGTGTATGCTTGTGATACTCCAGTTCACTGTAATATAATGAGACTTAATGATTCTTTTTGCTGAGGTGTAATTCTTATTAGTACTGTTATTTTATAGAATAGTAGATTCCTCCATGAAGTAGCTTATAAATTTACTCCCAGAACCTGCGTTCAGATCTGCTAGCATGGACCTCAACCATTACAGAGCCTCATTGACTTCAGTGAAGCTTTGCAATGGTACAGAGATCCAGTGCCTGCAGTTCTGACTGAAGGATTGGAACCCCAATGATGGACTAACTTATAACACTTCTCTATCTTAAGTACCCCATCACTTTAATATATGAGCACCTCACAACACCGCATGAGGATTTTACACATGGGGAACTGAGGGACAGAGAGACTGACTTGCCCAAGGTCACAAGGGAAGTCTGTGACTGAGCAGGGAACTGAACCAGGTCTCCCAACTTCTAAGCTAATGCCCTAACCTTTGGACTATCCTTCCTCTCAGCACACAAGCTAGTACAGGGGTTGGCAACCTGCTGCACGCATGCCAAAGACAGCACCCCAGCTGATTTTTAATGGCACGCCACTACCTGTTGCCTGCCGAGATCCCGTCCCCATTCAGCCCCTCCGCCCGCTGCTCTCTCCTGCGGGGGCAGAAGGCAGAAGCTTGGTCTTGCCAGCAGCCAAGCTCCACCCTCCCCCACTTCTTCCCCCAGCATAGTGCCTTCCTGCCCCTCCTTCCCTGCGCCAATCAGCTGATTGCCCTTGTGAGGGGGAGGGGGAGGGGGAGTGGAATCACAGCATGCTTGCTGCTCCAGGGAGGAGGCAGAGAAGAGGTAGGGACAGATGGGGCTCTGGGGAAAGGGGGTGGAAATCGGGCATATCCCCTCCAGCCCCTGCTGTGAGCCACTCATAGCAGGGTGCTGGGAGCACCCCAGCCCTCGCTGAGCACGCCAACCCTCTGCTCTGACCCCTGAGACCCCCCCCACACACACACCCAACCTTCTGCCTTGACCCCCTGCACCTCTTCCACACACCCAGCCCTGACTTCTGCACCTCCACACATACCCAGCCATCCCACACCCTGACTCCTGCACCCCCTCACACACTGCCAGCCCCCGTTCTGACTCCTGCACCCCCCACCCGTACCTAGCCCCTTACCCCATGCCCTGACACTTGCACCCTCCCACATCCCCACTCCTACTCTGAGCACCAAATGGGAGTTCCTGCACCCCCCCTTCACATTCCCACCTGCATCCCTGGTCTGGGGTCCCAGCTGCCAGCCTCATTCAGCCCGCTGCTGGTCTGGGGTCCCAGCTGCCGGCCCCTTACCAGCCAGGGTCCCACAAGCCCTGCTCAGCCCACTGCCAAACTAGGTGAACGGAGCCCCAGGCTGGCAGCAGGATAAGTGGGCCAGTGGCGTAAGATTAGCATTTTAATTTAATTTTAAATTAAGCTTCTTAAACATTTTGAAAACCTTGTTTACTTTACATGCAACAATAGTTTAGTTATATAATATAAACTTAGAGAGAGACCTTCTAAAAAATGTTAAAATGTATTACCGGCATATGAAACCTTAAGTTAAAGTGAATAAGTGAAAACTCAGCACACCACTTCTGAAAGGTTGCCAACCCCTGAGCTAGTACATAAGAACCCTCACACTGGAATAATAATACAGTAACTCCTCACTTAACAACAAAACAACGTCAACTGGGACAATGTTGTTAAGTTGCTGATCTATTAGGGAACAAGCTCGTTTAAAGTTGCGCAATGCTCCCTTATAACTGTGTTTGGCAGCTGCCTGCTTTGTTCACTGTTTGCAGGATTCTCTGGAAGAGCAGCCCCTCCTTGTGGGGATTAGAACTAGGGGGGCAGCAGCCTCCCATCAGCTCCCCTAAATTCCCCCTGCTTTTGCTCCCCCCGCCGTGCCCCCTCTCCACAAAGCGGAGGAGAGGGACAGAAAGGAGGGAGCTTGCTGGAAGCTGTTGCGTCCTGTCTGAAGTGGCTGATCCACTTAAGGGCAACGTACTTGAAGTGGGGTCAGTGTACTTAAAGGGGTAATGCACGTATGTACGTCCCCCTCTCTGTCTGTCATGCATTTTTTAAAGTCAGCACCTGTGCAGCCATGCATGTGTTGTGAGGAGGAGGGAGTGGTGCACTCCAGCTGGATAGTGTGGGATCATCGTGTTCAGTTTTTGCAGGGAAGAGTTTGCAGCTACTGCCTTGCATCCGTTGTCTTTCCTCCCTCCTGCCTCAGTCCATGCTGCCTTATAGAGTGTGAGGCTACATTAACCACAGCATATTATCCCTTGAGAGCTCAGCCAATTGCTAGTTCATCATTTAGCTGCAAAGCATTCCCTGGGAAATATTCCACCCACCTCAGCCAAGCTTCACAATTATTCATTGCTGTGTACAATATTAAACTGTTTAAAATTCTTTAAAATTTATACTGTATATGTAAATAATGTCTCTTGTCTGGCAAAAAAAAAAATTCCCTGGAACCTAACCACCCCTCTCCATTTACATTGATTCTTATGGGGAAATTGGATTCGCTTAACATTGTTTTGCATAAAGTTGCATTTTTCAGGAACACAACTACGACGTTAAGTGAGGAGTTACTGTAGATGTTTTCCTCTTTGTATCTGGAAGAAGACAGTTCATATCACTTCCATGGGATTTTTTGTTTTTCATTTTAAAAAAAATGAACTGATAATATTGGTGGTGATTTTGTTTCTGTTAAAAACCAATTCTTTGAATGATTTTTTTATTGTCACTTGATTTTGTGTTCTCTGAAATATACATAAAATAAGTAGTTGAGACTGTATAGCATTTAAACAAATTTAGTTTTTAATTAATGTTGTTTGTAATTTCATAGTACACAGTTTAGTTTAGCCCAGTAAATACCACTCTTGCGTTTGCAGTAAATTGCCATACGATGTAACAACAGAACAAGCATTAGAACATCCGGAAGTGGTGAATAGACTGGAGTCCTCCATTCAAAGCTTGAGAACAGTAACTGATAAAGTCCTTGTGTCCATATTCTCATCGCTCAGTATGATGCCGTAAGTGCCAAATTATAAGTCTCATAACATTAGTTCATTTGTACAATAACATTTGAGGCAAGATTCAGTATAAACAGCCATCTGTACTGCCTTGATATTATCTGTGGTACATGCCTTTTATAATAGCAATTCTTCAACAGAGGGAACAGTTCTTCCATATCACATATTCAAAATATGATATAAAACCTAGTGAGCATCTGTAATATAAATCCTTATTTTTTTCATTATCATCTTGTTTTGTGTGTAAGTGGTTAGTCTGTGAAAATGCAGTATCTTGATTGAATGGAATGATTTGTTTGTTTCATCTAAGTCTTTCCATTATTTTCCTTTTTCATCTGTTCTATATGTAGTTATGGAATGAGGTATATAGCCAAAGTTCTGAAGAATTCGCTCCATGAGAAATTCCCAGATGCAACAGAAGATGAACTATTAAAGGTAGATTTGTGAGGTGATCTGTTAGCAGCTTGTTCTTTCTGCTTATGCCAAAAGCAAGATTTATTGCATATAAGCTTTTTACAGAATTGTTAACACTTGTATTTACAGAAACTTCTAGGGGTGAAGATGAAAGGAATTCCATGTGTTAATATGGCCTGACTTGGAAAATATAGTCAATGTTGCAGAGCATCTGTAGCACGTATAGAAGTCAGTGGGCCAGCACCATTGAAAATCGGCTCACTGGTACTTTGTAGGAAGCTAGGAATAATTGACTGCATGATTTTGCTTCAATACTGATCTTCCATGAAGAATATGACTCTAGTTTTGCAATTTTAACTCTGCTAAGGTGAAATTAGAACACTTTACTCAAATTACTTCAAATGTTTTTTAATATTATAAATAAAATTGGGCAGAGTTATAAGAGCAAACGGTGAATTAATCCATCCACTACACTTGTTTAAGATGCTTATAAATGTTGTGGGAATGTGACATTTGTCTAGACTGGAGCGTGTGTGCCGTCAAATGATGCAGAATGTTCCTGGCACAGTGCCCTTCCCTTAATCTATCAGAACCATTGTATTCTGCAGAAGGCAATGTGAAGTCATTCTGTGTGCCTGCCACATAACTACAGGTCTTACATCTTGCTTTAATTAGATATATTTACATCGCAGTATCCGTGTTGCATTTTAAAAAATTGAATTGTAATGGATCCAGAATTACTTTGAGGATTTTTTTTAGTATCCTTCAAAAGACATTATTTTTGTGTTACAATTCTTGTCTGGAGCCATTTTGAGAATTTTAATCTCCACAGCAAAGTTATGTAATAATAAACAATACAGCTAATATATTGTTCACAATAAATATTGTTTACAAGAATTTCTTTGGTGCCCATCACCATAGTGCCTGGGGGTCACTATAAATTTACATCATTTTAAAACTTCTCTGACAACTATGCTCAAATGGGTAGTGAACTGATTCTACCACAAGGCACCTCTACCCTGCCGGCTGACCAGCACAGCTCATCATTTGAAAACCCTTAAATTCAAAAGCCAAACATTCCATTGAGTGACGGGGCATGAGCTATGGCAAACAGGCAAAGGAAGTAAGTACCAGAGGTCAGGAATCCTTCACTTCACTTCACTTCTCACTCACAGAAATGCAACTCTTGGGTCAGCTTAGTATCTGGTACTCTAATATAACAGAAGAGGCAGTTTCTGAAAACCAGCCAATAGCCCAGTGTCTAAGGCATTCATGTGGGTTTTGGGAGACCCTGGTTCAAGTCCCTGTTCTAGATTGGGCAGAGTATGAACATGAATCCAGATTTCCCACATCCCATGTGAGTGCCCTGATCCTTGGGTCATTGACTGGTTTGGGCCTGGCTCTTCTCTCTCTATTGCCCATCCTGATTTTTTCCTCAAAAAAAAACTGCAGAAGTTCTCAGTTTCATCACAGTGCTGAATGGGCAAATCTTCTGAATTCCCAAATAGTCACAGGATAAGAAAACTGTTTCCTGCCCAGTTCTAATGGATAAACGTAGAATTTATCAGGTAGGCCACTCAAAAAGAAAAAAAAAATCGTTACTAAAATATTTGGGATGGGCTAGAAGTTTGGGATAAACATTACAGCCAGCTCAAAGAGAATAGAACCTCTTATTTTTGAAGTTAAATAATATGTAAACTTTAAAAAAAATTCTCTGCACTTCCTGCTCTTAGGTTGGATAGAAAGTACAAATTTTACAAATGTCTATCCTCAGTATTTCTGATTCAGCTGAAACAGGATAGTAATGGAAATCTTATTTGAATGAGTACAGGATTTATTATAACTTGAAATATGCATCCAAATTTTCAGATATTTGAACATTTTTTTTAAATGTGATTTTTTTAAAAATTAGACCTGGCCAAAATTCTGATGAAAAGAGAAATCTTGGAGGGAGATGGCACTCTTTTCCTGTTTGGTGTGGTGGGGCGGGGGGAGGTTGATTTGTTTTTTAAACCAGTTGTTATAAATATACTCCTGGTGTAAGTGCCCATTACTAAATAACATCTTTTTTTATCTCTGGGATCACTAGACTTTTCCAGTTAGCTAACTGGATAATACTTACTCAGAAGTTGTTTGCACAGATTGCTCTCTACCGCCTTTTAGTTAATGATTTATTAAAATCTAAACCAGGAAAAGTGTAGTCTTGTGGGCTTTCTAAGAATGGATTAAAGTGTACATCAGGGAAGAAAAAAATTCTCAAAGTATTTCTCCTCTAGATTGTTGGAAACCTCCTATACTATCGCTACATGAACCCGGCCATTGTTGCTCCTGATGGTTTTGATATAATTGACATCACAGCTGGAGGCCAGATACACTCTGACCAGAGGAGGAATTTAGGGTGTGTGGCGAAAGTCCTTCAGCACGCTGCTTCTAACAAACTCTTTGAAGGGGAGAGTGCGCATCTTTCATCTATGAACACTTACCTGTCGCAGACCTATCAGAAGTTCAGGTGTGAAAACCTCATGCAAATATTTATTCAGTGTAAACTGTTTGGAGGTGGATAAGGTAGACCTACTCTATTTACCTGACTATAATTCAATGAATATTCCTTCATATAGAAATCGCTCTGCCTTGTTCTGTAATGGGAAAATAATGTGCTGTATTTCCAGTTCAGTACTATTGTTTAGCAAGTAATTTTAGTATTGCTCAGCAGTATTCAGTCATCCAAATACTTCATTTTGCAAGAAAAATTCCCATGTGAGTCTAATGGAGCATTTCATTGTATAACACACGCTAAAGCTTGCTTTAAGTAAGTAGAACAGCTGATCGTTTTTCAGTCTGGTGGCTGAGATTACTCCTTTGTAAGTGTAAACTATTTCCCAGCCAGGAAGAACTGTCTTTTAACTTTAGCCATCTCAGCTGAGAGAAACAATTGTAGGAAATGACAATTTAAATATTTTGCTAAAAAGTGTCTTGGGAAAATCCAGACCATCCGTGTTGCAAGGAAGTTTTCTAAAATTTATACTCTTTACCTTGTAGCTTTTTTGAGTGGTTATGATCATGGAATTATAATGAAACAGCAGAATATTTCAAATGTACATTAATTATTCCTTTTAGAAGCGTCTCTTCTATATGAAAAAGAAAACATCTTTTTAACGAGGACTACTCTTATAACCTTCATTTAGAGGCCATACGTGAGCAAGGATACTAAAGCAGTTTAGTCATTTTATTAATTAATAACAAAAACAAAGAGGAGGAAGACCTGCTCGTTGTGTTTAATTTGGCTCTGATCTTTACAAAAAGAAGAATCCCATGTCTCATTAAATTAACCTTTTGCTGAAAATAGGTGATATGCCTCCAAGGAGAATGCTAACCTGAGAGGGTTAGAATCTGCTCTGTTACTAAGTGTGAGATGAGAGATTTTTCCATTATCTCTGCAATACTCCTCTTAGTTATCAATAAAAATGCTGAGAAACTGTTTCCTGCTTCTGAAACACTGGATGGCTTCTGTCTGTCTAGATATAGATAGTGATATAGTCATAGTAACACTTTGTGTTAACGCCTTTTGTGTATTTTCCCATAGTATTCTTACACTGTAACAATTCCATAATCTTGGCAAATATCCTTATATTTTGCACAGTGTTCCTGAGCACTAAAGAGTTAAACATTGCAGTGGAGTGATGCAGGGATTTTAAATGTTTTAAATTTAATATATCTGACTGCCCTGTATCATTCAGCCCTGTATCATTCAGACAGCCTGTATTAGTGTGCATGAGATTTAATTACTGCTCCTAAACTTTGTCAAAATTATGAGCTGCTTTCATACAATGAAGGTAACCATTTATGCAAAGCATCTTTCCTTTATATCTTCTGGAGGATTATTTTTAATCCAGATTCTAGACTAGATCCTTCAGAACAACTTAAAAAAGGGGCTAAATAATTCTTGCTTACAACTTTGTAGCTGAAAGGGAAAAATCTTATTTTGAAGAAATAAACCTGCTGGTCTCTGTAGAGACAGATAAGCACTCTTATTTACATTGACATGCTGCTTCGATTTGTACCCTGGCATTCCTGTGCAGCTTTAATAGACTGTAGCAGAGATCTTCTTAGAGCTTGCATTTCAAACAAGAAAATTATTCCAATTCTCTACAGTTAGCTAAAACATGTTTTTCTTATTGTATAATTATTTAACCTATCTTTCTCATCTTACTACTTTCGTAGGAATTTTTTTCAGACAGCATGTGATGTTCCTGAGCCAGAGGAGAAATTCAATATTGATGAGTACTCTGACATGGTAACCCTCAGCAAACCTGTCATATACATCTCCATTGAAGAAATCATCAATACCCATTCAGTAAGTGAATGGAAAGAATTTTTAGCTAAACTACTACTGTTTAATCTGTTCATGGGAAATTTCTCAAACCACTTTTTGGGAGAAGGATAACTTTTCCACAAAATCACAGAATAACTGTGGTGTTTTGTATTGACTTTCCTAAAATGCCATGAAGGAATTCCTTTACTTTTCCTTTTCTAATAGTCTCTTGTCCAAGTAGAAGATCATCTCAATGTCCAAGTGTATGGAATAACCTTAGAACCAAACTTTTCTTAACATTTATTGTAACTTGTACTGTATGGTGCAGAAGAGAATTGTATTTCCACCCCATTAGCCCCAATGGGAATGGTAGAGACAATAATAGTTTGGAAACAGCATTAACCAAAATAAGAATCAGACAATAAAATGTAAAGTATTTTTCTTTCAAAGCATTTAAATGAAAATGAAAAAAATTGCAAAACTTGTTATTGGTATATAGTAGTCATGAACCATTTGTAGTTTATTTGAATTACAAACTTCCTCTTGGTAAGAAAGGGGACTTGTTTTTTTTTTTAAGAGTTAGTGTGACTTTGAGATGAAAGTAAAATCTTGTACATTTTATGACTTTGATATTCCATCATGTGTTTGGCTGGAAGCAGATGTAAGAGTGTGATTTAGGGGGCAGTGGTATCCTGCAAGTATGTTTATTCTGGATAAGGAACAGATGAAATGCAGAAACTGTAGTTTATAGTGTGATTCACTAGGACATAATTTAGATGTATACCATATGGTCCTTCTACTGCTAGTCTACTACCACTCATCCACTAATGTGCAAAACCCAGAAATGTTAAATCATGGATTTTTTTTTTAAATATGGAATACTTCATTCCCAAGACAGTGAGTTAAAAATTAGCCTTACTCATGCAAGTACTAATGGCTAAGCCTGCCAGGAAACATAGTGTTTGCTAGATTAAAGACAACTGCCACTTCAAGTTTGAATTGAGGATGTATTTGTTTCATTTCCTGTCTGTTTGTCAACACTTAACTTGTTTCATTTAGGTGTCCAGCATGATATTCAACTCCTGCTATGCTATTGTCAAGTTTGTGACTTAGAGGCTGACTCTCACATGGTGCAAATGATTATGGGGAACCTCTCATTTGTCAGTTTGTGTGTAATCTGGTTTAGTGTGTTCTGTACTTCATCAGGATTAACTGAACACTTTTGATATAAATTACTTGTCATCTGGTAGAACACTAGTCAAAGGGGACAGTCTTTTCTTCCAAGATTTCATGTAGTTCATATGTGTATGGAGGACGTAGTTAAGACTTGAAACAAGGCAGCTTTATATCTAAAGATCATAAATCTCTGTATGTCTTAAATTTGCAATTTCAGTGTACGCATGAATACATGCACAGCATACACTATATAAAATATAACGTCAGGGCACTGATGTAGGTGAGACTGAGGGAAATTTTCAAAAGCAAAATGTTAGTTATGCACCAAACTGCCATTTGTTTTCTTTGAATGTCTCCCCCAGAATCTTTATTGTGCCTTTGATTTCCCAGATACGAAGTTTTTTAGCTGCCTCTATATTTCAGTGAACACAGCTTTTGATTTGAATAGGCTTTTCACTCTCTAAATGATCAGAGTTCTGAAATCTGTAAATATAGCACGTTTTACTCCACTTGTATTTAAATTCAGTTTAAACTAGTGGCCATGGAACCTTAGAACAGAGTTTCATAGTAAGAATCCTGTTTGTGTGGAAACCAGACCTTGAGAACTAGCCAACACAAACTGTCATCAAACTCTGCACAGTGCCACTTCCTTCCTCAAGTAAATGCTAGTGATAGGTACAGAAACGAGCTGTCTAATTACAGGAAACTCATTCTTCAGGCCCATACCATTTGTGTGTTTTTATAATGCAGCATATACAAGTTTGTTCTCAGAGCCTTCTTATGGACTGCGAAACTGTTCCTCCTTGGAGGTGTGCACAGCTGCAATACAAGTTGTATTATACAGGAAGTTTGTACTTCCTGTTATCTTAGTGCCAATAAAATCACTGATACTGGCACTAAGAGCATATTGGAAAAGTAGCAAATTGATATCACAGGAGTAAGAAATCCTGTATTTAAAAAAAATACAGCAATAAGCATCAGCAGTGTGAGCCTCCTCATTCTGCATAGCATGGTGTGAATTAACCCTGCTCTGAGGAGGTCACCGGTATGAAGAAGACAGTTCAGTCCCTTTGTCCACTAAGGTCCTGATCCAACAAAGCACTTCAGCATATGCTTAAGTGTCTTGCTGATCAGAGGCCTTATTCCTTGGTCTCTAAGACTGTCAAGTGAAGTGCCCATTCTGTTTAGTGGTTAGTGGTTAATTTGTTTTGTTAATTGTTTAAGCAGCTGCTAAATTGGAGCTTTTCCCCATATGTTTTAATATTTTGAGAACCCACTCCCTTCGGTTTGTGTATATTTGCTGTCATTCTAATATTGATCCAAGGGTGAGCCAACCATCAGACTGGGAAATAGAACTATCAGTCTTGTAAGCAAGCACTTTCTTTCCTTTGGTCCTCCATAGTCCTTATCCATGCTGTAAGCCCACTGTGGCTCTGAAGACTTTATTTTGAGCATTCTATTTGTGAGTATATTGCACCATTTGGAGAAATTGAGTATTTTCAGTAGTTTCACTGATAATCATTTTGTTTGCACTTTTTTATAGCTGCTGTTAGAACACCAGGATGCCATTGCTCCTGAGCAGAATGACCTACTGAATGAATTGCTGGAGGGGCTAGGGGCTGTTCCTGATGTAGAGTCTTTCCTTGGTAAGTTTTTTCTTTCTCTCTGTCTTCCCCTCCCTCCCCCCCACCCTGTTTGGTCTGGTCATTATAGTAATCCAGGGACTGGCCCTAAACTGGCATATGGGGGGGTACTTGTTTGGCCTCTTCAGCGTCTGCAGAATTTAAGACTTGTTCCTAAAATGACTTTTGCAGCTATTATAACTGAAAAGATATTCTAAAATAAGAATCAAAGGAGAGCTGTCTCCCAGAGTGCACAGTAGCTCTGAGAGATATGAACTACTCACAATGGGTATTTATTCTGGAGCATAATGATATTTAACTCTCCAACATCAATAATTTCAGCAGAAACATCTAGTTATCTGTAATTGAATAGAGTACTATTACATATTTAAATAACCTTACTGAATGTATGCAAGGGGCTGTGCAAACCAAATTTCCATAGATGTAAACCGACTTTAATTTTGAGAAGTAGTGAATAGTGAAACAGGCAAATTCAGTCTGATTATTGATAAGAGGCTATGAAGAGAAGTAAGTCAGCAATAATGAGTTTGGATTTATGCCAAACAAATCGATGATGGATGCTATCTTTACATTATGATTGCTAGTGGAAGAATAAAGAGAAAAGAGGTCTTGAAGGCTTAAGAGCATGTTCTGAAAAAAGTCATATAGTTGTTTAAAGGATGGAACAGATATCATCTGAAAGCGATCAGACTCATCCAGGACACGTATGCGGGTGCTGCTACCACAGTTAAAAAGTCATGTGAAGTAATCGAACCATTTCAGTTAAGAATCAGAGTGCATTGAGACTCTGCCCCAAGCCTCTTTTTGTTCATCACGGTGCTTAATGCAGTTACAGAAAACATTGAGAGTGGCATGCTGATGCATGCTTTTTGTAGATGATGATATGCTTGTGGGAGAGAGCAGAGAGGAAGTGGAAAATTTAGTGAGATGATGTGCATACTTGAAACAAATGGCATGAAAATCAGCAGAAAGTCTGTAGATTCAAGGATAAGTTTCAGGAAGGCAACGAGACTGTAAGCCTGGGGGGCCAGCCACTAGCAAAGGTATACACGTTCTAGTTCCTAGGTTCAGTAGTACAGTAATGGTGAACTCGGTGACAATGCAGAATAGGAATGTCATGGACTACATGGAGAGAAGCAAGTGAAGTGATCTGCAGTCGAAGTTAGGAGAAACTTTTCTATTTGATAGGTAAAGATCTATACACTAATTATTAGGCCTGTGCTTTTTGTATAGCTCTGAATGCTCAGCACCAAAGAAGAGATAGGAGCGGATCTTGAATACAATGGAAATTAAAATGTTAAAATTGTTGCTTGGAGTTTACAAGGGTGGACCATCAGAACCAAACACATTAGGGAAAATGTGAAAGTGAGACCAATTATAGGAAAGCTGAGGGAATCCAGGCTTAGATAGTTTGATCACATGAAAAGAAGATCAGACCAATATACAGGAAACAGGGTGTTAAACTTAAAAATGAAGGATAAGAAAAGGGTTGGGATGCTAGTTGGATGGATGCTGTATAAAAAGGATTTGATCAACTGTGGAGTTTCCAAGGAACTGCCTCAAGGCAGACTGGAATGGAGGACACACAGAGCCGACCCAAAATAGATGGGACTAATGCTACAAGAAGATGAATAGAACTATTAATATTAGTGCAGGGATCACACCACCTTTGTTTAAAAAATGTCTAGCATATTTTGGATGCCTCAGAAGCAAGTTAATAATTGGAACACTATCAGTAATGATTACCCAGCACAGTCCTATTTTTATTATTTTATTTTTTTTCCTGATTATAGAAGTTAAATAACTGCACAACTTCTTTGGTAAAGAGACACACATATCTGAGCCCTATCTGGATAACTGTCTTGAAAGAAAAATCCAGTTCAAGGTGGCAGAAATCTCAGGTTTTAGTATTTCAAAAATCTTTGCCTAGATATATAGATAGGTAACTTCTAATGGATATTTTCAGAAAATATGAAATACTACAATTTTCCTGTTTCTAAATGGAGGGAAGGTATTGATTTGTTTTATGGCCAAAGAAAAATTTTGAATTAAACACAGTTATTTGTCTAGATACAGTACATGTGGATAGATCTCTGAATAGTTTTCTGTTTCCTTTAACATGTTTCCCAATATTCTCGTTCATGCTCCAGTTCTTGTCACATGTCAGTGAACTGGCAGAATAAGAGCCATATTTTTTCCTACAGGGGAAGGAGCTGTTGATCCCAATGATCCTAACAAGGAAAATACGTTGAGTCAGCTTGCAAAGACAGAGATTTCACTCTCTTTGACCAGCAAATATGAGTTACAGGAAGGTGAAGATCAAGATCTCAAAGGGTTGATGATAAAGTATGGTTTGTTCATTAAATATATATCTCTTGGGCAATGTTTTTGTTAAAACAAGCAATACCAGTAATGTAAACTAACTTTATAACTTTATTCAGGTTTGTAATTACTATAGTGTTCTAATTGGAAATTTTTTTAAAAAGTGTTTTTCAAACTACATGCCCTCCACAACCATTCATTTGACTGGAGGTCTGCAAATAGTTAAGTCCATAGCTTGGGCCTTTTGGTTGATGTAAAGACAGTCCGATGCTTTGCCAGCCACTAGCCAAATCCTGTGCGACTCATACCTTGTGCAGCCTCCTTGGCAACGCAGCATGCAGTCAAAGATAGTGTTATAATCAAAACTTAAGGCCAGATTCTGCATGAAATTTGCCCCCTAAGCGTATGTCTACACTACGAAATTAGGTCGAATTTATAGAAGTCAGTTTTTTAGAAATCATTTTTATACAGTCTATCGTGTGTCCCCACACAAAATGCTCTAAGCGCATTAACTCGGCGGACTACATCCACAGTACCAAGGCTGGCGCCAACTTCCCCCAGTAGCTATCCCACAGTTCCCGCAGTCTCCGCTGCCCACTGGAATTCTGGGTTGAAATCCCAGTGCCTGATGGGGCAAAATCAGTGCACAGGTTGTTCTGGGTACATGTCGTCAGGCCCCCCTCTCCTTCCCTCCCTCCCTCCATGAAAGCAACATCAGACAATCATTTCGTGCCTTTTTTCCTGGGTTACCTGTGTAGACACCATACCACGGCAAGCATGGAGCCCACTCAGCTCACTGTCACTGTACGTCTTCTGGGTGCTGGCAGACGGGGGACTGCATTGCTACACAGCAGCAACTCATTGCTTTTTGGCAGCAGACGGTGCATTACGGCTGGTAGCCATCGTCGTCGTACTCCTGGGTGCTCTTTTAGCCTACCTCGGTGAGGTCAGTCAGGGGCACCTGGGCAGACATGGGAATTATTCTGCCAGGTCATTTCCCAGTCGTACTGCACTGTCTTCTGGCGAGCACCCAGGAGATGACGATGGCTAGCAGTTGTACTGCACTGTCTGTCTGCTGCCAGCGTAAGATGTATAAGATAGATGGAGTGGATCAGAATGAGAAATAGACCAGATTTGTTTTATATTCATTTGCTCCCCCCTCCCTCCGTGAAATCAAAGGCCTGCTAAGCCCAGGGTTTTGAGTTCAGTCCTTGAGGGGGCCATTCTGTGTGACAGTTGTTTGTGTTTCTCCTTGATGCAAAGCCATCCCCTTTGTTGATTTTAATTTTCTGTAAGCCATGTCGTCAGTGGCCCCTCCCTCTGTCACAGCAGACAGTTGTTTCACACCTTTTTTCAGCGCAGATGCCATAGCACTGGGAACGTGGAGCCTGCTCAGATCACTGCCGCAATTATGAGCACTGTAAACACCACATGCATTATCCTGTAGTATATGCAGAACCAGAACCTGCAAAAGCGAAATCAGACAAGGAGGTGACGGCAGAGCGGTGATGAGTGATGAGAACATTAGACATGGACATAGACTTCTCACAAAGTACAGGCCCCAGCAGTGTGCACATTATGGTGTTAATGGGGCAGGCTCATGCTGTGGAGTGCCGATTCTGGGCCCGGGAAACAAGCACCGACTGGTGGGACCGCATAGTGTTGCAGGTCTGGGACGATTCCCAGTGGCTGTGAAATTTTGGGATGCGTAAGGGCACTTTCATGGAACTTTGTGACTTGCTTTCCTCTGCCCTGAAGTGCCAGAATACCAAGATGAGAGCAGCCCTCACAGTTGAGAAGCGAGTGGCGATAGCCCTGTGGAAGCTTGCAACATGCGACAGCTACCGGTCAGTCGGGCATCAATTTGGAGTGGGCAAATCTACTGTGGGGCTGCTGTGATCCAAGTAGCCAAGGCAATCAAAGAGCTGCTGATATCAAGGGTAGTGACTCTGGGAAATGTGCAGGCTATAGTGGATGACTTTGCTGCAATAGGATTCCCTAACTGTGGTGGGGCTATAGATGGAACCCATATCTCTATCTTGGCACTGGAGCACCAAGCCAGCAAGTACATAAACCGAAAGGGGTACTTTTCAATGCTGCTGCAAGCACTCATGGATCACAAGGGACGTTTCACCAACATCAACGTGGAATGGCCGGGAAAGGTACATGACGCTCGCATCTTCAGGAACTCTGGTCTGTTTCAAAAGCTGCAGGAAGGGACTTTCTTCCCAGACCAGAAAATAACCGTTGGGGATGGTGAAATGCCTATAGCTATCTTTGGGGACGCAGCCTACACCCTAATGCCATGGCTCATGAAGCCATACACAGTCAGCCTGGACAGTAATCAGGAGCTGTTCAACGATAGGGTGAGCAAGTGCAGAATGGTGGTAGAATGTGCATTTGGACATTTAAAAGCGCGCTGGTGCTGTTTACTGACTTGAATAGACCTCAGCAAAACCAATATTCCCATTGTTATTACTGCTTGCTGTGCGCTCCACAATATCTGTGAGAGTAAGGGGGAGATGTTTATGGTGGGGTGGAAGGTTGAGGCAAATCGCCTGGCCGCTGATTATGTGCAGCTAGGCACCAGGTTGATTAGAAGAGTACAGGAGGGTGCAGTGTGCATCAGAGAAACTTTGAAAACCAGTTTCATGACTGGCCAGGCTACAATGTGAACATTCTGTTTGTTTCTCCTTGATGACCCCCCCCCCCCTTGTTTCACTCTACTTCCCTGTAAGCTAGCCACCCTCTCCTCCCCTCTTCGATCACCACTTGCAGGGCAATAGTCATTGTTGCTTCACATTCATGCATTCTTTATTAATTCATCACACAATTAGGGGGATAACTGCCAAGGTAGCCCAGGAGGGGTGGGGGAGGAGGGAAGCACTGGGTGGGGTTGGAGAAGAGGGAAGGACAAGGCCACACTGCACCTTAAAACTTACTGAATGCTAACCTTCTGTTGCTTGGGCAATCCTCTGGGGTGGGGTGGCTGGAGGCCCCCCCACCGTGTTCTTGAGCATCTGGGTGAGGAGGCAATGGCACTTGGGGAGGAGGGCGGTTGGTTACACAGGGGCTGTAGTGGCAGCCTGGGCTCCTGCTGCCTTTCCTGAGTTTGATGTTCCAGCAGCCTGAGCATTGACTCCGGCCTTCTGTCAGCAAGCTGACACCACCTATCATCTTCAACCCGCCATTTACTCTGTTCAGCCTGCCACCTTCCTCGCGTTCATTTGTGCTTTCCTGCACTCTGACATTGTCTGCCTCCATGCATTCTGCTATGCTCTATCAGTTTGGGATGACAGCATGAGCTCAGAGAGCATTTCATCCCAAGTGCATTTTTTTTCGTCTTCTAATCTTCGCTAGCCTCTGGGAAGGAGAAACATATGCAGCTGGTGGAGGGGAAAAAAAAGGGAGAGTGATAGTTAGACATTTTATAGAACAATGGGTACACACTTACGGTAAATCTTGCTGTTAATGAAAGCACGTGTGCTATGTAATATTACAAGGTCGCATTTTGATGGCTTCACCTTTCCCCCCCACCACGGGGCTAACGGCGGGGAACATTTCTGTTCAGCCACAGGCAAACAGCCCAGCAGGAACAGGCACCTCTGAATGTCCACTTAATAAAAGCACCCTTTTTTCAACCAGGTGACCATGAATGATATCACTCTCCTGAGGATAACAGAGAGAGAGAAAGAACAGATGTTGTTTGAATGTTAGCGAACACCGGGACCATACGCTGCAATGCTTTGTTCTGCAATGATTCCCACATACATGCTACTGGCCTGGCATGGTAAAGTGTCCTACCATGGAGGACAGAATAAGGCTGCTCTCCCCAGAAACATTTTGCAAAGGCTTTGGGAGTACATTCAGGAAAGCTTTATGGAGATGTCCCTGGAGGATTTCCACTCCATCCCCAGACACGTTAACAGACTTTTCTAGTAGCTGTACTGACCGCAAATGCCAGGGCAAATTAATCATTAAACACGCTTGCTTTTAAACCATGTATGTTTACAAAGGTACACTCACCAGAGGTCCCTTCTCTGCCTTCAGGATCCAGGAGCCCGCCTTGGGTGGGTTCGGGGAGTACTGGCTCCAGGTCCCAGGTGAGATACAGATCCTGGCTGTTGGGAAAACCAGTTTCTCCACTTCCTTGCTGTGAGCTATCTTCAACCTCATCATGCATCATCTTCCTCATCCCCAAAACCTGCTTCTGTGTTGCATCCTACTCCATTGACAGAGTCAAAACACAGAGTTGGGGTACTGGTGGCTGCACCCCCTAGAATGGCATGCAGCTATCATAGAAGTGGCATGTTTGGGGCTGTGACCCGGAGCAGCCGTTTGCCTCTCTGGTTTTTTGGTAGGCTTGCCTGAGCTCCTTAATTTTCATGCGGCATTGCCACAAGTCCCTGCTATAGTTTCTGTCCTTCATGCCTTTGGAGATTTTTTTTTTCAAATGTTTTGGCATTTCGTTTACTGGAACGGAGTTCAGCTAGCACGGATTCATCTCCCCACACAGCGATCAGATCCCGTACCTCCCGTTCGGTCCATGCTGGAGCTCTTTTGCAATTCTAGGACTCCATGGTCACCTCCGCTGATGAGCTCTGCATCGTTATCTGTGCTCATCAGCTCACAACGGTGTCCAAACAAGAAATGAAATTCAAAAGTTTGTGGGACTTTTCCTGTCCGGTGCATCTGAGTTGAAAGCGCTGTCCAGAGCAGTCACAATGGAGCACTCTGGGATAGCTCCTGGAGGCCAATACCATCGAATTGCATCCACACTACCCCAAATTCGACCCAGCAAGGCCAATTTCAGCACTAATCCCCTCGTCGGAGGTAGAATAAAGAAATCAATTTTAAGGTCCCTTTAAGTCGAAAAAAGGGCTTCGTGTGGACGGGTGCAGGGTTAAATCGAGGTAACGCTGCTAAATTCGACCTAAAATCGTAGTGTAGACCAGGCCTAAGAGTTTAGGATGTAATTCTGGCAAAACTCAAAGGTTATTTTAAGACTTAAACCGCTGATTTCAAACTTCAGTGCTTTTGAAAAATCTACTTTAGACACTCAAGTGACTTAAGATCACAAATCCTCTTGGAAGCGAATGGGATTGGTGCTTCTGAGTCATTTAGGCATACATGAAAATCCCAACTCTAAATCCTTATTTGGGCAACTAGATAAGTTTCTTGATTTTTTCAGACGTGCTAAGCACCCACAGCCTCTATTAATGTTAATAGGAATAGTGGTGCTCTGAAAAACACAACACACTTGTTTAGATCGGGGAATTACAAACTCACTTACTGTGGACCACATCTGGACTGTCTCTCTTCCCTTTGCCATTGGCTGCAGAGGTTGCTCATGACATAATAGCCAAGACTTGAGTGACGTATGACCTGGCAAGAGGGAAACAGTGAGAAAACCATTTAAAGCATGAATACAACAGTAAGATGTGTATATAGTTAGTTTGTACCTCTAATTCATTATGATTTTTACCTTTTTTTTTTTTTAGGGAGGAGAGGTGATGAAATGCCTTTTGATGCTTAAAGATTTGATATTGTTGGATTTCATTACATGAAAAGTAACATATGAAAGCTTTAATGTTCTTTTGAAGTTTAACATGTTAGGACAGATTTTCCTCATTCATTAGAATTTAGTTTGTTCTGTGTATGTTGTTTTCTTGTATTAAGAAGGATCTGTTTTATAATATTGCTGATGTGCGTCACACAAAGATTAACTTGTTTTTCAGGAGTAACGTAAGCCTTTTGTCATCAGTGATTTGGGCTCTTTTCCAGTTGGTAATATCCTTAGCATTGTAACAAATAATTAACTTTTAGTTAAGAAATAAGAATTTTAACTCCTGTCAATTAGAAATGTAGAAATGAGCATGTTTCTGATGTATTAAATTTCCTTAGCAAGCTCATTATATGGGTGTCAGAAAAACTACCAGTACATTTCACATAGGCCATCAAGTGGTTGTTAGTTTAGGTCATATGGACCTAGCTCAGATTCAGACTATTGACCTGAAACGAGAAGGATCTGTATCAAATAGATCAGTCAAGTCGCCACCCCATCCAAAATCTTTCGAAGTCTGAAACAAACTTTGTAAAACATCAATAGTTTAGCTCTTACAAAGTTATGGCTACTTGCATTATTGCACGCTGTGAAACAGATGCTGTCCTAACACGTGATCTTTTCCATAATTCAGGATGAGTTGCTATCTAGACTGGAAGGCAAATTCAACTCTACCCTTCTTCCTCTAAATTGAAAACACTTGGAAATGTTTATCTGACCAGTATTTGTACAGGATGTTACTGTCCTCTCAGCTCAAAAACATTGCATGACTTAGGCAGGGGGAGAGAATAATATTCACTGGCTTCCTTTTTCTTCAGATGGTTGAAAAATACTATTGGTAAAACCTGTAGGCAAGTGCATTATATCAAAAGTTCTGCATAGCTATTTTTATTTTTAAATTAACCTCATCCCTATTTCATTGGCTATATTCACATTTAACCTACCTGCAAATTATGAGCTGTTCAATATCTCTTTTCACTATTGAAAATGGATGCAAGTGCTAACCTTCTAAAACTGCTATTTTTACACTTTTCTTTACAACCTGTGGTCTGGCTAGACAGTCTTTAAATTAAACCTCATTCTGTGCAGGTCTATAGTGCGGCTACAATCTCACTCAGCAGTGCTCATACTGAACACCAATATTTTTAATGTACTTACTGAATCTGAAAAGTAATTTAGCTTTGTTAACTGGCAACTGAAGCTTTTCTTTGGAGGAAAGTCATTTTACCACAGTGTTTACAGTTGCAAGCACACACTCTGCAATTCTTAACCTTAAGGGTGTTTTCCCTAAACAAATCTTACAATTTAGCTGGTAGAGAGAAGTTCCTCTAGAATTTCCCACACATTGATCATACAGCTTTATGGTCCAGGAGTTAAAGGAAAGGGATTGGTTTGCTATCAGTACAGCAGTTGTTCATGCTCATTGATCTGAAACGTAACTTTCAAACACTTTGGGGTCCGTTTTGGTAACTTTGCATATGTAGTTTGATGTGAAGCTACTTGGATGACTTCTGTGGTTTCTAAAACAAAACACTAGGCAAGAGTATAGGAACATCTCAACACGGTGGTGGTATTTATGACATCCATGTAGGCAACTTACAGACAGAATGACAAGGTCTCAGCCCTGAGCAACTTAAAGCTTACATCGACAATGTAGAGATGAAGGATGAGGAAAGGGATTGGAGTGAGTGGGTATATTTATATATGGCTTAGTAGTGCCACCATTTTGTCTTTTTTTTCTTTGTTTGCTCATTGCCTTGGGTGTATTGTGCAACTAGTTTCTTCTGTAATTGGAATCGATGGCATGAAACTATTGTTTAAATTAAAGCTTAAGTTTTTCTCTCCCTGCTATCTCTCATTATATTTCATACTCTTTGTTAGAGAGTATTTTACTCAGTTCCTGCTCATCTGATTTTTAAAGAGATTTTCAAATTGATTTATGCAGAGTTGAACTACAGTTTCAATTGTAAATAATCACAGCCGACTTAAGATGTTTGTTCAATAACTCTTGCATTTTTTAGAATAGACATAATTATAAAAACTGGCCATCCAGTTGAAACTCCCCATAAAGGTATCAGTCAGTGCTAAGAACAGTTTTGCCTCGTTCCCATTCAAACATCTCACTAAATGTGGCTCCTGCAAAACAGGATTTTTGTACATTTGTTGGGCAGTGTAGAGAAACTTTCATGCTGTATCTGCTCTATATCTAAATAGCGAATATGAGTTTAGATAGCTGGCAGTCTGCGAGCTGTTCTGAATATTAAATCATCACTCTTTAAAAGTGTGTTTTATTAATCATATTGGGAGATAATCAATATAAATTTTGAAACTGGTGCTTTTATAAAATAGTTACGCATGTGTATAGTATTTGTGATAACCACAGATATTAACCCACCAGTTTATGTGCATAATTGGACAGTGTTTACAGGAACATCTTGTTTGTAATAAGTGTTTTTTAAATGACTCCTCAGGCATGCACGCTTCTCATAACAGTACTGCAATGGTGGAAATACACTGTGCTTCTCACAAGTGAAAAGATGAGCTGCTAAAATGTTCAGAATCCTCTTACCTACACCAATCTGGGCTAGGGAGTCTCGTATTCCAATATTCATGCCCAAATTAGGGCATATATTTCCCAGAAGATCTAATTTATTTCTCTACAAGTAGCTTCTTTTGGAGTTAGTGAACTGTAGCTTTTTAAAACTAAGATAAAGGTCATGAATGTGTGAAATATGATACATTTGTATAATCTCTTTAAGAAGTTCTGATTACTAAAGCTCTGCTTGAACAAGACTAGTTTCTCCATTGCATTGAGGGAGTGTCGCCTAGTGGCTAAGGCACAGAGCTGAAGGCCTGGGTTCTAGCCCTAGCTTTGCCATTCACCTGCTGTGACCTTGGCCAAATCATTTTGTCTTTGGCTGTTTGCCTTTTCACCCGGTCTGTTTTTTCTATCTGTTTGTACAGTGCCTAGCACAATGGGGCCCCAAGCTGGTTGGGCCCTCTAGTAGCTACCATAATAAATAACACTTCTAAGTTTATGTCTACTAAAAATGGATGCATTAAAAACCATCAGGACGAAGTTAGCAGCTGCATTCTATGCTGTATTTTTTTAATTGCAATAATCCAATCAGGAGGTTGCAAAGTCATGGATCACTTTTTTGCCAGACGCAACTGTGTCCAAACTAAGACTGAATATGCCACTTGGTGATGTCAGTGATCTACAGTGACTCCCAGACCAACTTCTGTAATGGGGGAGGACATCACACCTGCCATGGTGACCATTGACTTCACCCTCTCTACCAGCATTCTTTCTCTTACCTGGTCTAATCCTCAACTAACTCGCTTTCACCAGTTAAATGCAAAAGGACTTTTTGGTCAATAAAAGCAGAACACATTAGTTGTAACTGAAGCAGAGGAAAGGAAGTAAACTAGCTGTAAAAATAAGTATCTATATTGATCAGCATTAACTCAGTCTTTAAGTGATTTGAAAAACATATTTTTTAATATTTCCACAACTAAAAATTACATGAAAATTAGAGAAGACTGGATCCCCCAGTCTTGTACTTTCAGCCTTATGCTCTTAAATCTGTTCTTATAAGTAGCTTAAAACTTATGTACAGTTTTATAAAAAATACCATGTACACCTAGAATTCAATTTCTTATCCAATGCTGAAAGAGAGCCTGGTTCTCAGAAAGTGCTAATCATTTCTAACTGTAACTTCAACTCAGTTAAGATTAACTTGCCTCTTGTTGTGTTTCCTTTGTGAAGTATACTGGAATTTCATGAGCATGGAATGCTTAAGTATTTCTAGAAACTATGTCAAAAGAAAACTCACATTTTTAAATATCTGACAGACTGGCAATGTGGGTGTGTAAATGACAGATTTTCTTGCTGATTCTCATACTGACTGGCACATTCCAGTTAGTTTAATATACGTATATGTTGTTAATTTCCCTTCAGAAACTTAAAGAATCTGAGGAACCTATTGTGGTTTTAAAGCTTATCTGGCATGACACATGAGGGTTTTGTTAATAGTTTCCAAGGAAGGGGTCAGGTTTCCAAAAGTAGAATTAAACTTCCAGTGTATTTTTGTTCAAGAGATGAAAATACACTTACCTTAGCTGACAATTAGCTTTCCTGCCTTAAGAGGAACATTCATAGAAACTTTCTACTGCCATAGAATCGTAGGACTGGAAGAAACCTCACAAGGTCATCTAGTCCAGTTTCCTGCACTCATGGCAAGATTAAGTATTATCTAGACCGTCCCTGACAGGTATTTGTCTAACCTACTCTTAAAAATCTCCAACGATGGCGATTCCACAGACTCCCTAGGCAATTTATTCCAGTGCTTAACCACCCTACACAGTCAAGAAGCTTTTCCTGGTGTCCAATCTAAACCGCTGTTGCTGCAATTTAAGCCCATTTCTTCTTGTCCTATCCTCAGAGGTTAACAAGGATAATTTTTCTCCCTCCACCTTGTGGCAACTTTTTATGTACTTGAAAACTGTTATCATGTCCCCTCTATCTTCTCCTCTCCAGACTAAACAAACTCAAGTTTTTCAATCTTCCCTCATAGGTCATGTTTGTTAGACCTTGAATAATTTTTTTGCTCTTCTCTAGACTTCCTTCAATTTGTCCACATTTTCTGGAAATGTGGTGCCCAGAATTGGACACAATACCCCAGTTGAGGCCTAATCAGCATGGAGTAGAATAGAAGAATTATTTCTCGTCTCTTGTTACAACACTCCTGCTAATTATATCCCAGAATAATTTTTGCCCTTTTTTGCAACATTGTTACACAGTTGACTCATATTTAGCTTGTGGTCCACTATGACCCCAAGATCTTTCTGCAGTACTCCTTCCTAAGCAGTCATTTCCCATTTTGTATGTGTGAAACTGATAGTTTCTTCTTAAGTGGAGTATTTTCCATTTGTCCTTATTGAATTACACCCTATTTTACTTCAGATCATTTCTACAGTTTGTCCAGATCATTTTGAATTTTAATCCTATCCTCCAAAGCACTTGCATCCCCTCCCAGGTTGGTATCATCTGCAAACTTTATACGTGTACCTTGTGCCATTATTTAATTAATTGACGTTGAAATAGTATGCATCTAGGTATACAACCAGGTATACTGTATATGAATAACTGTTCCTAGATATTCTACAAATTCAATGATGCATCTCTTCTATAAAACTCATTAGAATATTTTAGGTTTTTAAAAATATCTTTAGAATATTCAAATTCAAGGAAACCTTTGGGCCTTTCAAGCTTAAAAATTGCAAATATATTTCTTCAAAGGATGATATTTAGTGTTGTCTTGTACCAGTGTTTTGTATGCATATCTTTTTGCATGAAAAGCAGAACATAGGAGAACTTCATCAGTGAGTTGTTTTGCCCAATTCTGGTTGCAGGACAGCATCTCTGCTTGTGACTGAGGAGAAAAATATATGTTCTGTATACAGCTGTACCCTGTGTGCACCTCATTCTCCTCCTAAACAGCACTTGGAGTCCATTAACTATGGCCCCAGTGCAGAAAAGCATTTGGATTCAGAAAAGAATTTATGCACATACCCAAGAGTCCTTGAGTCAGTGTTAAGCATGTACTTAAGTCCTTTCCTGAATGAGTGCATAAAATAGCTGTAATAAATTTCTGTCTGCTGAAATAAGTTCTAGGGAGATCACCAAAGGTTGGAGAAGGCAGCTACAGAAGGAGACAAATTTGAATTGAGTATAGCTAGGACAAACTCATTTTGAGAGAGCTTCTGCTTCACTGGCATATTGGAATGAATTCAGGAACACTAGCTGACAGAATGAATCCCACTGAAGCTATTCTGTGTGTCACATGCAGTAAAGAGAAGCTATGTACAGAGGGAATAGAACATTGCTACCGTGCCTCCAGTAGGTTGAGCAGACTTCTTGCTCCAGCTATGTATGTATCAGAATATGGTCATTCGATTTACTGACATTTCTGGAGTTATTGCCACTGCTGCCTTTTTCCTTGTGTAAGAATTTCTAATACATCAATAAGAAATTAATCCAAACTCAAATGTTTTGTGTCAAGTAAGAATGAAAGTAATAGAATAGAAGACCATAAAATCTTTTCTCACCATTTCTTGTTGGATATAAACGTTTAGTCTTGAAAATTAAGACAGTGGTTTACATAGATAAAAACAGTTATTTGAGGACTTAACTTAGTTTCACTGCTCATACTTCAAAATGATTTTTTTCAAAAACCCTGTTACATTTTCTTTCTTTGAAGCATGGCATATACTATACATTACTCTTTATCCACTAATCTCTATATATTACTTATACTGGTAGCCTGTAAAGAGATGTACCTAGTTTGTGTAACAGTGTATTGTGTTGTAGTAGAGCTGTGTAACAGGATGTTCTTGGAATAACTGTGGAATGAAAAGACAGCAGGAATTGTGATAACTTCTTATCACAACCACAAAAACTCACTACTTTAAATATCAGGACATAGCAATTTCCTTTCTGTTTAGAATTTTTTTTTTTGCTAGTAAGAAAATGTTGCATGTTCTCTGCTCCTAGAGATGCCTCTTTCTTTAAGCAGTACACAGTAATACACATTAGTAATTTGTGTGTTGCTTCTGAAGTTCAGCAAATGTCTTTGTTTCTAAATATTCAGTATAAATCCAGGTGGCTCATAAAAGATTTATGCATATGTCAGACTTTGGAAAGATCTGTATTTCAATTTCTCTCTTTGTCAGTCCTAAGCTAAGTAATACAAATGCACCTGTATTTAGCTATCTAGATTCTTATTATAGCATCTATCACCATGATGATTGAATCTCACAAATAATAAAGGGAACAGAAGCATATAAACTTTGATACAAAAATGTGCATATATCAAAAATCCATTATTTAGTTTAATACTGCTGTTAATAGAAGCTCTGAAATCTAAAATACCTTTTAAAAAATACCAACATTTTGTGTGTGTGATCTTTAATTTTTTAATTGTGTCACAAATGAGGAAACTAAATGCTTCCCATGACAGCTGTCTTATAATATCCATTGTTTATTTCTCTGAAAAGGACAAAAAGACTTGTAGTTGATGTGATACGAACGCAACCGGGAGATACACTCTTAGAAATCTTAGAAACAGCAGCTTCTGCACAACAGGTAAATGTCCAGTTATTTTCGCTCTCCTCTTCATATAATCTTAATACCTTGTCCTGTATTTAAAATAGATAAGAGTAACACATTTCTCTGACCGTTAACGATAGAGAAAAATATTATTTTTTCTCATAACAAATCATTAAATTTACATATTTTTTTAAATTATTCAGATCTATCAGGAAATCAGGTTTTTTATTTTGTTTTTTTTCCTTTCACGTGGATAACTTGGAATTAAAATCAGAAATTAATATGCAGTTTTAAAAACTACTTCAGAGAGAGCTATTTCATTTCAGGAGTCTTACTAAAAAGTCCCGTTGAGATCACAGGGCTTATTCCTATTCGAAAATGTTCATCTTTTGTACTAAGACACCTAGAATAAGACTGAAGTTGTACTGTCATGTGTCCATGAAATTTTTTAACATAGTTTGTTAAAGTGTCTATAGTCTTTGATTTTTATACTGTCAAATGCACCAATGTAAGTTATCTTATTACATATTTCATGAGAAAAATTTAGGATCTTAATTTCAAGCATTTTCCCATTTAGCTTCTTAGTTTATGCAATATAAACAAACAACCATGTGGGAAACTGCCTGTTGCCTTCCTTGGTATGGGAATTGCGTGGGAATCTCTTGTCTTCTGCAGACTTCTCTCAACTGTTGCAGCCTGAAATATCTAGTGGATGCAAGCTATATCAGTGATGTCAAGAAAAGCCAAAGTGTTAGCTTTTAAAACAAAACAAAAAATGGGGAGGGGGGCGCTTTTAAGGACTGTGGGCCCTGATACAGAGCCTTTTGAAGTCCGTAAGTCTTTCCTCTGATTTGAATGGGTTCAAGCACATTTCCTATTTCCCAGCTAACAAATGTACTAATCCATTAATAATGGATAATGCACTGTGTCCATCACAGATTCCATGACTTTCCGTGACTTCTGCAGCAACTGGTGTGGCTGGTTCCGGGGCTGTCCCAGCAGATCAGGCAGTACCTGGGCCAGCAGCACTGGCCACTGCTGGGGCAGCGTGGGTGTGGGAAGGGGCTCAAGGCTTGGGGCAGGGCATTGGGGTGCTGGGTGGTGCTTACCAGAGGGGGGGGTCCCCAGAAACGGCTGGCATGTCTCTGCAACTCCTAGGTGGAGGAGTCAGGGTCTCTGCCCATGTTTGCAGGCGCTACCCTCGCAGTTCCTACTGGCTGTGGTTCCTGGCCAATGGGAGCTGCAGACCCAGAGCTTGTGGCAGGGGCAGTGTGGGGAGTCACCTTGGCCTTCACTCTCCCTAGGAGCTGAAGGGACATGCAGAACTGAGTAGGGAGCCTGTCAGCCCTGCCAATCCTCTTTCTCCCTCACCCCCCGCACCAGCGGGAGTCCTGAGCCATGAGCTGCCGCCCAGCACCCCTTCCTCACCACCAGTGGGAGTCCTGGGCTGCACACTTCCACCCAGCCCTCCTCCCCCAGAACCAGTGTGGGGTCCCGGGCCACTCCCATGGCACCCCTGGACGCACGCCTTGCCTACGTTTTAGTTAGGGGTGTATAGTACAAGTCATGGGCAGGTCACCGGCTGTGAATTTTTGTTTACTGCCTATGACTTATCCATGACTTTTTTAATTAAAAATACCTGTGATTAAAATGTAGCCTTAATAATGGACCTACTTTAAGGTGCCTTCAAGAGGCATGGTAAGAGTTTAGTCAACATGGATATAAACATAGCATTTATTTTACACAGTCTTGTTCTGAGTTCTCCGTTATCTCTCTTACATAGAGGTGAGAGCATCTGTACACTTTTCATATATATATATATATATATAAAATATGCATTCATTATGAACAAGTAAGCAACTGTTTTTTCCATATTTTGTCCAGGAATCCGAGCACTTAAAAGTGGTAGAGAAACGTGCCATCTTAGATTCCAAAACTCCTGAGAAAATGAAGCACAGTCAGTCTATGCTTGAAGATGGGCAGCTACCAATAGAACAAAAGAAAAGGAAAATACAAAGAAATCTTCGCACATTGGAACAGGCTGGATTAGTGTCTTTGGCAAATAAGTACCAAGAAATCATTAATGAGATTGCTAAGGTAATTGGAATGTGCTGTTTTCTTTTAAGTTTTCTAAAAATGCACCTACCTTTTCACCATATGCATGTGTACATGTGATAAAATCCTCACTCAGAATACTGAACTGAGTCACCTAAAGTATGCAAATAATGATTCTATCTCAGTTTGAAAGAAAAATTTAGACCCTCAAAATAAATGAGAAAATTTAGTTGCTAAAATACTCAAATACATGATTGCTTGAGCTGAATAATGTGCAAGGGTGTGCACTTTTCCTCTATTATCCACACTACACAAGTGATGAAGAGTAACTGACAATCTCCAATACTATGGATATTTCTATGTAGCTCTTTTATTGGTATCGATTAGCACCTGCCATTTGCAGTGTATGTTTATGCGAGAGAATAAGCTACTTTTTTTCCATTTGAAATTAAATAAATTTTTCTAAGCACAATGTTTTGAGTAATCATTGGTTTTCATCTTTGCAGAGCTTAAAAATTAAACCAAATAAAAATAGCAGTCAGAAAAAAGATTTCTTTACATACCTTTGACATAAGACAAAATAGCTGCAGCAATGATGAAAAACTATAAAGGAGGGTGCTTTTCTTCATTATCTCAATAAAGAGTTAAACTTGTAGCAACCAATCATCTTGACCCAAATCAGAATCCCCATTCTTTGCTCGTATTGTCCATTTAGTGTAGTTAATGTGAAACTATATTCATTTGCATCAGCTATTGTCATGAGACGAACTTTTTTGAAAAGGTAAAAGGTTGGTTGATTGCAAATACACATAGTCAAATATGTTTTCTAATACTATAACCGAGGGATTGCCTCCACAGTTGTAGTCAGAAGATTGTGCTCAAGCTGCAACCTCCTTCTTAAGAGGTGTGGTAGGGGGCATCTGGCAGAGCATCCTTTGTGAGATCCCGGAACTTGCTCCCTCCCTTTTCTGAAATAGTCCAGGTCCGATGACCTTCCAGGCCTCCTGCAGAAGACATCTGTTTATGAGGGCTTTTGAAGCAGGTGTAGAGAATGCTTCCTAGACAAATGGGTGTGAAGTTTTTTGTAGGTGGCTGGCTGAGCCCAGACTGAATTGATCATTTTAAAGTTGCTGACATATTTTTTAATTGTTAATTTGTGTTAGGGCACTTTGACTGGCACTCTTTTTTAGTTCGTTGTTTTTAATCAACATAATTAATATCCAAAGTTGAGAGATGGATGCTTTTAAGAGAGTAATCTAGTTTTATCCTTTGAGTGCGAACTGATGCAGAACCCACTGTAGGAGTCCGTGTGCCTCGTGTGCTGTTGGAGTCTTTGAATAGCAGCATCCTTCAGACTCTGTGTGGACCCTGTACTACCTTGAGCTCTCATGCAGTCACGCCCTCCCGCAGTTCCCTCTTACCACCTGTGGTAGGAAGACTGAAACCAGTGAGTGCCTCAGAAGGACCAAAATACTAGCCCTCTAGAGACAAATCCTCCAAGTTCTCTGTTGCTTCAAGCGTGGGAGGTGCTAGTGTAGCACAGGGAAGGAGTGGCCTGGTACTGATCTTGGCAGAGGTGGCATTGCGTGCCGTACAAACACACTGTTGAACTCATCATATGCTGACGTACATAGTGGTAGAGGAGTAGATAGCCACATCTGAGACATCTTCCACACAGACAACTATTGACACCACCTCCCCGGGCACTGATGTCACGTACGCTACAGCACCCCCACCAGAGGAAATATACTTCTTGTTGCTGTCCTTGAGCCATTGATTCACAATGTCAAGAAGGGGGAGAGCCTCACAGAAGGTACTGGAGCCTCCCAGTGACTCCCCATCATAGGCAAAACATGAGTGGCACTGTGTTCATCAACCTCAGCCCAGCCAACACCTGTACAGCATGCTTGTCTCAGAGCAGATCCTCTTCTCATGTATCACAAAAGGAGAGATCTCACTTCCCAGTGGCAGCAATGTCCAGGCCTTCCATGCCAGAGACACACAACCTCCACAAACAGGTTGAGGCTACGCAGGAAGAACCCCATCAACCTCCTTCTCCATCAGAAGTCGTCATTGTCACTAGATGAAGCAGTAACACTAGCCACAACATTAGCAATGGGCTACTTTAAAGTGTTGTAGGACCTTTCAACCCCAGTCCCACAGACCCTGGACATCACAACCTCAGTAATCTGGGGAAAAGTCCCATAAACTCTGACATCCTGAACTTCTCAACCTCTACCAGGATTGCCCTCCTCATTAACAATATACACTAGTTGGTGAGGGGACTTTAGCAGACCTTGGCTGCTCTTTCTGCTACATTCAAGAGGATTGAGAAAAGGTATCAAGCATCATGCCAAGGCTGTGAATTTCTTATGGCTAACATAACCCAGGCTTCCTGGTGAAACTGGTATTATACACAAATCCAGAACTGCAAAGGGCACCCCAAAAGAGGAAGACTCTAAGAAATGGAATCTCTTCAGCCTCAAGTCTTATTCCTCTGCTTCAGTACAGCTCCATATCATGAACTACAAGGCCCTATTCACAAAATATAACTGTATTACACGAAGGATGATGTTCTTCCTAACCAAGCTCCTACAGGACAGTAGGGAAGAACTGAAAGATGACACAAAGGAAGTTGCAGGGGACCCTTGTCACATTAACATTGCAACCAAATGGCCTTGTTGCTTCATCTAGAACCCATAGAAGAGGTATCACAAGAGTTCAGGGGAAAAGGCTTCAGCTCCCCATATGTTCTTCTTCTGCAGAGGAAAGGTGGTCTTTGTCCTATCCTAGACCTGAGTAAACAGAACAAATACATACACTATCTCAGTTTCAGGATGGTGATGCTTGCCACAGATCTCAGGGCTATGGTCCCTCAGATTCTGGGTCTGTTCAATGTCCTAGGCCAGAAATTGAGCAATAAAAAATCAACTTTATTGTTTCTGCATTCATCAGGGCAGTCTTGGATTTGACCTCAGCCAGGCTTTCCTGCGTTATTCCAGATTTCCTATATGGGAACTCTGTGCGTTCCTCAGTGACCATCCTCAGACCACTGTGAGGAATTCCCACAGACTTTTAAGTGATATGGCAGCATTCACATAGGTCCACCCCTAATGCCAGGCTGTACCTGAGAGAGTTTCAGGCATAGCTCAAGTCAGTTTGTTGCCCTCAGATTCATCATCCAGACAAGCTGGTGTGCATCCCTGACAAAGTACTGCCATGAGCCAAGACTCCTTGTGCAGGCAAGTTCTTTTCTTTCTCTCTGTCCCTATCATGACTTTGGTAATGGATGGCTCAGCTGTGGGTTGGACAGTGCATCTGAGTGACCTTAGAGCTCAGGTTACACACAAATGTCCTCAAATTGCATGCAGTATTCTGTGAATATTGGCAGTTCCTGCTGCACATTTAGGGCAAGACTATTCAACGCCACCACAGCAGTGTTCTATGTGAACAAGCATGGGGGTGCCATGTCAGACAGTCTCTGTTAGGAGGCAGTCAAGTTATGGAACTGGTGCAGTCAGAATTTTGTCAATCTCAACGCATCACATCTGCCAGGCTTTCAGGTGGCCTGGCAATTAGCCTGGGCAAGTCCTTCAATTTGGAACACTAACGGTCGCTCAACACAAGCATTCTAACTGCTGTGTTCTGTCCGTACATCTGTTTGCAACTTGAAGGAACCAGAAGTATTCCTGCTTCTGTTCTAGGGTCACTGCCCAGGGTCAATATCAGACACTTTCCTGTTTCTGAGAAACCAAGAGCTCCTCTGTGCATACCTGCCAATACCCCTTATTCCCAGGGTCATTCTCAAGCTCAATCAAGATCAAGGCAGAATTATCCTTATAGCTCCAGCCTGACTGAGCCAAACATGGTATTCAAACCTCTGCAAACTGTTCACTCATAAACCTTTATTACCAGTAACCTGAGACCTCCCAAGACACAGCCATGGGTGGATGCTGCATCTTACGGCATGGTTGAACGCAGAAGAGGTACATTGCTCAGTTGACATCTAGAATGCGCTCCTTAATAGTGGAAAGCTGTCCAGAAGAGCCTATTTAGTTGAGTTAATGAAAATATTTTTTCCGTCTCAGCAGCCTCCGGTAATGTGGCCCTGACTCAGAGGAAGATTTAATCGATTCTGGACTATCTTTTGCTCCTTAAGGAGTCAGTGCTAGCTCTTAGCTCTATGGGGTGACTCTAGTGGTCCTCTCAGCATTTCACCCTCGCATAGATGGAAAGACGGTTTTTGCTCACCCAGTCACTACCAGGTTCCTGAATGGTGTGAATGTTTGTCAGAGACACAACGTTTTCCTGGCTTTAAATCTGGTGGCGTCTGTGCTTATGGACCCTCCTTTTGAGCCTTTACCGTTGTGCTTGTTTCTACACCTGACAGCAAAGGTAACCACCTTAGCAGCGATTATCTCTTCCAGGAGGGTGGGAGAGCTGAGTGCATTAGTCATGAATCCACCTACAGTGTTCTACAAAGACAAGGTTCAGCTGAGACCACACCACAGATTCCTCTTGAAGATGGTGTCCAATTTCAAGTTAAATTAGTCTACCTGTCTACAAAGTTTCTTGCCAAAATTGCGTATCCACAAGGAGGAGGAGGAGCTCCATACCATGGACATTCACACATTGGTGTTTTTAGCTAGGTAGGACACAGCCTTTTGGGGGTGTCTTCACAGTTTTTCATCTTACATGGAACATATGAGAGGCCACTCAATGACAACTCACAGGCTATCAAAATGGATCACCAGCTCCATTACAATGTGTTGTGCTGCCAAAGGAGTAATGTCTCCTGACAAACTATCAGTGCACTAGACCAGAGCTCATTCAACTTCAGCAGCATTTGTGGTACATGTCCCAGTTACAGACCTCTGTAGAGAAGTGAAGTGGTCTTTGGTAGTCATACATTTGCCAGGCATAACTCACTGTCTGCTGCATCATAGGAGAATGCAAATGTCGGGAAAGTGGTCCTACAATCTCTCTTCCAATGCGACTTTGTGCCACGCCTCCTGGAGTATCAGCTTGAGAATCGTCAATAGTGTAATGGACATATGTAAGCAATCAGAAGACAAAATGGTTACTCACCTCCTCATAACCGTTGTTCTTTGAGATGTGTTGCATATGTCCATTATACAACCCGCCTTCCTTCCCTGATGCTTCAGCTGTTATCCTGGCTTTGGAGCATGAGGAGTTTAGCAGTGGGTGGGGCCTTTATGGATACTGCAGGGAAAAACACTCCAGCACCAGTGCACAGACATCTATTGCATAAGGGACCTATGCAATATATATTGAAGAACAGTTATGAGAAATCTTGCATGTTGGGGGGGGTAAATTAGATCAGTGGTTCTCACTCAACTTGTGGTCCATGGACCCCTCAAGGTCTGCAGGCTGTCTCTAAGGAATCCACAGAAAGTTGTCACTACCATAGAACAGGGGTTTTCAACCTGTGGTCCATGGGCACCAGAGGTCTACAGACTTTCTAAAATTTCCAAAGGGGTCTGCGCCTCCATTCAAAAATGTTTAAGGGCCCACAAATGAAAAAATGCAGAGAACCACTGGACTAGATGACCCTTGTGGTCCCTTCTAACCCTGTGATTCTATGCAAAGTTGAGTAACAGTCTTTTTTTTCAAGATGTAGTCAGTGTGGGTCCTATGACCAGCTCTCAAACTCCACTTTGAGTCCTTAGCAACCCAGGCTTTTGATTCTGGGGCCCTGAGGAAGATTGTGGCTGTTCTGCCCTTTATGCCCTTGCATGGGAGCATGAAGAAGCACAGAACATGTGTGGCCTCAAGCGCGCTAATCAAGACTCCAATTGTACACACAAGGGACATGCACGGTCTGCAGTGGGATCCACACTAACTACAACATCTTGAAGAACCACAGTTGTTATAAGTAAGTTTTTATGGTGTGTTAAAGACCTAAAAGTAATCATCAGATGAATAGATAAGTCCTTTATATTCTGCAGTGTCTGAGAAATGAGTCAGAATTGTCAATGGCTTTTCACCCTATCCCAAATATTTATCTGCCTCTTAAAATGTGACCTATTTCCTCACTTGATCCTCACCATTGTTTGTAAATTGTATATACTGGAGTGGAAAAGCTGACTAAGGCCTGGTCTACACTACGCGTTTAAACTGATTTTAGCAGCATTAAACCGATTTAACGCTGTACCCGTCCACAGTACGAGGCCCTTTATATCACTATAAAGGGCTCTTTAAATTGGTTTCTGTACTCCTCCCCAATGAGAGGAGTAGCGCTAAAATCAGTATTACCATATCGGATTAGAGTTAGTGTGGCCGCAAATCAACAGTCATTGGTCTCTGGGCAGTATCCCAGTGCCACCACTGATGACCGCTCTGGAAGGCGTCGAACTCGGATGTAGTGGCCAGTAAACAGGGAAAAGCCTTTCCTCCTCACCTGAGTACACTCTGTTGATTTGCTATGTTATTGCTAGATGCCCACGCGCTGAGCAGAGGCCTCGTGCATCTAGACATCCAGGTGGCAATGCAGTACCAAAGTTACGAGATCAATGTGCTTCTGCATTGACTCCGACTCAGATATGGACGTTCTGTGGAGTCATGGATCTGATCGCTGTATGCGGAAATAAATGTTACTATCAAAGCTCCGTTGACAAAGACGAAATGCCCAAAGCGTTTGAGAATAAACATCATGCATGACCGATCTACGGATGGCTACACAGTGACTAGTTTTGGCAACGGAGTGTAGAACAGCTTATCTGTCCCTCTGTACGCGTCAATAAGTGGCTAAGTGCAGTGAGTGAAATGTGCGCCCATCGCTAAGAGATAGGAGGTTGAGGCCGGGGTGCAAAGGCAATACTACGTAGGGAACTCACTCAGCCTATCCCACAGTCACATCAGAAGTCTTCCACAAACTCCGTATTTTGTTCTTGGCTGTATTCTTACCCAATGACCTGTAGGGGTCTCAAAGCACATTCTGTCTCGGCATGGTTTCAGGGAATAAGTCTGCGTCAAGTGTTCTTCATCCACTTTTCTTGTCACGTCTAGAGCAGGTGAGAGATGGCGAGAGATAATGATAGTCTCTGCCTTGACTATCTTATCAAACTGATCATACGCCTATGCTCTAACACTGCATTACTAGCGTGCTGGTACCGCCACTGCGCCGACCCTGCCTGCAGCAGTGAACGCGCGCTCTCGCTCCGGCCCCTCCCCCGGTGCAGACGCTACAAATATGACTTATAGGCCTCATCACCACTCAGCCCGTGAGTGCTCATGGTGCGCCTCAGGTGAGGTGCGCTTGCGGGGTGCCTGCTGCGTAAAAATACACGAAACCCGTTGCTTGCTCGTCTCTCCCCCAACGGCTCCCATCCAGGTGCTACCGTATGCGCTCAGAGATATGTGCCCTTCAGTGTACCGTCTATCCATAGCAAACTAGCAAGGGGTCTGAGTCATACACCATGCAGCTCACGCACCTCTCCCGAAATTTTCCATGTGAGAGTGTAATAGTTATATGATTGTGGTAATGCCTGGTACAGATGAGATAGCAGGCGAGCAGATGCCTCGCGCTGCGCGTTCTCACCCTGACGCATCCCGAGCGTGAACATGTTAACATGCCATTAAGCGGTACTATCATAGCCCCCGGGACGAGGCTGCTCCCCTCATTTTATCTTCGAGCACACGTTAACCCAAGTCAGCTGTTATTAAGTATACTTCCTGCATTCTTTATAACTCATGACATAATGGGGGGGACACTGCCACGGTAGCCTAGGAAGGTTGGGGGAGGAGGGAAGCAACGGGTGGGGTGTTGCAGGGGCACCCCCGTGAATGGCATGTAGCTCACGTTTCTGCGGGACACTGGTTCTCTAGTACACTTGCCCCATAGTTCTAAGCAGGACTGACTCTATTTTTAGAAACCATAAAGGAGGGATTGATTTGGGAGTCATTCCCAGTTTTGCCTTTGCACCCCGCCAATCTCAGCCAGGGGCACCATGATAGCAGCAGACAGTACAGAGGGACAGATAACGTCATCTCGTTGCCAATTACCCGGCAGCAGATGGTACAGAACGACTGATAAGCGTCTTCTGCTATCATGCAAAAGCAAATGACTGCTTCTTGTACATGCTGGAGTATCGCCCTGTCAGCGGCATCCAGTAACATATCGGTGACAGTTAAAAAAAAAAAAAAAAAAAAAAAAAAGGCTGAACAGGCTCCATGTTGCCGGCTTATGGCGTTTGCCAGGGCAATCCAGGGGAAAAGGGCGCGAAATGATGGTCTGCTGGTTGCCTGTTCCCCGGAGACAGAAATGACGTGACGGACATTTTACCGAACCACCCGCGGACAATGATTTTTTGCCCCATCAGCCACTGGGCTCTCAACCCAGAATTCTAAGGGGCGGGGGAGACTGCGGGAACTATGGGATAGCTATGGAATAGCTACCCACAGTGCAACACTCCGGAAATCGACACTAGCCTTGGTACATGGACACACACCGAATTAATGTGCTTAGTGTGGCCGCGTGCACTCGACTTTATACAATCTGTTTTATAAAACTGGTTTATGTAAAATCAGAATAATCCTGTAGTGTAGACGTACCCTAAGTCTCTACCTGTAGCATCAATGTATTGGAAGAAATAACATACCATAAAAATAAAGGTTTTATAGATTTCCTTAACTAGTTTTGACTTCTTTGAGTCCTCAAAAAAGTCAGTGGTCATCGAATAATGGTTTATTTGCTGAAACATGGACTCTCTCTTCAGCATAATAGGCAGAAATAATTATAAATGATAAAAGAATATGCTTTTATAAGCAGCTGACTAAATTGCACATAAATGGGTTAGGGATGTTATTATCTATTTTGCACAACTAAATGCTATTCCTTGTACGCAGAGGATTTGTATCTTCACTTTTAAAAAACCACTCCTGGGAAATATGAGCAAGTGCAATATTATAATTCATGTTTCCCCCCGTAAATGAGTGAGCAATAAGTTACTATTCAGTCATAGAAGTACTGAACAGATTTTGGTGGTGGTTTGTGAGGAAATGATTTGAATTTTTTAAATAAAATTAATTTATTATTCAATAAAACAATTCAATTCAAAACTTTTTACCTTAGGACATCCGAAATCAAAGAAGATACCGACATCATCGAAAAGCTGAATTAGTGAAACTCCAGCAGACTCTGTCTGCACTTCAATCCAAGACAGCATTTTATGAAGATCAAGTAAATTATTACAACACCTATATAAAAACCTGCTTAGACAACTTAACAAGGAAGTGAGTTGAAAGATATTTTTTAATGTCTAAAGAGAGTTCCAAATGCCACTGATGTAAGTGGAGGGCTTCATCTTCATTTAGTTGCAAATTTGAGTATAATTCACATGTGAAAAGTGAACCGGAGTTGTCACTAATGGTTGAATAAACTACACAGCGAAAAGGAAACAGTGATAATAAATTTCTTTGAAGCCTCCTTTTAAAAAGCCTTTTAAAAAAAAAAAAAAAAAAAAGTCTGACAGGTATATTTTCAATTTATTGGTCTTAAATTGGAAAGTTTAATTGGAGTTTACCAGTGGGAATACACATGTGCAAGCTCCATGTGCAACATTGCATTGGGACATCACTATTATTTTCCTCCTCACTCTGAGGCAACTTGCTTGAAGGTGGAGGAATATAGAATAGTACTAACTTTTTAAAATATTTCTTTGCTAAAATATGCTTTGTGATGCAAGTATTTGACACTTGTCTGGGATGATCTGTATAACAAACTCCTGGATTACTGCATTACTCATGAGATAAAGCCACAACTAAGACTGCATAATGTAAAGTTTTATTGACATAAGTTGTGGGTTCTTTAAGGGAGAAGGACTTTGGTATTTTTGTTTGTTTTTAAAGAGAGAAAATCTGTTGTCACTTCTATCACTTTACATCTTACTACAAGTTAAATACAACCAGCTGCTAAAATTTAAGTTTTCAGCAGCTGAAAATCTTTACAAAAATATGTACATTATTCAGACAAAATCTCTATTTTTTTCTAATAGTAATTCCAGTAATGCTTAGATCTATTCCTTTTCTATTTTCCTCCATTTTGTTTTTCTAGTGTTAAATTTTTCTTTTTTTATGTGGAAGTTGGTTACAATTAACAAGAGCCTTCAGAAGAACACGCAGGAATGAAGGAAGAACTAAACTTTGTTAGCCGTTCCTTTGCAAAGAACTATGGAGAAGAGGAAAGAAATAAGTCTGAAGGAGAAATGTGTTTGGATTAACCACAAACTTTTCTCTTCTACAGAAATTCTCGGAGGTCAATTAAATTAGATGGAAAAGTAGAAGAGAAGGGAAGCAAAAAACTTAAGCACACATCACTAAAGTACACAGCAGCAAGACTACATGAAAAAGGTGTCATTCTAGAAATTGAAGATCTTCAGACCAACCAGTGAGTATGACATTAAACCTGCTTAGAGCCAAGGAAATTGACAACTTTTTAACCAGACATTGTTTTGGTAAAAGTTCAGAAATGTCAACATTCTTTTTTCCTCACATTACTGTAGAGATTTTTATACATTAGGAAGGGAAATTACAGTTGCATATCCTAATAGACTTTCTCCTCGCTGTCTTTGTAGTTTGCTACTTAATGAATTTTTTTTGGGAATAGGCACTATATTATTGCAACATTATAGCTAACTTATAGATGTTCCATTTAAAGTAATTTACTAAGCGCTGATACAGCTGACTTGCTGAGCAGCTATTGCCTTTTCATCCACTGAGTAATCATTTTAATAAGCTTTTGAGTAAAGCAGGCATTATGTTGAAATTGCTATTAGTGAAAATTATTCAGTTTTGAAGCTTTTGGATCCTGACCTCTCCCTCCTCCTGAGCAAGACACTTGAGCTTCAGCTCTCTGCCTGCAAATACCACAGACAGGTCACATGTGACTTCTCTGTGCTTCCTTCCACCCTTGTCCCAGATTCTCTGCCTTTGGCAGTGCAAACGGAATTGGTTGTTGAAGTCTCCTGTATTATCCAATATCCTAGGTTTAATAGCTCTGTTTGGGACAGCGGCAAGCAAAATAGCTCACTTTTCTCTCACCCTTTCTCCCTTAGAGGACCAAAACTTTTTCAGGGTGCTTTTTGTCATTTCCGCCCTCCAAAACAGGACAACCTGCAGAGTTCTATCATACTGAGCAAACCGAAGAGAACAAACTGAAAATCAGAGTGTGCTTCATTTGTGAGGAGACCTTTTTCAGAAGCTACAGAAAAGACAGCTGTCACACTTTTCAAAGATCCATGGACCTTTGCTATTCTAAGGAAAACAATGCAGCATTTCAGCGACATGTTGTGGTCCTTGCATTCTTCCTCACATACTAGTCTAGACTCCTGTAGAGACATTTCAATAAGGATAGGTCAGTTCATAATGGTGGTGAGGCTTGTTAGAGCCCCCATGGTACTAATCACAGATTCTTTGAGGTAAATTGAGGAGGGAGGCTCATTAAATTAACACCTCTCACAATCAACTGGTCAGTATATTTAAAAAAAAAAGAAATTCCAGAGTTCCTTCCCATTCACTTAAGTGTGTTGTTGTCAAGAGCAAGGAGTCTGGCATATTTTCCAACTAGACGCCTTTTAAAGAGGATAATCTAGTCCCTTAGGAGGATGCTTCTTTGCATTTCCTTTCCAATAACATATTCAAGGATGAGAAGCACAAATGCCCAGCCTTCCCTCTTTCCCTTCACATGAGCTGCGTCTCAAAAGCCCCAAGTAAAGTGGGAGAGTGGGCCCCCAATCGGAATGAAACTTCATTCCCAAAGGCAAAATGAATATATGTATTTTTAAAGAAGCCAAACACCAGATAATACAAAGGACAAAGTACCATAGATCTTCATCTTCCATGAGCTCCAGTTTCTCTTCCAAAGAAGGAGCTTTGTTTGGAGAACTCCTAGTTTTGTAAAAAAAACCCAAACTTAAAGCAGCATGAGAAGTTCTTTCCCTCAGGCATGTTTGAAACCATGGAGAGGAAGGTTGAGGACACCATCAAGATGTAGCCAGAGAAGGCCTTACTAAGCTAAAACTAAGGACCGCTATTACTCATCCAAAACAGAGAACTTTCCATCCCCTACTACATTGCTCCATTGAAGTAATTGGGGAAGGAGTGGGAAACACCCAACAAAAGGGGGAAAGGGTATTTAAATCCTGAAATTCTACCTGGTTCTAGCACCCTAACAGTGTTTTCTAGCTCCCCTGAGGCTGATGTAGCAGTAACATCCCTGGCAAAGAACATGGTATCTTAGCATCTCTTCCTAAGGGAAGGATATCTTATCAAATTTCCTGGTAGGTGGAAAGATAGAGGCCACTCTCAGAAGGGACTTCAAAGACTCCATGTGTCTTCAGAGCCTCACTGATAGCCACCTGATATGCCAGGACCCAAATGTCATGGTACATAAAGCTAAAAAGACCTTTTCCCTAAAGATGAAATGTGTTCTTGGCTCTACTTTATATTACACATATTAAGTTAAAGATCAGCAGTGGTCCATGCTGCTTTTGGCTCTTAAAATGCTGAACAGATCAGAGAAGAGATCAGTTCGGGATGGAAACACTAACAGGGACAGAGGGAGATAAAAGGGCAGTGGGCGTAATTTCATTAAGCAGTCAGATTTGTGTGGGATCCTGGAGAGAGAGACTGAGGTGTGAGACAGAAGCTTCTGGGGACAGAGGAGCAGGGCTGCCTTTGCTATCTACAATACAGGGTGCTGCCTGTGTGCCGTTTGTTACCTCTTCCCTTTAAGGAAACAGAACTTGTGTGTACGTTTTGTAAATAAACTACCCTATAGCCATGTCTACACTGCAGACTTCTACTGGCAAAGCAGTGTTAGTCAGGGGTGTGATCCCTTAGTGATGCAGCTATGCTAGCAGAAGCCCCTATTGTAGAAGCAGTTATACTACCAAAACTGTGCCTTTACTGGTATGTTTGCTCTACTTATGAGAGGTGGTTTTAGTATACGAGTACAAAGCACAGCTTTGCCAGTGTTCCTGAATCCACACCAGGAGCACTCTGCTGGTATTGTGTGCTTGTATTCCTATACTGTAAAGCACTGTGAGTGTAAATATAACCGAAGAAATACCCAACTCTGTGCTAGTGATTTCTGTTCCAAACCAGAAACTGCCCTGCAGTCTCCCAGATTCTGCTACTGATGGGCACAGGAGCAGTAGTAATACCTATGGTTTCAGGTTATGTACTTGTCAAGAGTGCATACTGTGCTTAGGAAAATGCTAGTGCTTTTAGTACAAATTTTGTTTTCATGGCTTTCTCTGTTTCTTGATCATGCGAAATTGTGTGGCATACATTTATACAGCCCATTTTTTTTATTTTTTTATTTTTTTTTAAGGTTTAAAAATGTTATGTTTGACATCACACCTGGTGAAGAAATGGGAGACTTTGAAATCAAAGCAAAATTCTTGGGTGTTCAGATGGAAAAAGTGGAACTCCATTTCCAGGTAAAGTTTAAATTTGCTCTGTTGGACCTAAATAAACTTTGTATTTAAGCTAAAATTTACCCTTTCTGATTTTTCATAAACTATTGGAGCAGTATAAAGAGTGTAACAGTGTCACTGAGGTAGGATATTAAGATCAGGCTGAGATTGGGTATGTAGAAGGGGATAATTTTAGTTTATATGTATGACAATACAGTAAGTGTGTGAAAAATTAGTTACTAAATGTCACTTCAGCTGTGAAGCATCTAGAGCTTGAGGCTCTAGACATATAAATAAAAAACACAATTGTTTTTATTTTTCAAATTGGGAATCATAGTGTGAACCCAAGCCAAGACTAATTTTTTTTTCCCCTTAATTGCAGGATTTGCTTCAGATGCAGTATGAAGGTGTAGCTGTAATGAAAATGTTTGATAAAGCTAAAGTGAATGTAAACCTGCTCATATTCCTGTTGAACAAGAAATTCTATGGAAAATGAAGATTGCAGATATTGTGGACTCTGCATCAAATCAGTAGGAATGTCTGTTCAGTATTTTTGCTTTTAAACATTTGTTTGCGGTTGCTATCATTGGACATTGTTTTTGATGTCAAAAAAAGACCAAACTGTTCAGAAGAATATACTTACGTGCCTTTTTCATCATTTGATACTGCAGTAGTAAATTAGAAAATAGATTAATTTAAACACTTCCAGATTTCACTATGGTGTTGGAACTTTGATTGGAAAGTATATCATTATTTAGTGACACTCAGCTATTTTGGGGCCAGAAGGGAGGGCTGGTTTTTAAAATAGGCAGAAAATAAATTTAGTCCAATGGCATAAATATAGACACTTCTTCCTATGAAAACATTATATTTTTAAATGATCCAAGTTACATAATATAGTTATTAGACTTTTGAAGTATTCTCTGAAAGAAATCGTAATTTGTTTCTAAGGGATGTTTTTGGCAAATAGTTAAATGCTAAGCCTGTTTTCTGGCAGATGTCAATTGTAAAGCGAACTCCTGTGCAATTTGAAATAAATTTTATAGGTAATTATAAAGTTACAATAACATTTACTTGTACAAAATATATTTTGTGATTTTATTCCTACTAAATAAAAATGCACTACTGCCTCGGGTAAGTAAAACTTTCTACTCACAGCCTTTTAATTTAAGGGGCAAGCTGAATAGTGATCAGTAGGTTTGGGGTTTTTTTAATTACTTGAGGTATCTGAATACTTAAATTGTGCCTGTCTGTCTTTTGTATGAAAATAAATAAAATCCGTAAATAAATACAATAAAATCAGTTTTTAAATGTATTCTTTGGAGATTGTTTTATGTAAAATAAATGTTACTTAATTACACTGGTTTGGTTTCTAAATCATTTTCACCCTTTATTACTGTAACAGTCCACATGGTGAGAGCGAATTCTGCAGCCCAGCTTCTCTCCCCATTCATTACTCATCGGCTAATACCCTCCACTTATGGAATTTGGAAGTTGTCCAGTGTTGTTGCTGGAGCCTCTAGGACTAAACTCTGCCCTTCAGTTCAGGCCACCAGATTTTCTGCCTCTGGCAGTGGAACCAGTTTGACAGTTCAGTTTGTCCCAACCATTTTGTTTTAAAAGCTTTTATCATTATTCATTTTTGTGCACTGGCAACTTCGCCGCCTCCTCCCCTGGATCATGTAAATAGCAGTGTTGTGGCTTCAACCACCTGGATCTGCCACTACAGCCACTCCCTGCAGGACTACTCTGTCCCCCACTCCAGTATAGCAGAGCTATCCTGCAAATACCTGGCTTAAATCTAGGCAACGTTCCCTAGGTGAAGCTCTACAGAGGGTGAATTATGCCCTGCCTGTTCCCAGCCAGCTAACCCTTGCAATGCCAGGATACAAAGCTCAGAGTCAAACCAGCATGTTAGGTCCCCAGCCCCGCCCCCACCCCCCCTCCCAAGGAGCCTTAGTGCCAATGCAGAAAAATCTGATCAGGAGTTCCTGAGCTTTCAAAGAAAGAGTCTAAGGATGAGGAGGAAGCTATCTAGCTTGCTCAGGGAGTAAGTCCTGTAACAGACCTGGGCTGGAGTGTGGGGGTTCTGAAAGGATCCAGAGTTGTCATTCCTATCCCCATTTCCTCCCCCCACCAACATACTGAAGTGGGTCCTCTGCTTGCTTGTTTGCTTAATGGCTTTGTTTACCTTGCATGTAAATATCCTTTTAATTGACTCCAGTCTTCTTTAATTTTCACTGGAGACATAGTCAACCTGGCAAAATTGTCTAGGATAGGCTGGGCTTAGGCACTGCCTGCCAAACACATTTTAGGAACACATTTCCAGCACCTGTCTATAACCTTTATACACTGCCAGTACATACAGCACGCAGTAATATTAATACCAGCATCTTACCAAGCTGTATACATCTTGTATGACAACTGTTAGCTACAAATACTGACAACAGTGAGTTTGGGTGATGTGTGTCAGGCCTAATGAAAGGTATGGTATGATATGCCCTGTACCAATTAGCATTAATTGGCTTCCCATGTCTCACAAGGGTACCCATGAAGGGATTATTACTTTGGCAGAGAGAAAAATCTGGAGCAGAAGCTTCCTAAGGAAATCAAGATGAATTTTCCTCAATCAACAAAATCCTCAGCATGACACAGACAAAAGGAGCATTTGTATATGAAAGTTCACAACTCCTGTACAAAACTTCTTCTGGTCTAGCCTCTGCACTTAGAACTGTAAGTGTCTGATTGCATGTTGTGCACCTATAACCATGGACATACAATACGCCAATTGTACTTCTTCTATAGAAACAGACCCATTCATAAATACAGGTGCTGGGAAAGATACCTAGCCACCAGTTCTTCAAAATCAGGAGGTGCTTTTGATCTCAGTGCAACCATAGCAGTAAAGATTTGCAAAGAACCAAAACTTCATTGCATCAGTTATTTCCTGAGGGGTCACCAGTAACCAATTATTTACAATGGCTAGGATTGCTGGTGCTATGCATCAGATTCAGACCCTGAGTGGCTGAAATTTCTTCTGATGACATAAGATCATGCACCTAACACAATGCAAAATTAGGTGTCATTCTCATATAACATTCAAGTGCCCCTTTGTGGGCAGGTAAGTATAAACAACATATTGAAAACCAGCCCAACTTTCACGCTAGACACTTGCATGCTCACTATGGATGCAAGCATCTTTGGAAGACAAATTTCCAAAATCTCTCCATACGCATCCTTTTAGTTCATTTCAATACCTCTATCAGGGAAAACAAGCAAAACCCACAAATGTGGTCAAAGGGGACTGAACTAGTTGTCCACGTAATCCAGTATCCTCTCTGTGACAGTGAATAGTACCAGTTGCAGCAGTAGAAGGTACAAGAAATCATGTAGTGGGCAGTTACAGTACTCACGGAGGAAGTCTTCTACCTCCTGTTAGAAGTTGGCTTATGATTGAGGCGTGAGTGGTTTTTATATCCCTTCCAAAACCAGGGAGTAACCACAAGTCAAAGTTTCTCTTCGACAATGGAAATAATGCCCTGAGTAGAGAAAATTCTGCTATCTTTCAATACAGTTCACTTAAAGGAGATAGAAAAGGGAGAGTTACGTTCTAGTTCTCCACTGGCCCACTCTGGACTTGTTATATGGCTAAGAAGCCCACGTTACACCTGCAGAAAACACCAGACCTCTTGAGAGAGGGACTCCTTCAGACTGGGCACACTTACAGTTAACAGCCTGGATATCAGAAGAGAAGTGTAGTTCAGCATGAATTCTCCATAATTTCTGATACAGTTTGGTGTCCAGACGGAATTCAAACAGGATATTTTGTTCATTATCTAGTCAAATTTACATTTTTGGTGTGAAGGAAAACCAAAAACTCTTTGGCACAGGGACTGCCGCTTTTGTGTGTGTAGTGCCCAGCATAATAGAGCCCTGACCTCCAGGTGCTATTGTGACACAAATGTCATTATAATCCCAAAGGTCTGGTGATCTCCAGGAGACATAGCTGAGTCCTACAACCAAAGACCCTAGGAAACATGGGTACCAGTCAGAACAGCTTTTTACAGACAGACATATTGGTCCTCCAGTAGAGTACTGGGTGCCAAGTTTAATCACCATGACAAATTAGATAACCATGTGGCTGGCCTTTCTAGTTGCCTTTACCTCCAACTGGCATGTTCTGGAAGTAGATCCTATGGTCGTACAAGAACCACACTTCCTTTGTCAAACAGAAAAAGTTATTCTTATAGCTCCAGAAACCTTTCTGTTCAAGGTAAGCTCCTCTTTCTACAGTTCTTGGCAAATGGTTTTCCCATCATTTTGTTCTCATCCTTGGGAGGTTGTGGCATAAATGGGCATTCCTAGAGCTCCAAAGCTATATCTCAAGCATATCGAGTACTTACGTCAATTGTATTTTGTTCATCTCATTCTATTTGAAATGCGAAGGCCTTAGGACCTCAAGGTTGCTGCAGATAAGAGATGAAAAATTCTGCATGGTAGGCATCTGGGAAACTATTCATAAAAGTCCCCAGAGGCATTGAGGGAGAAGTAATGGCCTCATCTGAGGAAGATTTGCAAAATCAATGTCCGTCCCTCTTCAATGGTATCCTTTGGTAGGCAGGTGCTACTGGGTTGGTGCCCACACTACTCCTTAGTTTATAAAGCTTTTACTGTAGATATGGGGGAACTTCCATTCCTGTCCATTATTCTACTATAATAATTAATCTCTGCTTATCCTTCCCCTCCCTAGTTTGAGGATTCACTGCTCACTTCCCATGAATAATGAATGAGGAGAGAAGCTGCATAATAGAATGAGAAACCTGGGACCTCTGGAACTTAAAGCATGAGCCTCTACCGCATGAGCTAAAAGCCAACTGGCTGTTAGCTAAGGATGTAAAGCAGACTTTTTCTTTCTCTCTCTCTGTGGTCTTGGTGCCATTAGATGGGGGGAAGGTGGGTGGGTTACACATGCAGCAATTTACAAGCATTTTTTTAGAGTCTAAACACACATAACACCTGCCTTGAGCAATACTAACATACAGGTGACCTGGTCTGGTTTCCAGCTATGAATTTGTTAGTACTCAGCTGATGCCTACAGCTTTGGCAAGAGCTGGCAGCTGGTCTACCAGTGTCTCACTGACTACTTATATAATGAGTCTTGGTGGTGCAGTTGACATACACCAGGGGTAGGGAACCTCTTTTTCTATCGGGGCCACTAACCTGCAGAAAAAGTCATGGGCCCCACACAGCTCCGCAGGGAGGAGCGGAGGCTCAGGGCTTCCCCTAGGCTCTGAGATGGGGCCAGAAATGAGGGGTTCAGGGTGCAGGCGTGGGCTCTGGGCTAGAGCAGGGGGTTGGGGTGTGGGAGGGGGTAAGGGTTCCGGCTGGGGGTGCAGGCTCTATGGTGGATCTGGGGATGAGGAGTTTTGAGTGTGGGAGGGGGCTCGGTTGGGGCAGGGGATTGGGGTCTGGTGTCTGGGAGGGAGTTGGGGGGGTTGGAACTGGGGCAGGTGGCTGTGGTGCAGGTAGGGGTGCAGAGTCTGGGAGGGAGTTAGGGTGCAGCAGGGGTTCCAACCTGAGACAGAGGGTTTGGGGTGTGGGCCCCAGCCAGGTGCCACTTAACCTGAGGCAGCTCCCAGTCAGCAGTGCAGCGGGGCTAAGGCAGGCTCCTTGCCTGCGCTGTTCATAGAATCATAGTCTATCAGGGTTGGAAGGGACCTCAGGAGGTCATCTAGTCCAACCCCCTGCTCAAAGCAGGACCAATCCTCAACTAAATCATCCCAGCCAGGGCTTTGTCAAGCCTGACCTGGAGGCGGTGGAGCGGCCAGGGGGTACAGGTGCCACCCTCACAACTCCTATTGGCCAAGATTCCCGGTCAGTGGGAGCTGCAGAGCCAGTGCCTGGGGCAGGGGCAGCATGCAGAACTTCCTTGATCACCCCTCTTCCCAGGAACTGCAGGGGGCGTGGCACCACACCATGCCCAGGCTTGGGCCTTCCAGCCCGCAGTGCAGAGACTTGACCCAGGTCGGATTACATTAAGTAGTGGGCTGGATCTGGCCCACGTGCCAGAGGTTCTCCGCCCCTGACATACACTGTTCTTACATACGATTAAAAATCAAATGGATAAATTTCAGTACTATAAAGTACACCACCATCACTTCTAGTTTTTCCTGTTAGTGTGTAAATGCCAGCTTTGACCTACCCAGTCTCTACAAACAAAATATATTTTGCAATATTTACTGCACACGTTTTATCTTTCATAAGATTGAAACGCTTTGTTCGGACTTCCTGTTACAAGTGTAAGTAAGTTAAGTTAGAATATTTATAATGCTGACTTAATCCACGGTGTATTAGTATTCGGAAGAAACCACATGATGGAGACTAAGAGTGAAATCCTGGCCTCTCTGAAGTCAATGACAAAATTCCAATTGATTTAAATGGGGCCATGATTTTACTACATAAGTGTCTAAATCTAATTTAAAATGACAGATTTAAAAGCGCTATGAGATTTTTTATGTAACTTTCTTTTAATGTATAGATAATTCACGCAAACAAGCCCTTGTTGCTTGGATCTCTGAAGGAGACTGGATGAATCATTACACAACTGATTACAAGGAACAACTTTGCACTGCCAGGTGGATGGCATTAGAGGCCCTAAAAAGTGTCATCCACTTCTAATATCTAAGTATATAGTTAACAGTTTAGAGTTTCCTCATCCTTTAAGTAAAGCACTTAATTCAAACTGCATTTCTTAGTCATTGGAAAATTAAGTCAATTCAAGTCGCACACACCGTTGCTTTTAAAATAGCCAGTTTCCCAAAGCTCAAAATAATTATAAAAATTGACTGAGAGCAAAAATTTTAACCAGAAGAGTGGGGGGAAAGTGGAAGTTGTTTAGGAACCCTTGATATTCAAAAGGCCATAATTCTTCGGTCACAAGAACGCTCCTATGGCTATTTAAAAATAGAATAAAAAATAATCTTGGCTAAAAGGAAAGGTGAAAACAGCAATTATATATAAGTGGGGAAAGGGGAGGTTGATGGCATTGACTATAATGTAGAAATTAAGCATAGACAACTGAAAAGGGAAGCTAAAGATATAGATAAAATATCTATGGTCTGTCAGGTTAGGGGATTTCTTAATACATTGGGAACAAAACGAAATCCCAACACTGGGATAAGTCAGTTACTAAATGGAGATGGTAAAATTGTCAGTGCAGAAGTCTTCAATAGCTGTTCTGTATTTGGAACAAAGCTGGATGGTATATCAGTCTCATGACAATGAAATACTTTTTATTAAGGCAATAATTAAGGACATTAAATAACACTACGGTAACAGGCTTTTAAAACAGCAATCTGAAAACTTGCACCAAGGAGTTCTAGAGGAGTTGACTCAAGATTTCTCTGGACAGTTAATGTGTAATAAATTTTGGAAAACTGGGGAACTTCCAGCGCACTGATGAGCCAATGTTTTAAAGGGAAAACAGGCTAACCTGGAAAATATATACACTAGTTAGCCTGCCATTGGTCCCAAGCAAAACAATGCATTGGCTGATATCGGACTTTATTAAAGAATTAGAGGACAGTATATAATTAACAAAAGTCAAAATGGTTTTACAGAAAATGGTTCTTGTCAAACTAGGTATTTTTCAAGACTACAAATCTGGTTGATAAAGGTAACTATGTACTTGGTTTTCTGTAAGGTATTTGACTTAATACCACATTATATTATCACTTACATAGCATTATGCAAAATCAGCATGATTCATTCAAGGGATTAAAAACAGGCTGATAAATTCACAAACATAAGTAATGGGAAATAATCAATGAAGGATCTTTCCAGTGAAGTCCTTCAAGACCATTCAATATTTTTATCTATGACCTGGAAAAAATTATAAAATATTGTTGATAAAGTCTGACACACTGGTTGGTAGCATGGTAAGTAATGATGTGGATTGTTTCATAATGTTGATGCAATCATACATTCATTTTAAGATAGTGAAACGCAAAGTTATACATCTAGTTACAAAGAATGTAGGACATATATATCAAATGGGGGCTGCCCCCATAAGTAGTGACTCTGAAAAGGACTTGGAAGTAATAGCTCTTTTTGCTACAGTGAAGTTGGTTAACACGATCTTTGGATGTATAAAACAGCGTATCAAGTAGGAGGAGGGAAATATTCCCTCTTTAAGGCGTAAGTGATACCTCTACTGGAGGACTGTGTTTATTTTTAATGCCAACACTTCAAATAATTTTGTAAATTCCTCCAACTTTTTTTTAGGTTTGGAAAACTCCTAAACAGCCATGGAGAGCTCAATTTCTGTAGTTTATCAAAAAGAAAATGTAAGAGGCTACCTGATCAATCTATAAGTACATACATTGGCAGAAATTACCTGATTTCGGGTAATTCTTTGAAGTTGCGGACCGACATCATGAGATCTTGTTGTTGGAAGATAAAGTTTTTAAAAAATTCGAATGGCAAACAAGATGTAATTTTTTGTCAGGAAGGGTAATTAACCATTGGAACAAATTACCAGCGGAAGTGGCTAATACATCACTTGGGAGTATTTAAGATTGATGTCTTTCTGAAAGATGCTGTAGCTCAGTCACAAGTTTTTGCATTTGATGTTGGTCATTTACATTGCAAAGACGAATAATTTTCTCAGTTGCAGGAATTACTGAGTGAAATTCTATGGCCTGTGTTATGTAGGAGGTTAGATGATTATCAAGGCAGATCCTTCTAGCCTTAAAATCAACGCTTTCTTGTTTTCTGGAAGGACTGTGAGACTCACAGGCAGGTGGCCAGCAATAGGAGCAGATTTCAACTGGGTTAGAGGCAGAGTAATTGTAGCTGCACTGGTATGGCACTGAGGATGCTTTTCGCACAGCTATTGCTGATGGCTTGCCTGATGGAAAGCTGGCTGGATCACCCACACCTCTAGATAATGTGCTTACATTGTATATGGCGAAGGACAGAGCTACACGTCCTCTGTAAATGGCTGACACTTGAGTCCATGTTGTCTTACTAGTTCACCTAGTGGCTGCATGCAAGGCCTGGTCTACACTGGGGGACGGGATCGATCTAAGATACACAACTTCAGCTACGAGAGTAGCTGAAGTCGACGTATCTTAGATCAACTTACCTCTTGTCCTCACAGCGCAGGATCGATGGCCGCGGCTCCCCCATCGACTCCGCTTCCACTTCTCGCCCTGGTGGAGTTCTGGAGTCCAGGGGGAGTGCATTCAGGGATCGATTTATTGCTTGTCTAGACGAGACACAATAAATCAATCCCTGGTAGCTTGATTGCTACCCCCCGATCCGGCAGGTAGTGTAGATGTACCCTAGATGTTGAATAGGACCAAAGAGATAATTGATCCTTTGTGTGTCTTCACAAGTGAGGGATCTAGTGGCAGATGTTCAGTTTCCCATCACTATTGCTTGGATGCATCCTGCCCTGAGGCACTTAAACCATTTTAGCATGTTACCGTGGACTCCTTCCACCTCTCTCAAGGTAGACAAATGTCAACTGCTGCAGAGAGGCCCAGGAGAATAGGAATGGGTGTCTGCTTCCTATTGATTGAAAGGTAGGCATCCCTGTAATACCTCAGCACAGGCCTTGATAAATTCTTTGTTTCAAGATTTTGTTTTCCACTACTGTCGTAGCTTCCTACTCAGATTTGAACCTTAGCGTTCATAAACTGAGAAGCTAGCATGAACCCTCTAAGCTTAATTACCAGCTTAGATCTGATATCGCTGCCACCAGCCAAGGATTCCAGGGCTTGGCTCCCTCTGGTCTCCCAAAACCTTCTCTGGGGGACCCCAAGACTCAGAAGCCTGAGTCTTGGCCACAAAGGAAATACACCCGCCGCCCTTGTACTTCTCTGAGCTGCACAGATTCACCCTCCGTAAATATACACCAAAGAGATTTCCCTTCCCTTGTTCCTTAGACCCCACAGAAACCAAACAGTCTTAAAAAGAAGAAAAAACACATAAACTGTGTCTCTGTATCAGTTGACAATACAGGGTCAATTGCTTAAAAAAAAAATGAATAAACAACCTTATTTCAAAAAAGAATCAATTTAAACATTCAGCAACTACACACATGTAAATACAAAAACAATATAAAAACCTATATTGTCTATACCTGTCATTACACTAGGAAACAGAAGAATTAGAACTTGAGATAGAAAGATCCCTCTGCATAGCCGAGAGACAGACAAAAGACACAGACCCAAACATTCCCTCCCTGAGCTTTTAAAAATCCGGTTTCCTGATTGGTCCTCTGGTCAGGTGTTTGGTTCCCTTTGTTAACCCTTTACAGGTAAAAGAAACATTAACCCTTAGCTATCTGTTTATGACAACTACCAGTGCTCAAATTTTCAACCCTGTCTCTTCATCTGATGCAGAGTGCTAGAAAAGCAAGGAGATCTGTGTGGGTAATGAGAAAGGGACATTTGGGGACAAATGCATCAATGACCAAGGCTCGCATATGATTCACTAGATCCTCTATTCCTTGTCCTGTGGGTAGAATGCTGCTGTCCTTTAGTGTGCTTTTTGGATGGAGTCAATGGGTCTTAGACCTATGGCCTTGATTTGACTACAGTGTAGTTGCTTGGCAGAGCTCTTATCACTGCTACAGTGATCTAATTCTCTGCTCTAGACAGAGACTTGAGTTTACTGGTAACATCAAATCCAGCGCCCAGGTCCAAGCTGTGAATGGCTGAGTGAGTTGCACCAGAGGACCTGTGCAAGAGGGGTAAGTGAGAAGGTTCAGGGTTAACATGAATGTTGAAATCTCCCCAGTCAGGGGTATGTCACCACCATTGCCAGCCAAGTACCCCAGAGCTCCACTGAGCATCCGATCATTTCATTTTGGCTTTGCTGGGTGCTTGTGGGCACAGAAGGGCTCAGCTCTGGGCTGGGAGGGCCAGAAAATTCCCTTCCCTGAGCGGAGTTTATATCCTGCTTCAGCTGTGTCCTTTCCCGCACTGAGGGACTCTCGGGAGCAGGGTGAGGACACGCAGGTGGCGCTTCCCTTCCTTCCCCCTCTCCCTGGGGCCCCGGGGTTAGCCGGCGGGGCAGTGGCAGGGGCTTCCCCAGGACGCCAGAGCAGGCAGCCGTGAAGCCTGTTACACGCACGTCCCGCCAGGGGGACGGAGGGGAGCGGGGCTCTGCCGTCTGCGGCTGTGACAGAGGGAGCGACCGCCGCCGCCTCAGCCGCTCTGCCTTCCGCCGCCTGCGGGGCCGCTTATAACCCCCTCCCCGCCGGCAGCCGCACTCTGTTTCCTACTGAGAAAAGGGCGACGCGACAGCGCGCAGAGCCCGGGCCCGGCGGGCGAGGCAGCCATGGGGAGGCAGCTGCCGCTGCTGCTACTCGGCGGGCTCGCCCTGCTCGGCCCCCTGCTCGCCTTCTCCGCGCCAGCGAACGGTGAGTCCCGCGCCGCGCATCCCTCACCTTCCGGGCCGGGTCGGGCCCCCCAGCTGCGAGCGAGCCCGCGGGGCGAGGAGCGCGGCGCTGACCCCCGATGATGGGGGCGGCGGGACTGACCCGAGAGCTGCAGGGCTCGCCGGGGGGAGGGCTCCCCTGTAGTAACCAACCCCCGGGCAGTAGGGAGCGGGATTTGCTGGGGCTGCAGTGATAGGAACTGGGCAGGATTTCCCTGAGCGCCTGCAGCCAAGGGAGCTCTGCCCGCTCGTGCATCCAACACAGCTCGTCAGAGCCATGGCTTCCTTTCCTGGCTTCCCCTCCATTTCTCCTAGCATCGCGCCTAGCGCCTCCGGAACCAGCCCATTTAATAATGACTAGAATGAATGCCCGCCTCTCCCCACAGACATCAGGAGGGTTTGCTTCTTTAAGGGACGATGAGGTTAGACTGTGCTTAGCTGCGTTACCCCACCACTTTGGAGAGACAACGTGGGGGAGTTTAAATCTTTTAGGGGACCCGCTGCTGTTGATGAGAGAGAAGTTTGGAACTACACAGAGTTCTTCTTCGGGTGTGGGAAAATTACCAACAGAGGTTGGCCCAGTAACACACCTTGTCTCCCTAATGTAGGGTGACCAGACAGCAAATGTGAAAAATCGAGACAGAGGGTGGGGGGTAATAAGAGCCTATATAAGAAAAAGACCCAAACATCGGAACTGTCCCTATAAAATCGGGACATCTGGTCACCCTACCCTAATGTCCTGGAGAAACACAAGGCTGCAAAACTGCTGCAGACAATAAATATCTCCTTAACAGTGGACTGGGGAGTCAAAGTAGACCTGAATATTGTTCCTGGCTCTATTACTGACTCTTTGTGTAACTTAAGTCTTTAATTTCCCTGAACTTCAGTTTCAGGAGGATAGGATTAAAATTCAAAATGATCTGGAGAACTGAAGTAAATAGGATGAAATTCAATACGGACACATGCAAAATGCCCCACTTAGAAAGGAACGATCAACTTCACACATACAAAATGGGAAATTACTGCGTAGGAAGGAGTATTGGGAAAAGGGATCTGGAAGTTATATGGGATCACAAGCTAAATATGAGTCAACAGTGTAAGGCTGTTGGGGAAAAAAGCAAACTTCATTCTGGGCTGTATCAGCAGGAATGTTATAAGCAAAATGTGAGAAGTAATTCTTCCACTCTAATCTGCCTGGATAAGCCCTCAACTGGAAGTATTGCATCCAGTTCTGGGCACCACATTTCAGGAAAGATGAGGACAGGGGAAAGCAGCAAAAATTATTGAAGATCTAGTAAACTTGACCCATGTTGAAAGATTAAAAAAACTGGATTTGTTTAGTCTGGAGAAGAGAAGACTGGAGAGGAATGTAACAACTTTCAAGTACATAAAAGGTTGTTATAAAGAAGAGGGTGAAAAATTGATCTCCTTAACCTCTGAAGACAGGACAAGAAGAAATGGGCTTAAATTGCAGCAAGGGAGGTTTAGGTTGGACATTAGGAAAAATTTCCTAACCATCAGGCTTGTTAAGCACTGCCACAAATTGCCTAGAGAGGCTGTGGAATTTTCATCACTGAGGAGTCTTTTAAGAACAGGTTAGACAAAACCCTAGCCTCGGTTTTGCCAGAAGCAGGGAATGGGCAACAGGAGATGGATCACTTGATGATTACCTGTTTTGTTCATTCCCTCTGAAGCACCTGGCATTGGCCACTGTCAGAAGACAGGATATTGGGCTAGATAGACCTTTGGTCTGACCCAGTATAGCTGTTCTTATGTTCTAAACACCTGTCAGGAATGGTCTAGTTATTATTTAGCCCTGCCCTGAGTGCAGGGGTCTGGACTATATGACCCATTGATGTCCTTCCAGTTCTACACATCTATTATTCTATAAAATGTGAATAATATTGCTTAACTACCTTGTTAAAGGATTTTCAGATTTACAGATGGAAAGACATTTTCCGTAAAATGGTGTTGGCACAAATTTAATTTCTTTAAATTAAAAACGTGTGCTGTTTACTTTTGATTCTCTATTCAACTTGGCCAATAAAGACAGACTAATCAGTTCCACTTCCTAGTTTCTGCATCCATGCTACCCTATCTGAGTTGCAAACAGTATAACAGAACTTTTAAATTAAAAAAAAACCAGTTTTCACTGACAGAAAATAAATAATATATTGACAGAAAATAAATGACCATTGCTAGTAGCAAAAGTTTTTCCACTGAAACTGTACCTGTATGTGGATGACACTGCATCAAATTGTCAGTTGCAAATATGGCAATAGGAGTACTTAACCAATTCTTGTCATCAATGAAAATTTGATTCATGGAGGGATGTGTGTGTGTGTATGTTTTGCATGTTTGAAAAGCGTTTATTATGAATTTAGATCTCATTTTACCTTGAGATTGAAACATTTAGTTAATATAATTTAAGTTTAAATTTACTGTTTTAGGATAAGATTAGGATAGAGTTTGTTAGTTTTTAGGATGATATGCATTACCAGTTTTCTGTATACTTCTATCATCACCTGTATGATGGAAATAGGAATGAATGCTATTTTTAAAGCATAGTTTTATAGATATAAGTTTAATATACATCAGACATGTTTCAACAGTAATAGAAAACTGTTTTAAACTATATTTTAAATTACATAGGTCTAAACCATTGTTAGATTTTGACAATGTCAGAGCTATGCTGTGAACAAAATTAATTAGACTTTGATTCAACTAGTGCTTCATGAATATGTGATAAATGGAAGCTGTACAACAAGGTATTTACTGCATGACATTTTTTAAATTATATTTTCCCTGGAAGGTGTTTGTTATATTTTTATGACTAACTTTCCAATATAGGATCTTTAGATTGCCACTGAATGGTATAAACTTAAGAGAATTTTAGTTAAAATCTATGCTAAGTAATGCCAGTATAAAAATATATTATTGAATGTTGCTTTTCACTTTACAGAAACAATAAAGGTGTGTTCATGTAACTCCCTCCATAAAAGGTATAAATTGTGTTCTCGCAATTGCAGCCGTTTGACTGTTAAAGGGCATTCATGGAATAGAAAAATGTATAATTCTTATTTATTGTATCTTATAAAGAGAATTATAATGCTACAGTTTACAGAATAAAAAGGGTAGTTATCCAGTTACATGGAAAAACTTTAGCCTTTTTGTCCCACTAAACAGAAATCATTAAACGGTTACCATTTCTCAGAACAGGAAACAGAAGGAATGCTGTTTCCTGTTACGAAAGCAACCCTCTTTCTTCTGTCATACAGAACTATATTTCACCCAGACCTTTGAACTTTCTTATTTTGTTTGTGTATACTACTAAATTGCCAAAGAATTAGTTATGTACATATTGACTATGTTAATCAATGCAATAATACCATGGGGGCTGGTAAAAGTGCATAGAGCCTTTCACCAAGAGGCCACAGGTATGAATGCAGCTGTGGGCAGTAGTGATCAAAAGTCACTCTTGAGGAGCTAACGATTGTTCAGTCACCTGTGTAAAATGAGGTAGTTAACTGCCACAGTGTTCAGGTTTCCACATCACAAAAAACATTATTATAGCTAGCACAGATTGTGAATTCCTTAGGGTATGGAGTTTGTCTTTATCTATAAAGTGCCATGCACATTTATGGCACCATATAAATAGCTTACAAATTTGTATGAAAGTCACAAAGTGGATGAGGTATTATCTTTTACTGGGCCAACTGCTGTGCTTTTGAGCTTCACGGAGCTCTTCTTCAGATTCTGGCAGTCAGGCCAAGAAATTAATCTTGGAGACTGGAGACTGAATTACCCTTCCATCTTTGGAGAAGGATCTGTTCTGAACAGGTTATAAGTATACTGGTGTGGCAAAGTGAGGACGTTTGTACTGCGTGTGATGTACTTGTTCTGTGGATGAACTGGATCGATTTCCAGTGCTGCAAATACAATGCTTTTCATAAAAAGGGAAGTTAACTTGAAAAAAATGCATACATATACTTAAATGAAGTCAGTCCAGAGAACTGGTGGGAAGAGTTCAAGAACTTAACTTTGATATAGCTGAAAAGGTAATTCTCAGATGTTTTCAACTGAAAACTTTCGTTCAAAGGATGATTTTAAGCAAGGATCGTAATTAGTAAGAAAAGTTTAAAAATGAGAGTTTTTACTATTTTAACAGATAAATAAATGAAAAATTTAGAAAAATTAAATTGTTTTATACTTATTAGATATATTCATCTGCTTCCCTCTAAAAACTTTGTCTGTTACAGAGTCTTGAAAATTCAACTTGCCGAGGGCAAGTATTTTTTTAGTGTGTTTGATGGATGAGTAACATATTAGTTTTTTTCATAATTAACTACTGTAATATAGGTTGAGCAAGTAGATCTTGGGTTTGGGGTAGTATATTTTCAAGATGGTTTGAAAAGTATTAGTGTTAGGTGTAGAAAGTCATCTTCCTTCCCTGCTGACTGTCAATAATAATAGTGATTTTGAGTCTTCCAACTTTTGTCTCCTTTTTATGGTCTTTACTTTTTCTTGTCTTGTTCTTCTTCTTATATGGCCATACTCAAATAGTAGCACTTCAGACATGGAGGTGGATTTAAAGGGAAAATCACAAAGATAGCACAATCACAGTCAGTTTCTGTGTTGCAGACTACTCCGTGTGTAAAGAGCTGCTTTGGTGTGGCTTTTGTTTTTGTTGCCCCCTCCCCTCCATGGAATAAAATAATGAGGCTATGTTTGCACCACACAGCTTTTAGTGACACGGGCCACGGCTGTGCCACTACAGCTCTGGAGCTAAAAGCCATGCAGTGTAGCTGCTGTTTGTTGGCAGGAGAGCTCTCTCCTCCCTACAAAAAAATTCCACCCCCACAGGAAGGTGCTTCTGCTGACAAAGCGCAGTTAACACGGGCGCTTTCCATTGGTAAAACATTAACATTTGTTGTTTGGGGTTGGGAGGCGGGTAACACCCCTGAATGACAAAAGTTTTGTCAATAAAGTTCTAGTGTAAACAAAGGCTGATATACTAATTGGGAGGGCCAGCACTGTTTGCTAGACTCATCATATTGCACTTTATGGAATACAGTGCAATGTGTGGGTTTTTTTAAATAAATAAATAAAAAGGATTTTGAGTATACTTATTTGAGCCCTGTACATCACTTCAGCAGATCCCAATTTGAGAACCTGTGCCAAGATCACAGGCAAGTTTTGGCAACTAGAAATTTCATACCGATACTACTTAGCTTTATTTACTTACAAAAGTCCCTATTAGAAGTCGAGGAATGACCATATAAACCAGGGATCGGCAACCTTTCAGAAGTGGTGTGTCAAATCTTCATTTATTCACTCTAGTTTAAGGGTTTGCATGCCAGTGATACATTCTAACATTTTTAGAAGGTCTCTTTCTATAAGTCTATAATATATAACTAAACTATTGTTGTATGTAAAGTAAATAAGGTTTTTAAAAATGTTTAAGAAGCTTCATTTAAAATTAAATTAAAATGCAGAGGCCCCGGACCGGTGGCCAGGACCAGGGCAGTGAGAGTGCCACTGAAAATCAGCTCGTGTTCTGCCTTCGGCATGTGTGCCATAGGTGGCCTACCCCTGGTATAAACCAATGTTTCAGCTGCACAGCAGCGAGAGCAAGATGGAATGTTTCATCCTACTCTTTCTCAGCTGCCACCAGGGGTGGCTCCAGGCCCCAGCACGCCTGCGGAAGGTCCACCGGAGCCGCGGGACCAGCAACCAGCAGAGCACCCCCCGCGGCATGCCGCTGTGCTTGGGGTGGCGAAATGACTAGAGCCTCCCCTGGCTGCCACTAAACTTTTCTAATTCCATTGCCCAAGCATTTTATTATAGACTAGCAGTCCTGTCATATTAGCAAAGATAATATCACAGACAGTCATGATAATCAAGGGATTGTGACCTCTTCCAAAGAATTGGATAAGAGCCTAGAGAAAGCAAGGATAATTATTTCAGTGATATAATGCCTTGACTGTAACTGTTGAAATATTTAAATTCTCAAAGATGATTTATGTTATTAAGAATAATAAAATAAAATATGATCAAATAAATTTTAGAGACAAATCATATAACTTTCCATTTTTGAAACTCATTGCCTAAGGCAGTGGTTCTCAAACATTTGTACTAGTGACCCATTTCACACAGCAAGCCTCTCAGTGCGACCCTCCCCCCTTAAATATAAAAAAATGTTTTTAATTTATTGCTATTATAAATGCTTGAGGCGAAGCAGGGTTTGGGGGTGGAGCTCAAAACCGCCATGTAGTAACCTCATGACCCCCTGAGGGGCCCCAATCCGTCCCTGGTCTCAGATATGTGATAGGATAGGAAACAGTAGGATAGCTTTATATATTTATAAGTAGTTTTCAAATGGTTTCAGTACAACTACTGTATTCCTGGTAGCTTTGCTGTGATATCCCATTGTGTCTGATATCCCACTGTATATGCAGAGTTCTTTGTTTCCTGGTGATCCTGCGAAGGCCTCATGCTTCAGGTCAGGGTTCATCAGTCTTTTTTTATTATTATTATTCTGACATGATATAAGAGCTTTCATTCTCCCCTCCCCCTTTCCACTTGCTGACACAAGCCTCGGAAATCTTCTGAATAGCCTCACTTTTCTGTGAAGCCCTCATGCTTCAGGTCAGGGTTCATCCTTCCCTCCCTTTTGCTGTCACAAGCCTCAGAAAGCTTCTGAATGTCAAGTATCAGAGGTGTAGTCCTGTTAGTCTGGATCTGTAAAAGCAGCAAAGAATCCTGTGGCACCTTATAGACTAACAGACGTTTTGGAGCATGAGCTTTTGTGGGTGAATACCCACTTCGTCAGATGGATGTCATGCATCTGACGAAGTGGGTGTTCACCCACGAAACCTCATGCTCCAAAACTTCTGTTAGTCTATAAGGTGCCACAGGATTCTTTGCTGCTTCTGAATGTCCTCACTTTTCTGCTTGAGCACTACTGCTTTTAAAATAAATGCAGACATGAAACTTTTTCTGCTCTGAATTTCCAGTTTTCCTTTTTATCTTGTACAGCACCACACACATTGTCAGGGCTTAACAAATTATCACTGTAACCTTTTCGCTAGGTGGTGTCAGCAGCAATAAAGACAATGTTCAATATCTCTGAGGTCCACTCAGCATTACAAACAGAACCAACTAAAGCTCCCACCCCAGAAATTTGGGAAAATTAAACACACCCCTTGGTGCCTCGAAGAAGCAATACTTCCCCACTCACAAGCACTGAGTCTGTGTATAACAAAATACAACTTTTATTAAAATAGAGAGGGAATTCAGCACTAATTGGAAAAAATCCTGGAACAATAATTCAGAAGCATCCAAACCATAAATAAACACCCACCCACAGTATCTTGGATGGTATTCTTTTGCTTCCCACTCCCCTTTCCCTCTGCTGCACCCAACTCACAAAGGTTATCCAAAGTCAGCAAAGTCCCAGAATTTAGGAGTGTGTTCATATGAGTTCACCTCCCACTCCTGAAAGGGGGCATCAAGCAATACTTCTGCTGCTGTTGTTGCTCCCACTGTTTGCTCTTACCTCTACTGCTGTCACGTTTATCTCTGCTGCTGCATGCTGCTATTGTTGCTGCCACCTCTACCTCTAGCCACAATGGTGTGCTCTGAGGTTCCATCACTTAGCCCAGTTCTCAGTGATTTCCCTAGATCAGGAGTCGGCAGCCTTTCAGAAGTGGTGTGCCGAGTCTTCATTTATTCACTCGGATTTAAGGTTTCGCATGCCAGTCATACATTTTAACGTTTTTAGAAGGTCTCTTTCTGTAAGTCTGTAATATATAACTAAACTATTGTTGTATGTAAAGTAAATAAGGTTTAAAAATGTTTAAGAAGCTTCATTTAAAATTAAATTAAAATGCAGAGCCCTCCGGACCTGTGGCCAGGACCTGGGCAGTGTGAGTGCCACCGAAAATCAGTTTGCGTGCCACAGGTTGCCTATCCCTGCCCTAGATAGCAGGAAGCCTCGCTGCTGTTGCACTGTCTTTCACCAGGCCTATAATTCAGACTCCTGGACCTGCTTATCAGTGATTTCAGCTTTGGCAATCACTGAGCAGACACAAGGACTCTGAATTAAGTCTGATCAGCTCAAGGGAGGGTCAGTTGGTCTCTAGGACACTTTAAACAGAGTCCACACCACCAGTAAGAATATCTGTCCCCACCTCCTCTGACTTCCACTTGGATTTGGCATCACTGCCCCCAGGTTAATGAGTGAGGTTAAATTTAGAGTGACCCACACACAGACACACACACACACACGCAGAGTAAAGCAGCATTCTGTACAGTTCTGCTGCCTTTTAGTCATACCGTAAAGATAGTAACATTTCATTACCTGTGTGCTCAAGACCAAAGTGTCTTCCCTGTAACAGACTTCAGTGCAGAGATTCCCTATCTGCCATTTAAATTCAGGATTGAGAGACAGGTCAAAATTCTGTACTAAACACAGTAAAATGCATTATGGATGCACTGGTCTGTTGATAGGGTTGAGCTGAGTTTTGCACTTAAAGTAGGAATTAAACCTCTTTGTTTGTATGAAGAATAAATTGTAGTTTCCCCCAAATTAGAGTTCTTTTTGAGTATAGAATTAATTTTCTGAGAATGAACAAGTAATTAGAGTTAAAATTAAATTTAAAATGGATCCTTAAAGAAGTGATCTGTCTGATCTTTTTTTGTCCTGAATGATATAGCCAATACAATCTGTTCTGTAAACTCTTAAAACTTTCCATGTAGTTTAAAATTTATTGAAATCTTGTATATACGCTACATACATTAGCTAAACTATTAACAATTGTATTTAATTGTAATGGTTATATAAATTATGGGCAAGGTCAACTGTTCAGGTCAGCTCTTAACTACAGACATCTGAGGTAACTCAATCATCACCCATCCTCTACTGGTAATTTCCATGCTACAGTTCTGTTGGTTGTAATGAATCAGTAGTGTGAAAGAGATTGGACTCACGTCAAGACTTCTTATTGGTATATGACCCGGCCCCAACTGTCAGTGGTTGTTAAAGGTTCTGCAGCCACATGCTAGCTTGGACATCAATGGATGAAAAACTGTCCATAACTGTCCATAGCACTGTTTTCTTGGCTTCTCTATGCACTGCAAACTGAGATGGGCCACAGGAGAAGCCCTTTAAAGGGCAGAGACATTAGGACTTGAGTTAGTCCTCTACGCCAGGTTTCCACTTCACGTAGCATTGTTTTGGCTCACACAGCCGCCTTCCCCCAAAACAGCTTTTCTTTTCCCTCTTCCCTACAGCAAGCTCCCACACATTCCTTCTCCCCACACTCCCACTCACCTCACACACAGCCATAGCTCTCCTTCCCTGGGCTTTACATGCTGCTGTTTGCTGGTGTTGAGGGAGATGAGGAGGACAGTGAGGTGGGGTTTAAGGCCAGATTAACCAATACTCTGTGCTACTCTGGTGTTGCAAAGCAGCTGTAAATCCAGTTTAACTGGCCAGTGTGCTCTGTTTTTGAAACAGGAAAGAAAGAATTTTTGTACTGATAATAGTGGAGTTGAAGTCTTCTACGTATAGAGCACGTGTGCAGTGCAGACACCAGAAGTGTCTTCACAGTCTTTCACAATACGTGCCACAACCCTGACCTGGAAGAACAGTCTCTAAGGATGAGAAGTTAATTTCTTTCCCATGCAAATATAATCCTTGTCCTGTCTATTGCGACCAGTACCCAGGGGTGTCATTTGTGACAGAGGTTAAGTACAGGACTGAAATCACCTGTATGTTTGACATGGGCCTCAGAACAATTGTCAGATAGTTCAAACTTACCGGCCTGTGCTGATTGGAACTGGTGAATTTAGAGCAGTTATTTTTCAAGGCCATCCAGCCACCTTGACTAAGCTTTAAAAATAAAGTGAAAAGATTGAAAGTTGTTGCACAGAAGTGCTATTGGAATCTGTGGTTCTGCCTTTACTTCAATGCCTTTGCTTCAATCCTCCTAAACCCCAACCCTAGTTGCTTACACAGCCTCCCCAGAACCCTCTGAGGCTATGGATTACCTGGGCTTCTAGTTTTTAATCCCTTCAGGGACAACATGGCAGGAAAACAAGGAACACAGGCTTTGCAAAGGAATTTTTTAGCTACAGACACTATACTTCTGAAAGCAGTCACAAGATATTGATATTTTAAAACAATAAAAGTCCTGAGAGATACCATCCCCAACTCTGATCTCAGCCTTCTGTGAGTCTAAAGTTGCCAGCATGTCAGGCTGAGCAGAGTCTATTGGTCCTCTCTCCTGCACGTCCTGTTTACATGTACCCCAGTTTTAAAGAGGCATGTCTGCTTGCCATGTGTTCTCCAAGGACACTTTAACCCACTCCCCCAGTCCTGCTGGTACCACCTGCACAGACAGCCATTATTCCTTAGAGGTGGGACAGTAACTGAGTCATGCAAAATTTAGGGCTTCTCTACATGGGAAAATTGACTAGAATAGCTATTGCAGAATAGCTCCTTGTGTAGACACTCTTAGACCAGGTCTATACTTAAGTTAGATCAGCATAACTATGGGGCTTAAGGGTATGAAAAATTCACATCCCATGAACACTGTAGCTATACCAATTTAATCCCCAGAGTAGGTGCGGCTAGGTCAATGGAAGAATGCTTCCATTGAACTAGCTACCACTGCTTAGAGAGATGGATTACCTACAACGACAGAAAAAACCGTTCCGTCGGTGTAGGAAGCATATATGCTACAATGCTACAGTGGCACAGCTGCAGTGCTATAGCTGTGCCACAGTAGCACCTGCAGTGTAGACATGGCCTTATTCCAAAGAGGATTAAGCTAAATCAGAAAAAGGCACTTTTAGCATGGGAGCTATTGCACAGTAGCAGTTTTGGTCCATTTCCCACTGTAGACAAGCCCTTAAACGTGTTCAGCGCAATACAAAATGGAATTAATAATTTGTTACAAATCTATCCCATTCTGCCAAAGAACCGCCTCCTAATTCCCTGTCTGAGACTCTGAACCATGCTGCTGAATGCCTCCATTATATTTCAAAAGTGCCACAGGATCCTCCCAAATGCACAAAAAGTCTGTGTAGGCCCCAGAGCCATTCCCTTCTGATAACAAATACAGTTGTAAAATTATTTAAATTGAATTTGTCAATCATATGATGAAAACAAGGGTAAAAGTTACTCCATTGGAATGGGACTATTCAAGGCATGACTCTTTGTTCCATATAAGTGACAAAGGGAGGGGAAACCTATATGACATTTTTCCAGAGAAGGCAAAAGTATCCTGATCATTTGAAATTTTATAGCTGTTTTGGTGGCAGGACCCTATTTAAACTAGGGTGACCAGACATCTCAATAAAATCAGGACCATTCTGATATTTAGGTGTTTGTCCTAAAGATCAGTCGGGATGCAATTTGTCTCGACATTTTGCTCCGCCGGCAGCACTCGGCTTTTTTTTTTTTTTTTTTTGCTCCACTAGTGGACCCCCCCAGCCCATGTGTCCCGATATTTTCTCCCTCTCATCTGGTCACCCTAATTTAAACTTAATATTTCAGTGGTAAATACTCTTCTGGCTATGTGCCTGTCATTATTATTGCTCCTAATGGGAATTTTATGCATGAGTATCAAGGAAACACTAGACCCCTCTGACATAACTGTAGGAAGATTCTAGCAAAGCTAGTCAAAGGGTAACAGGATTTATTAATTGTATTACCATGGCACCTAGAGGCCCCAGCCAAGATCAGGGCCTCATTGAGCATGGCTACAAATATATACACACACACACACACACACCATCCGGACACTTCAATCCCTTGCCCTAAAGAGCTTACAGTATAAACAGAGAACAGCTAAAGGGAGGAGAGAGAGGAAGTATTCAAATCTTACAGATGGGTAACTGGGGCAAAGAGAGATTAAGCGACTTGTCAAATAGGCCATCTCTAGCAGCACCAGGAATTGAAAATGGATCTCCTGAGTCCCAGTGCAATGATGTAACCACAACACCATTCTTCCTTTTGGTAAATTGTTTCCTAGCTTGCAAATAGTATGCCAATATCTTGCCTACTAATCTTCATGTTCTATATTTCTCAGACACCACTTCCTGGAATGGCACACACCGGATAAGAACCTTTGCATCTTATCACAAAGATGAAGCCTATGAACCTATACCTCTTCAAGACATTGACAGTGAAACTGAAAGTGATTCAGAAGTTGGATCAGGATTAAGCAATCTAACTAATCTTAAGCAGTCTAGAGCCAATCAAACTAAAGCACAAACAAGATTCATCTCTCCTAATGCTAAAAGATACCTGACTAGTCAATGGTTGACTCATTTTGTTCCTTCAGTGTACACTTTAGTGGTTATGCTGAGTCTCCCTCTGAACATTACAGCAATACTTGTGTTCCTGATAAAAATGAAAATTAAAAAGCCAGCTGTGATATACATGCTGAATCTGGCCTCTGCAGATGTATTGTTTGTAAGTGTGCTTCCTTTTAAGATTGCATACCATTTTTCTGGAAACAACTGGATGTTTGGACCTGAAATGTGTCGGCTCATCACCGCTGCCTTCTACTGTAACATGTACTGTTCGATACTGCTGATGACTGTTATAAGCATTGATCGTTTCTTAGCCGTGGTGTATCCTATGCAATCTCTCTCATGGCGTACATCAATGCGTGCCTCATTGATCTGCTTTACCATATGGCTTATAGCCATAGTTGGTGTTATACCCATTCTCATCACAGAGCAAACTATGAAAATATCTGAGTTAAACATTACAACCTGTCATGATGTGCTAAAAGAATCTGAACTTAAGAGATATTACCGTAATTTCTTCTCCATTTTCTCTTCCCTTTTCTTTTTTGTGCCATTAATAATTTCTGCTGTCTGTTATGTGTGTATCATCCGATGTCTTATCTCTTCTAATATTGTTGCAAAACAAAGTAAGAAGACACGTGCTTTAATCTTGTCTGCAGCTGTTTTCTCTATTTTTATTATTTGTTTTGGACCAACGAATGTCCTTTTATTAATTCATTACATATCTTTTCCTTACAACCACCAGTTAGAATACATCTATTTTGCCTATCTCCTCTGTGCTTGTATCAGCAGTGTAAGCTGCTGCATTGATCCTTTGATTTATTACTATGCTTCCTCTGAGTGTCAGAGACAGGTTGGCAATCTCTTGTGCTGTAAAGAGAGTCCTGAACCTACCAGTAGTAGCAGCAGTGGTCAGTTAATGGCTAGGACCAGTAGAAGGGACACCTGCTCCAGTAATGTGAGTAACAGTGTCTACAAGAAGTTGTTAACATAATGTTTTTGGATAAATGTACATCATACACTCTTTGAAGATTTTTATACAGCTTCAGTAAAAATGCCCTATTATATCCAAGAATTGCACAATTTTGGGCAGATTTTAATTGAGACATATAGTAGGGTAGATTCATTACAGTAATACATAATTCTAAACACAGCACAGGAATCTGTATTTATATGTATATAGGTGAAGTGGGAGGAAGCCATATAAAGAACTTTTATAAAAGCTGTTGGATATTATTTTCAGATAAATCCAGGCAAGCCCTTTTAAGATTTGCAGTTCAGTCTATTGTAAAATTCTGTAAAATATTTCCTGTTTTAGCATTTTAACCTCAAAAAATTGTTTCTATACTTATAAGTGAAATGTATCAAATCATCTCTCCATTATCTTGTGAATGAAATGAAAATGGTTTACCAGCCAAGCTGTTTTTTCAATGTCATTATTTGTAGGTTTAGCTATACAATTAAGTTTTTGAGTATCATTCTGCATTTTTGGGGACCTCAAAGTGTGTATTCTGCATTTCTCCAAGTTTTACATAGAAGTTTATGAAGAGGATTTTAACAAACAAAAGCCAGTTTTGGCAGCTGAGCTTGTCCAATAAAAGAACTCACAGCAGCTAGGACTACCTTTTTTCTCATAGTTCTCACATACTATCACTGAACTTGCTATTGGAAAAAACTCTTGTAGGGTCCCTGGTTTAGACCATGCTACCATTAGAGCAAAATTTCCCCCAGGGTCAATGTTAATATGCATCCACAAAAATTGACCCTTCAAAATCAGCATTTTCACATGCTTTTGCTCTGTGTGCATTACCATGCATTTGTACTCTTTATATACCACTCTGCATCCACTGTTTTGCAATTTACCAATGCATTTTTCATGTATGCAAGTAGGCCTCATCACTTGGAAGTTTGTCCTCTGTCTCACATGAGAGCAAGTCTGAGCAGTTTTAAAATAGTTCATTTTAAGTTTGTTATAAATGTTTAGCTCCAGAGCCAAACTCATCCAGCATGTATAGCATCATTTTACTCTAAAGTGTTACTATGTGCATATAGCACAAAAGTAACAGGACATCTGTTCTGAAAATGAACTGTATAGATAATAGGACTTAATTTGGTTTCTCTTTTCCAGTACAGTGACAATGAGGTTCATGTAAATTTTGTTACTGCGGATTGTTAAGAAACAGCATTAGCTTGCCATATTCAGAGTGAATAAAGTCCCCTGTCCATTACAAAAGAAGAGAAGACATTTAACCTTCCCGCAGGTACTGTAAAAATGGCAAACTCCTGCCCAAACATAAATTATGTTACCTTTTTTTTTTCTTTTTGAGATGGAGTTAAACTTCTTTGCTGCAAATATTGAGTGCTAGTCCTCTCCTGATTGTTGAGTCTTAAAAGAGCAATTATAATAATCTATTTGTTCAACTACCCTATATTTTTAATGGATTATATGGTATGCTCAGATTCCTTTTCATTTGGGTTGCGTACTCAATGCACGCTTTTGCCACACAGCACAAGTTTAAAGCTTTATGGCATGTGGTATAATGTTCAGGTTACTAACTAACTGTATGTAAGGAGGGGGAGGACAAAAATACCACCACCACTATGAAATCACAGGAAGCAGATTGTTGAAGCTGACACACTCAGAACAAGTATATGCTCTTCCTGTTTCCATGCTTGAGGATGGGGATTGCTTCTTCACTTTACCACTTGTTAATTGGACATCTGTTTCAGTATCCTAATGTTTTGTTTGACGCTGGTTCATTTTTAGAAGTTCAGAAGTCTGTTTATTCAGCTTCAGTAGGTGAAGAAGTAAATGCTGAAAGGGAAGGAAATGTATTTTGGAAATGGCTTGTCATCATAATGGGAATTCTGTTTTCTTCCTTTCAGTCTGTCTTTGGGTAAAATGCACATGAAACTAAACATTTCCTCAAACAACACCAATTCAACTGTATTTTACGAAGCTGCATGCTTTTCTAACAGTGTAGTTTTACAGACAAGTAAAATCTGTAAATATTTAGGATTTTTGTATGTTACCTTATAATTCCCTGGATTAATCAAATAGACTAATCCATACTTTATCACTTCATGGAAATTGTAATATGATACAGGACATAACTGTTTAATTTTTTTTAATACTTTGGAACTTCAGTTACTATGAACTAATAATAAACATGTAAACTTCCTCTGATGTGTGTGATTGACTCCACAATGCAATAAGATTTCTATACATGAGTCCAGCCATGCGTTCTTTGAGCACCCAAAACTCCTTCTGATATCTGGGAGGATTTTGGGTGTGCAACGAATATGGGATTGGACCCTTTATGGGTTTCCCAAATATAAATGTTACAGAACAATCCTTTGGAGTTTCCTCAGCCCAGATGTGTCTTTGTATAATGGATCCACTACATGTATTGAAATTCTGTCCTTCAAGGATGATACTGCATCTACAGTCACATTTTTTTATTAGTGTTATATAATGTTATGGGTTCCAATCCCAAACCAATTCCTGGATATTTTAACTAACACTAGCATGCTTAAGGATTTATTTTGACAAAACTGAAGTGCCCATCCCACACATGATGTGCTCTTACATAGTTGTTTCAATATACAAACACAGAGAGGAATAAGTACGCACCAGCAAATAAAATAAAACAGCTCCACAACAGGCATAATAATTAGGGCTTTTGATCAATTGCAGCTAACTCAAAAAAAAATTTCAAAAATGTTTGTCAACATTTTCATATATAGTATATTCTGTGTTGTAACTAAAATGAAAGTGTATATTATTTTTATTACAAATATTTGCACTGTAAAAATGATAAATATTATTTTTCAATTCACCTCATACAAGTACTGTAGTGCAATCTCTGTCGTTGAAATGCAATTTACAAATGTAGATTTATTTTGTTACATAACTGCACTCAAAAACAAATCAATGTACATCCTCAGAGCCTACAAATCCACTCAGTCCTACTTCTTGTTCAGCCAATTGCTAAGACAAACAAATTTGTTTACATTTACAGGAGATAGTGTTGCCCTCTTCTTATTTACAATGTCATCAGAAAGTGAGAACAGGCATTTCCATGACACTTTTTTAGCTGGCATGGGAAGATATTTACATGTCAGATATGCTAAATATTTGTATGCCCCTTCATGCTTCAGCCACCATTTCAGAGGACATGCTTCCATGCTGGTGATCATTTAAAAAAAAAAGTGTTAATTACATTTGTGACTGAACTCCTGGGGGAGAATTTAATATCCCCTGCTCTGTTTTACCCACAATCTGCCTTATATTTCATGTTATAGCAGTCTTGCATGATGACCCAGCACGTGTTAATTTTAAGAACACTTTTACTACAGATTTGACAAAACGCAAAGAAGGCACCAATGTGAGATTTCTAAAGATAGCTACAGCACTAGACCCAAGGTTTAAAAATCTGAAGTGCCTTCCAAAATCTGAGAGGGACAAGGTGTGGAGCATGCCTTCAGAAGTCTTGAAAGAGCGGCACTCCGATGTGGAAACTACAGAACCCAAACCACCAAAAAGAAAATCAACCTTATGTTGGTAGCATCTGATTCAGATAATGAAAATGAACATGCATCAATCTGGACTGCTTTGGATTGTTATCAAGCAGAATCCATTATCAGCCTGGACGCTGCATATCCCCTGGAATGGTGGTTGAAGCATGAAGGGACATAGAAACGTAAGCGGATCTGGCACATAACTATCTTGCAATTCCGGTTACAACAGTGCCATGCAAACGCCTGTTCTCACTTTCAGGTGACATTGTAAACAAGAAGTGGACAGCATTCTCTCCTGCAAATGTAAACAAATTTGCTTGAGCGATTGGCTGAACAGGAAGTAGGACTGAGTGGCCTTGCAGGCTCTAAAATTTTACATTTTTATTTTTAATGCATTTTTGTACATAATTCTACATTTATAAGTTCAGCTTTCATGATAGAGATTGCACTATAATACTTGTATTAGGTGAATTGAAAAATACTATTTCTTTTTTTACAATGCAAATATTTGTAATAAAAAATAAATATAAAGTGAGCACTGTAAACTTTGTATTCCATGTTGTAATTGAAATCAATATATTTGAAAATATAGAAAACAAACATCCAAAAATATTTAAATAAATGGTATTCTATTATTGTTTAACAGTGCGATTAATCGCTTGACATTCCTAAAATAATTAATCTTCCAACCACTTCTTCCCCAAATACTGGGATTGGTGCTAAGGCACTTGCAGTCTGGAAAATAGAAAATCCAGGCTACAGCAGACCAAGTGTGGAACTGAATTCCAGTGAATTCATGGCGAATGGATGGGATGTTATACTTGTAACTTCCACTCATCTTAGATAGATGTCCCAATCAGCAACTTCTCTCAGCGCCTCATGGCAAAGGGGTGAGAAAGACAAGGGAAAAAAACAGCTGTCTGCTCCCCATAACCCATGAAAGGGAGCAATAACAAAGCGCCCACAACAGTCTGGAGCCTGACTCTCTCTGTCGACATCCCCAAGAGATCTGCCTTCTCCCCAGAGCTGTGAAAAGGAACTTTTTGTGGTAGGGAGCTGTGGTCTGGGCTCTACAAAACAAAATCTTCAAGTACACACAATGTTGCTGCTTGGCTCATAAGATCCTGGTTGGGCCATAGATACCAATAAAAAATGAACTGGCAAATGTAGGGTAAAATCTTCAAAAGTGCCTAAATCCCATTTTTCAAAGGGACTTAGGAACCTATGTCTCATTCCAAGTCAGAGACTTGGTGTCTAAGTCACTTTTGAAAATGGGACTCGGGGGGGGGGGGGGGGATTTTCAATAGTGCCTGCAACTTTTCTTTACTGTGTCTTACTGAAACACTGCAGCTTCACACCTGATTCCAGCAAGCCCTTTAATGATAACCTCCTCTAAACATCAGAGGTGGTTAGTTTATTCAGCTATCAAATAGCACAATACAGAATATAATGGATAGCAAATGATAATGCACTTGCATAGCAAATGTATATAAACTTTTGCACCAATACTGTAAATAACGCAGTCTGGTGTGACCTTTAATAATGAGTCATAACTATCTTCATACCTTACTTTTTCTCTTTCTACGTGTATTTTGTCAGATTAATTTTTATTTGCTAAACTATAGTCCTATGGCAAATCCTATATAGATCATAATATTGGCTCCAGTGGGGACTCTTTCCAGAAATCTGAACATTATTGGTGAATCCCGTTGCCGATGCAGCTTCATATCAAGTCTCAGAACAGTTCTTCACCCTTTTTGGGTAATGTTTTGTAATTATAGCTACGTTCATGAAACGCGCGCTCTGTTGCCATAGGCGGCAGGTTATATGGGCTCAAGGTGCCCGAGCACCAGGAATATTCAGGGCTGAGGGCCCTGCTTCAGCAATATTTGGGAGCTGGGTCTTCCCCCGTCCCTGCCTGGATTGGGCCCCGGCCCCCGCGGGCCTTCCCCCTTGCCCCACCGCGTCCCTGCCTAAAAGAAAGCGGGGGGTGCCTCTCCTGTGCCTGCTTGTGCTGCCGGTGTAGCACGTTCCTATGCAGAGCAGCTCCTGGGGCCTAGTGCCCTCCATCCCCTAATGGCAGGGCAGGCTGCCCTTACCTTGCCCTTCCGCCCTAGCCCTGAGCCTCTCCAATGTCCCAAACCCCTCAGCCCCAGCCAGAGCCCTCATCCCCCTGCACCCTAATCCTCTGCCCCAGCCACAGCCCTCATCCCCCCGCATCCTAATCCTCTGCCCAGCCCTGAGCCCCCCTGTATCATGAATCCCTCATCCTCAGCCCCACAGCCCTCACCCCAGCACTCCCTCCTATCCCACTCCCTCGCAGAGCGTGCACCCCTTCCCCCTTCCCACACACCCCTTCCCACTGCCAAACTCCCTCCCAGAGCCTGCATCCCTCACCCCCTCCTATGCCCCCACTCCCAGCCCAGAGCCTGCACCCAAACTCTGTCCCAAAGCCTGCACCCCTCAGCCCCTCCTGCACACCCACCCTCTGCCCCATCCCGGAGCCTGCACCCAGCACCCAAACTCCATCCAAAAGCCTGCACCCTGCAGCCCTTCTGCACCCTAATCCCCAGCCCAGGACCTGCACCCCAGACCCACCCCCCAGGCCTACCCCCCCCCAACTCCTTCCCAGAGCCTTTGGCAGGTGGGGGTGGAGTTTGGGGGGGCAGAGTTGGGGGAGGTGGGTTCTGGGCACCACCAAAATTTCTACAAACTTGCCACCCATGCCTGTTGCTATGTTTCATGCCACGTGATCATATTTCAATGTGGGCTTAATCAAAAGCAAAGAATAAGTGACAACATCTCATTCATCTCCAATTTACCCTTATCCCCCCTTTTTCTTAAATGGGTTGTTTCTGACATAAGTCCCTAGCAGACAAAGCTGTGTTTGATAGATTACTGTAAATCTAATTCCCAAGGCATGTAATAGAGATTTAGGAGCCAAAGGCTTGTGCAACAGTTTATATTTAAGGACTGGCCTATGGCAGTATGTTGAGCTTTGATGTCATTAGATTTTACCAGCAGAACAGGGATGAGCCTGGTTAGTATTTAGTTGGAAGATGACAAAGGAAAACCCAGGAGCTATTGGAAATGGTGGTGTCAGTGATTCCCTGACCCATTTGTGGAGCACATGCTGGTCACGTGTTGCTGGCTCGCCTCTTGCTTTTAAAAAAGCTGAAACTACTTTGAAGTCTTCCTTAATATTACTTTTTCTGGTGAACAATTGCTGTGGCTACCACAGAAATATTATTAAATTGCCATGAGGCAGAGTGAGTGTGCGTCTTTGTGATTAGGAAGGGAAATGGTCTGTGTCCAAGAGATACTCACGCTCTTTCTCTCGATGTGGTCCACACTATGAAAACATGTGAAGTAGGTGAGACTTTCCCTCTATGTCAGTATTTAGCCAATGTCCAGCATGGTGAGAGTGGCTGAAGATATTGTCTTTCATTTCAGATGTAAAAATGAGGTTATGTACATAAAGGGACACATACAATTTCCCATGACTGGTAATGATGACGTTGCAGCCCATAAGACTTTATAGAAATATGCTTGTGAGTGTAAGTATAACACAACTGGAATGTGTTTTGTGCTAGATATGCCATCTAACATAACTCTGCAAAGGTTATGATCTATTGGATATATTCATCCTGTTTGTATGCATGTATCATTTTTGTAGTCGAAGTTATGAATATTGGCTACATACTTGTTTAAGTAGGCTGTAGTGAAGCAATTGGTCAGCTTCCTGAGAAAAGACTATTCTCAGTAAGTGCCCAATCAAGAAACACTTAACAACGAACTTTGAGATACGAAGCCACATCTGAGCTTTCCTGGGAATGTGACCTGGCTTGTAAGGAACTGAATCATGCATGGACATGTGACTTGCCCATGTGACTCCAAAACTCCATCTTGGAGTTGGATTCTGCATAGGAGAGTAGAGTGACCAGATGTCCCAATTTTATAGGGACAGTCCCGATTTTGGGGGCTTTTTCTTATATAGGCTCCTATTACCCCCCACTCCCATCCCAGTTTTTCACATGTGCTGTCTGGTCACTCTGTAGGAGAGAGGAAGGGGTCTTCACCCACAAGAGAAAGTCTATATAAAGTCTTGGGAGACCCCTCCATTTTGTCTTCGTCTGGCTCAAGAGATAGCCTTTCCACCCCCAAAGGATATCGGAAAGAAACTGGAACAAAGGACAGTAACCACAGGGGTGGGAGTGATTGCTGGGCCCAGACTAGAAAGGGGCTAGTCTATAAAGGAAGCTTACTGGAACATCTCTGAGGATGAGATTTCATCTGTAATCACTTTCTTCCTGTATTAGGTTTAGACTTGCATGTTTTATTTTATTTTATTTTATTTTGCTTGGTAATTCACTTTGTTCTGTCTGTTATTACTTGGAACCACTTAAATCCTACTTTTTGTATTTAATAAAATCACTTTTTACTTATTAATTAACCCAGAGTATGTATTAATATCGGGGGAGGGACAAACAACTGTGTATCTCTGTCAATCAATCAGTGTTATAGAGGGCCAATAATTCATGCGTTTACCCTGAATAAGCTTTACACAGGGTAAAACAGATTTGTTTCGGGTTTGGACCCCATTGGGAGCTGGGCATCTGAGCACTGGAGACAGAAACACTTCTTAAGCTGTTTTTTGTTAAGCCTACAGCTTTTGGGGGATGTTGTTCAGATCTGGGTCTGGGTCTGTAGCAGGCTAGTGTGGCTGGCTCAAACCAGGCAGGGTATTAAAGTCCCAAGCTGCCAGGGAAAATGGGCTCAGGGATAGTCTCAGCGCATCAGGTGGCAGTTCACAAAGAGGGGTTCTGTGATCCAACCCATCACAGCAATGTCAGATCAGAACTTGAGGAATAGCAGGAGTATAGCATGTCATGACTAGATGCATCGGCAGAGCTATGTATGAAAGCTTGTTCAGGATCTCTCCATGCTTTTCCTGGCTCCAGCTAGTTCCCTGGCTTCTGGAGATTTAATCTTAAACACTGACTTTTGAATGCCTTAATTATGATATGATGCAGTATATTAAAACTGAAGCACTACTTAAGAATATGGCATAATAGGCTTTAAAAACCATAAATACTCAGTGTTGGCTAAATGCCCCATAATGCACTGTGCATTTTGCGGTGACGTTTACAGAGGACATGCTTTACTGAGAATTGTACTTAACATTTGACAACAGGAACAGCCAAGAACCAGCCTAACCACATCTCAGTTACTATTATATGCTGTCATTTACGCTGCCAGTAAAGCTAGCTGGGCAAAGGAAATCAGTAAATCTGGCTTAGGGGGCTAGGCTGATAGAGGTAGGTTTTCAGGCTCAGGCAAAAAAAGGACTAGAACACACTCATATGTCCATCTACTGTTACCTCTTGCTTATTCTTGCCTTTTTAGCACATTGTAAGATGCTTGTTTGCTTGTGTGGCTGATACTGCAGCTCACACTAAGTGAGTCAAAAGTTCTTATCCAAAAATTGTATTCAGGGATAGGTGGTGGGGAGGATTTGATTTGGTGGAATCCTTGTTAAGGCAGCAGGTAGGAGAAATTTCTTTGCAGACTGAGGCCAGGTCTATGGTACAGAGTTCTACTGGCATAGCTATACCAGTCAAGCTGTGATTAGTGACCAGCACAGCTGTATTGCCCAAAGCCCTAGTGTAGATGCAGTTATACTGGCAAAACTGTACTTCTGCCGGCATAGCTTGTTTAGCTTGGGAGGGCTGGAATAAGCTATTCTGGCAAGAGTGCCAGGAATAAGCTCTGTCCATGCTGAGTATTTCACCAGAATAGCTATACCAATACAGCTACAGCACCAAAGTCTTCTAACTGTAGACATGGCCACAGACTTGGCTTAGTGAACATGCCACATGAAACTTGGGTGTAAAAGGTGAAAAACTGGAGCTGAAGAAAAGATCTGGAACTCTCTCTGCTGACACCATTTCCTGTGCTCAGTAGTGGATAAGGTACAGATTATAATGTGAGAGTAAACTGTGAGTATATCAATAGTGTTTAACATCAGTAGTTTTAAATCAGAATGCGCCACTGCACCTCTTTCCACTTATGGTGGAATTTCTTCTCACCCACCGCCCAGCAATAGGAAGAGAGTTAAAAGTGGTTGTTGGATCACAAATTGCTACTGAAAGCTAAGTTCCCTCTAAGCTGTGTCACTGGGTGGCTACCCAGCAGGCTATCACGTGCTGCGCACTTCAGGTGTCCCTCCCCCACTGCCGTGCTGCTTCTGCCCTAGGCATTGAAGCTCCTAGCCAGCTGCTCCCAGGAACCTCCTGCTTGCTGTGCAGAACAGGGAGTGAGGGAGCAGGTGAAGGAGACACAACAGAGCTCAGGACAGAGGGACCTTGCAGGCAGACTTCAGACTGAGTGCCGATCTACTTAAAAGGGCAGCATACTTAAAGGGGCAGTGCCACCCACCATATACACACACCCCCTGCCCTAGAGTCTGTGTAGCTGCAAATAAAATACATCTAAATAAACAAATTGCCATAATCAGATTTACCACTAGAGAGCGTTGAAACACTATGCACACTTCACAATACAATGAGACTGATTTTAGTGTATAGATCAGTTACGCTGTGAGTGAAATTCTGGAAAACTATTTGTCTTTCTTATAAAGAAAAAAACTATGGATCTGGGAAAGCTGAACATCTATCTTCCTGCTGATCTTTCTTTTAAAGTCCTGTGAAGTAGACCTTCCCATCACCAAAACGTTTTGAGAAATACATTTTCTAGCACGCATGCTACTTTATGTGTGTAACAAAACTTCTATGTATATTTGGGAACTTCCCAAGTAGCGCCCCCCCCCCTCAAAAAATGAATCTTACAGTACTATACTAACCTTGAGGGTATTGTGTGCGTCAGCACAGCTCCATGGAAGTCACAACTGTGCTGATTTACACTAGTTGAAGATCTGACCCTATGTTCCCTCACTAATATAAAAACAAAATAGATGACCCAGATGCGTAGTATAAATCCCATTAAATCACTGTCATCTATTTTTTGGTGGGTGTGTGGTGGGAACCACTCCCAGGAATTGTTCCTACACATTTTTTCTTCCTTCTGGAGTTTGAGAAGAGGAGAGTGGGAGGGCTGGGTCTGACTCCCATCTTTTGGAAGAAAAAATGGGCATCACTCTGCCCTGTGTAAAATAAAATGGGCACAAAACTCTCCCACTTCTGTTCAAGTTGTTCCCACTATAAGATAATAACATCAGATAGGGAAGAACCTCACTGGATCACCACCTCTCCTCCTTAAAAGACACCAGTGTCTCAATCTGTTAATGCAACTTATTTTAATTTGGATGTAAATAGGGTGACCAGATGTCCTGATGTTATAGGGACAGTTCAGATTTTGGGGTCTTTTTTTTATATAGGTTCCTATTACCCCCCACCCCATCCTGATTTTTCACATTTGCTGTCTGGTCACCCTAGATGTAAATCAACATAACCAGCACATACAATACCTTCCAAAACACAGCCCTCATGGCAACACACCCCTTTCATTTGTCAACTGCACAAATCTCCCAGAAGAATCTCCTGTGCCACTTCTCAGGGCACCCACAGCTGTAAGTCACCTTATTGCCCCCTGTCTCCAGCATGAGGGAGTGTTGCATATGCCAGGTGGGTGTTAGGCTGGTTACATTAGGGAGCTATCAGCCACTCGAGCACTGTCCTCTGGGCTATGCCAACCCTGCCTTTGTCCTGCACAATGATGATAGATTCACCCTGAGTCTCTTCAAAGTGGTATCCAGCCCCTGATCACGGGATACCCACAGACAATCCCAGAGCCTCTGTTCCCAAAGGAACAGCATACCCCAGTTTTAACTTAGCCCGCTGCTGCTGCATTACACAAAGCACTTGAGTTCAATTGTCATAAACCCAAAGGAAATGTATTTAAGAAAGTATAAAGATTCAATAGAAATGAGCGTGAGAGATGGAAACAAATGGTTATAGACCAAATAGAATCATAAAATGCAAACAGGGGCCTACACTTATTAACAGCTTCCTTTCCTATCTAATAAAGTAGAATCTCACCCCAAAGTTCAGTCTTTTTCAGTGCCTGTTAGCCTCAAGGAACTACCCTCATTCATCAGTGGCTGGATCCAGAGTGTTCTCCACCCTGTGGTACACTGAATCAGTCTTTACTCCACCCTAAATCCCCTCACTGTCATAGCGTTCCTTTACACTTCCAAGCAGGGCCGCAAGTAGGGCAATTTGCTCCAGGCCCTGCAGGGGCCCCCACGAGAGTTTTTCAGGGCCCCTGGAGTGGGATCCTTCACTTGCTCCGGGGGCCCCAAAAAACTCTTGCAGGGCCCGGGCCCCCGGAGCTTCTTTCGCTCCAGGTCTTCAGCGGCGGGGGGGGCCCTTCCGGTCTGGGACCCACCATCAAAGTGCCCCAAAGACCCACGGAGGGGGGTCCTTCTGCCCCGGGACCTGCCGCTGAAGTGCCGGGTCTTCGGCAGCAATTCGAAGACCCCAGGCCCCCTGAATCCTCTGGGAGGCCCTGCTTCCAAGTATTTATGGTTTAGGTCTGATGATTTTCCATTGACTTTTCTGGGTTGTTGCACAAGTGGACGTTTGAGCAATAGATTACATAATCAGCTAGCAAGGAAGAGGTGACAAGTTCCTCCCACTGGAATGGACTATCACTGAGAAATATTATTCCCTGGAGACTCACTTTTCCTCCAGAACCATAAGGACATAATTTTCCCTATAGTTATTTTAGTCCTCAAATATTACCTGTATACACATCTTGCAATGATTATGAGTATTGATGAATTACAAGCTTTCAGCAGAGACCGCATATGCTACCCTTTATGGATAAATGCCATGAAAGTGGTGTATTAGGTGCAGTTATTTTGTCAGGTCTGAGACAGGAGTTTGAACACTTTGCCAGTTGGCACCTATGAAGCTCTATGTCACAGCCCTCTAGACACAAGTCAACACAACCACCCAAACATAAGAATGGCTATACTGGGTCGGAACAAAGGTCCATCTAGCCCCAGATCCTGTCTTCCGACAGTGGCCAGTGCCAGGTGCTTCAGAGGGAACGAACAGAACAGGTAATCATCAAGTGAGCCATCCCTGTCACTCATTCCCAGCTCCTAGCACACTATAACACAACCAGCATATAGGCAGGGAGCGGGTGCCATTGGTGCCCCTCCCCAGCCAGGCTGCAGGCTCTCTCACAGCCAGCATGCTCTGCACAGCCATACATACATATGACATACAGATACTTAATCCTATCTCAGTGCAGGGGTATGAATAGATGACCTCTTGAGGTCCCTCCCAGCCTGATCTTTCTATGATTCTATGACATGCAATTTTCTGGAAACAACTGGACAGTTTGTGAATGTCGTTTTGTCACAGCTGTCTTCTGCTGCAACAGGAGATGACAGGTGCAAAATGATAACTGCATTTGCCTATGTGCTTTTACCTTACCAGTATTAGCTACACAATAACCCCTTCATGACTCCTACTTACTGGTTGGATAATGGGGGAAGATCTCAGATACCAAACTGTTCTTTCTCCACTTGTGGTATTTCTATGTTCCTACATAATACAATAAAATTCTCAATAGTATGCAATGCTTAAAATTATATGTTAACATTATTGTTTTCCTAACTAACATGGTGTATATGAAATAGTACTGTTATGGTCTATCATATGCATACATTTAATGTATGACTTGAGAAATAGTTGGCCCATATGCTAAATGCTTTAGAAACTGTAAACTATAAACAGAGCTATATATATTCTGCAGCCATAGAACTTGACACAGTACCACCTCTTGACACAGAATTGTGCTCCTGAAGCTAAGCTTTCATTTTTTTTTAAAAAAAGGAATGTCTAACCCTAGTGGTGTGATGAAAACTTGCCAGATGGTAACAGAACCTATGCAGCACTGTCTTCCTGAGTCTGCAGGCAGCCTAGAACAACAGTTCTGAGAAAGAAGTGAAAGGCACTGTGCCTCTAAAAGTGTTGTTATTATTCTAAAACATTAGGCTTCTGAGTTAACTTTTCTGCTGCTAATTATTTTAACAAAACACTCAGTTAATTTGCTTATTTCACAGCTATTTTATTTGAGTTTATTTTCACAATTCTGTCTCCCTGGTCTTCCTAGTCCGCAAAACTGCCTGTTCCTCCAGCCAAGAGTCTTCAGCACATTGCCAATAGTTCAGCGGTGTGAAACAAAGTGAATGAAATATCAAACACCACAAGGATTGTATTAGTCATTTATTCAGTAAAAACTCCATTTTAAAATCGACCTGAAGCTGCTGCAGGCGGCTACACCAGAGTGTTACAGGAACCAGGAGGCCTTGCTGACAAATTTAAATCAAGTTTGCCACCAAATCCATGGGACTTTGAGGAAAGCCACTGTTCTGTCTTTTGCTCTTTACACAACAAATGTAATATGAAGAAACCCTACAAGCATAGTGGAGTCCAAACAAGCTGCTTATAATAAGTATATGCAACTTGCAAGGACTGGTTGTACACACAAACTACTGTTCTGTCACATTTCTAAACAAAGAGCACAGACAACACCAATGGAGGGCTCACAAACTATTGGCCACTCCCAAGGCTGTTTAGACATGTTTGCTGAAAGCTGTGGCATTTGCCATTTCCTTTATTTATGCATCAATCCCTGGCCACCACACACAACTCCTGGCAAGGACTTCTATTTTTACAATTTGCAAATGATCTTCATTGATGCTTGGAGTACTTGTGATCTGATCTTCAAAGGAATAACCACACTGGTGCCACGTTAGGCAACCTTCATATACACTGAACTGTTCTTGTCCAGCAAAGAAAACTGGAAACTTGTTGTTTGTGAGCACAAGTCCACTCACTCATCATGTGTCTTACACTTTGTCCATCACTGGATTGTTTTTAGTTTCATGCTGTGCCACATATTCACCATAGGCAACGGTTCAATTTGTGCCATACCGAACATTTTGTCTCTGGTTCCACCTCAGTAGCCTCACCTGCTGTTTCTAATGGCAAATGTGACAAGCAGTCTGCATATATCACCTCTCTGTAAGCACACTGCAGATATTACTGGCATTTGTTTCTTAAAAATTAAAACGACAAGTTGATGATCTATAACCAGATAAACCATTACCCAACACAGATATTGATGAAATGTTTTAACTCTCCAGACTAAACAGAGAGCTTCGCTATCAATCTGAGCCTAGTTCCGTACTACAGAGGTAAGCGATCTAGGAGTAAAGGCAAAAGGCCTTTCAGTATCAACCGCCACATGCGAAATTACTGCTCCTATGGGAAAACATCACAAGCGAACTTCACAGCTAAAGATTACTGTAGTGTATGAGCAGCCTTTTAAATGCTATGTACTTCGTGGCCTAATCTAAAGCCTTGGTGAGCTGTGCGAACTAATACCATTTCTGGCCGTTGTGTAGTAGTTTGGTTAGAGAAAGTAGCACTGTCGCTCTGTTAGGCAAGACCTATGAAAATAGCTGACCATCCCCAGAAAGGAACATAATTGTGACACATTTTGAGGTGCGGGGGATAGGATGGAGGGGAGGAGGCTTAAAGGTAGCTTCAACTTTGTCTTGTGCTTTATGGACCCAGGTGGGGTCATGTGATCTTGGGAGACATCTGCAGTGAGCAGCCATCCAGAGACTCCAGGAGATAGGGGCAGAATCAGCCAAAGCTGGCTCCTTAAGTCAGTTGGCCATTCAGAGCATTTTCTACAGTTTAGACTGGACTTTCTTTGCCCTAAGCAGATTGGCTGTTTGCACCACCACTCCCCTTCCATCACAGTCTCTTCACCTGAACTTGAGTCCATATGTGCCCCTCTTATCCCCTGCTCATGACGTGACCCTTTCTTTTTTCTTGCCATGTAACTGATCCCTCTCCTAACTAATCTCCCCCCACCAAAAAAAAAAAAAAGGAACATAACATGCTGCCATCATATTGTTTACACTGCTTGTATATTTGACTCTTTCCCCTTCTGTGTCTGCCTTGTCTATTTTGAGTGTAAGCTCTTCAGGGAAGGGACCATCTGCTGCTCTGTTGTACGTACAGTACCTAGCACAATGGGCTCCCCTGTGACTCTAAGAGCCCCTCAGTGCCCACCGGCAGAGGGCCCACTATACTGCAACTCAGATCAGGCCTGACACATTCACTATGCCAACACACTGTTGTCATAATATTCATCCAAACTGTGTCTTTGTAAGGTAGTGTATGTAAACTGGTGACACGCTGGTCAGGACTGTCATTGTGTGATGTATGTACAGGTTGTGTGTAAAGAGTCATGTATGTGTGCTAGAAAAATGGCCTTCAAATGTGTTTTGGAGGCAGTGCATAAATCCAGCCTGCTCTAAAACAAAGCAATGTGGGTCTACCTGTGTGACTGGCCTGATTACAAGCAGAGGACAATGAAAACACATATACATGTAAGGTAAACAAAGAAATCAAGCTAGCAAGCGGTGAAGGAAACAGCACAGCAAGCACACCTCTTTTAGGCAAAGATCTACCTTGGTATAACTAAGTTTTAGGCACGAGAAAGCATGTTGGTTTTGTTTAGTTTGTAATCATTTTCTTTTATATCACATAAACCTGTGGTCTTTATTAATAAACTTATTCTTGTTTTATTACAAAACCAGCTCGCCCTGCGTATTAAAGTAACGTGTGAGTCCTCAGCTAATCTAATAGATTGGTGTTTACACTGTCTCCTTGGGGGCAACGACCATAATAATTTTTGTGTGCCCAGTGAGAGGGACTGGTCACTGCAGAGAGATATTTTGGGGAACTCGGGAACTGTGGTTCACTGGTTGTTACCTGCAAGCAAAGATTAAGACTGGAAGAGTCTTAAAAAAATTGCTGGTGAAGTGGACAGGCTGGTGTGGGAGGGAGCAGGACAGACTTGTGTGGCAGGGAGCTGACACAGGCTAATCTCCAGCAAAACTCCCTCTGGCTTAGGCAGAAGGGTTACACAGTCATATACTACTCTGGGCTGCTCCGAGAAGCATGTCACTCACAGCCCCATTCTTGGTTGGCCCCTGGGAACTTCTGCAATAAACACGATCAATAATTTACGCAAACCACCCTTTATCAATAGGATGGTCACAATATATAATTGAATATTTGAACTTTTTCCTAAGGCCACACTCACGCAGCCTCATCAATGCTTTTTGGACATTCTCACGGTGATCTTCATCACCAGTTCCCATGACTAATCTATTGTCCAAGAACATTGAGCATCAGGGATACTCTGTAATACCTGCTCCATGGCTCACTGCCAAATAGCAGGGGCAGATGCTTTTCCAAACAGTAGTCTGTTTTATTGCTATAAGTCCTTATGTGCATTAATTAGGATGTACCTGTTCTAGCTGTCATCAATCGCCATTTATAGGCAGACCTCGGCTAGGTTGAGCTTGGGGAAATGCTTACCACCAGCTAATGAGGCAACTCTAGCCTCTGTTCTAGGTAAAGGATACTGAGCTGCATGCAATACTGGGTAACCTTGAAATCAGCACTAACATGGATAGCCCCATTCTTTTTCATTTCTGGCACGATAGGTGTCCGCCATTTCATCTGTATACAGTTTCCATGCCCTGTAAGGGCTGAAGTTCTGCCTTGGCTGTTGGCTGTATCACAAAAAGTCCTGCATGACCTTTTCAAAAATTGGGAATTGCTGCTCTAGCAGGTTTTTAAAGCAATGCTACTAGAGGGCTTATAAACTATATAAAGGGCTACTACCCAATTTCAGTAGCTGTCAGCCACCAAGGGGTGTTCAGCATCCTCCTCCTTGAAGTTCTGGCTGGGGGCCGGTGGGGGGGAGGGGAGAGGGAAGGTGTCTCTGCTATTTCCTGCTCACTCACTCCTGTGACAGTGGGGCTGCAGAGGATTCCTGGCACTACCACAGAGCTGGTGGCATCCGATCCCTGCAGGTGCAAGGTTCAAGGTGGTGGTGGTGTGGCTGTGGTTCAGGCAGAGCAGAGCAGAGACCCCTAGCAAGGACCCTGCTCTGCCCCACCAGGATGTCAGCCTTCCCTGCACCTTGTGCATGCAGGGATCAAAGACCTGCTCACTCACTCCCATGACAATAGAGCTGCAGAAGGTGCCCTGCACAGCCACGGGAGACATTCAGCAAAAGGTGGCCTCCCCCATGGCCAAGGGCTCATCCTTCTCCTCCTCACAGTCCTGGCCAGTGGGCTCTCTGCTCTATTATCTGAACATCCACATTATCTGAATCTCTTCCTTGTCCCCCAGCATGAGATACATGGAGGACAAGGAAGGGTGTTGGATAATGTTGAGGTTTGGATAAACATGAGTATACTGTATTCCCAATGTAGGACCTGCTCCTGCATTCCCTACACACCCATAAGTCTCAGTGCATGGAATGCAGGTGTGCACCGTTAATGAGCACGAGTCTAGTTACTCAGTTCTCATTTAAGTAGGTGTTGCAAAGCTACAATCCTGCCAGCAAAGTAGGCTGAGAATAAACTTTGTCTTTGGAGCTTGTTAAACTGAACTTGTAAACATCTATTAAACCACACCTAGATCTGGTTCATGGTGCATGTGGCTATGGGAGGCAGGGCAGCGAAGGATGTTTCTGCAATAATTTCAGTATGATTTCAAGAACTCCAGCAGTAGACCCTAGCTTCCTAGTGCTGTCCTTAATGTGTTATATTATCTAGCAAACTAGAGGTAAGCATCTATGTTTTAATGGCGCTGTAGCTCAGAACACTCATAAAATAAAAGGCTTAGCCGGACTACTATGCAATTGCAGACTTTAAAATGAGTCCATCAGAGGTACAATCATGTACATGTGCAATACAACAGTAAAGCTGATACTAATTACATAAAAATCTTTTCTTTTGATACTTAATCACCCAAATCCTGACCCTGTTGTTCCATGAGCATGGAGCCATCCAATCCGCCACGGCCTGGTTGGCCTCTGCACGCCTGGAGCAATACAGATGTGTACCCTTGTTCAGCAGCCATCAAGCTGCTCTGGGATCACCCAATCCTGCCCTCTCTCCCTGGGACAGAGTATGGCCTTTAACACTCCATTTCCATGCATGGCAATAGGAGTCACAGGGGAGTGAATAGGGACAGAACTAATGAAAACTCTCCAGTCTTCTAGAGTAAGGTGACACTATTCATGGTTCTGTGTATCAGTAGTTGCAATGGAGTCAGGCTGGGCCTGTTGCTTCACTAGGAATATTTCTTATTTGTATTACTGCAGTGCCGAGGAACCCTAGTCATGGACAAGGTCTATGACAGACAGACAGACTGGTCACCAGCTCTTAACTTCAATAAAATTTTGAACTGAAGATATCAGTACTGGAAATCCAGCTCTAGGATCCAGGCCCAAACTACACAGCATCCACTCAATTGTTCTTAGCCCATCAGCCTTAATTAATTCAACACACATACATCCAACTCTTTGAAGATACACAAAAGGATAGTTTCAATGATTGAATGGGCACCTAAATTATTCTCACCCCTCTTGGAGATTGCCTCCACTGGAAAAAACTGGATACCTAATTCTCCACCATGGTAGCAAGGATGGAAGGTGTAGTATCATCAGGGCTTGGGCATTTTTACCACTGTTCACTAGCTAAACCATGGCTTCCACTAGTGCTGCCACCAATGGAAATGCACTGCCTGAAAACTGTGACCAGTTTTTCTGAGTGCTGATAACACTAACTTGGGAGGGAAGGCACACTGAAAGTTTAAGACATACTGGTAACATGGTGAGGGGAAACTTGCACTGACTCTTCCCTGATTATGTATGCTCTGTGGGTAATTAAAAGACTTTAGCCTTTGGGACTTAAGTCAACACCTTTCACAAACATTAAATTAATTGTATTCAAAATACATATACATTTCCAGATATGTATCTGTCTCATTGGACATCTGGGCAGGGCCGCTCAGAGGATTCAGGGGGCTTGGGGCAAAGCAATTTTAGGGGCCCCCTTCCATAAAAATAACTTGCAATACTATAGTATCATGTATTTGAAAATATAAAAAATAACCAGTGAAATACATTCAAAAATTAATTTTTAATAATTTGAAAATACACCTCTACCTCGATACAACACTGTCCTCGGGAGCCAAAAAATCTTACCACATTATAGGTGAAACTGCGTTATATTGAACTTGCTTTGATCCATGGAGTGCACCCCCCCACCTCCCCCAGAGCACTGCTTTACCGTTTGATATCCAAATTCATGTTATATTGGGTCATGTTATATCGGGGTAGAGGTGTACACGAAATACATGATTTAAAAACATTAAATGCTTTAATGGTATGTATACATTTGCAATTACATAATGGGTTGTTGGTGGATGATGGTGATGGTTGGTGCCTATGGGCTGTCGCTGCCTGGGGGTGGCACTGCTGTTGCCCAAGGCTGGGTGGGGAGCTGGGCTCTGGGTGGGGGGGGGGGTGCCTGGTTCACAGGGGCTGGGCTCAGAGCTGTGGGGGAAAGGGTCAGGGGGTGCCCGGCTCAGAGGGGCTGGGCTCAGAGCTGGTGTTCAGGGCTTGGGGGGGATGGGGTCGGGGGTTGCCTGGCTCAGAGGGGCTGGGCTCAGAGCTGGGGGTCAGGGTTGCGGGGGGACGGGGTCGGAGGCTGCCCGTCTCAGATGGGTTTGGCTTGGAGCTTGGGATCAGGACTGTGGGGGGAGAGTCTGGGGGGGTGTTTGGCTCAGAGGGGCTAGGCTCAGAGCTGGGGGCCAAGGGGGTGTCTGGCTTAGAGGAGCTGGGCTCAGAGCTGGGGGTCAAGGGGGTGTCGGGGTCAGAGGGGCTTACCATGCTGCTTACTCCAACCTCCCCCCTCTCCTGGAGCCTCAGTGCACCATGTCCAGGAGCTGCCCTTGCCCCTGGAAAATGCTGCAGCAGCCTGGCTCCATCGGGACCTGAGCTCGTAGCCCTGCCCCCTTACCATACGGCTCTGAGCGGGGAGGAGCTCAGGCCCTGCTGGAGCCATGCCACTTTAGCTCTGTCCAGGGCTGCTCCTGGACGCAGCGTGCTGAGGAGCTGGGGGATGGGGGAAGGTGGAGGTGGGCCTGCGGGAGCCTGTGACATTCTCGTGGGGGCCCCTGCAGGGCCTGGGGCAAATTGTCCCCCTCCTTAACTCCCCCCCCCGGGCGGCCCTGCCTCTAGGAGGACAGCAGAATCTTGATGCAGTTGGAGTTTTGAACACAGCCAGTCTATGCTTTTCCATTTTTGGTGCTTGGTGTGAGCAGATCTGAGATCAGAATTCAGCTTTAAGTTCTTCAGATTCACCAGCCTGCCTGCTGCCTAAGGAATTGTATCCCTGATGCAGCTGGCCATGTAGGCAATCATATAATAGAATTTGCTCCATTTAACGCTGAAAAATAACTTGCATCACTTAATCATCCAGTATCTCTCTAAGAGTTTTGGAAGAAGCTTTTTTATTTTGCAGGATATGAAAGTTAACCTTTTTATTTCATAAATCACTTCCCCATCAAGGTGGTTGGGGCACTGAGGGCGCAGGAGTTTCCGTCTGTGCCCCTTTCTTCGAATATTGTTACGGCAGTTGGAGTGGGAAATGCTCCCATTCCCCATCCCGTACCGTTCTTTAACCACCATGCGTTTCTCGTTAGTCCGTGTTCTCCCGTCAACCCAATGGGAAAGGATTTGCTGTGTGAATTAAATTGTACAATCTGTTGTACCCAAATGGTGTGTATCTGGATGTGCCTGATCCCACTCACAATGAGGTCCTGGCAGTTTTTCAGAAGGACACTCTAAAGGAGAAGACTGACCCCAGCCCTTCCTCGTTGCAACAGGAACTGCTGGTTAAGGTCTCTCCCTCCCTGTAGGCATTGGGAGCCGATCATGATGACCAGGTTGGGCACATTGGGTCTGCCCAGCTGGCTGAAATTTGCCTGAACCCAGCAAGACCACTTCCCAAAAATATAGTTAAATCCCTCCTCTCGAACTATACCGACGAAGGAATTTTATTGTGCTGTTTATGCTCCCTATTTTATTTGTTGTTTGTAGCCCTGTTATTATTCTTTTTATAATGCACCGGTGCTGAAGGGTTGTTTGTTGCCTCAAACAAAAGTTGTATTAAGTCCGGACATAAAGAAAATGTTAATTATTAAACAAGATGCATCTAGATGTAATGTATGTATGTAAATAGGTGTGCATAAATAGATAAAAGAGGATTTAGTCAAAAAGCCCACTCTCCTTGCCAAATTGGTAGTGAAACAATGCTTGTGCCCATGAAAGAAATAAGGTAGCAAGAAAAAGGATTGGGCCCAAACAAATGGCAACCGCGGTTTGAGGAAGTTAGAGGAAAAAAAAAAAGTTAAAAGTTAACTGTAGTTAATGAAGAAAATTAAGTAGTAAAACTAAGTACAAATGTTAAAAGGTGTTATGAAAATAAAAATCTTGGTTTCTTTAGAATGTCTGTAAATAATCAGCACTCTTGGTATGTATAATTTTTGTTTTATAATAATTGGTGTTGTTTTGGGTTGTAAAATATATATATATATTGGGTTGTAAAATATATATATATATACTTTTGCCAGAACACAAAACTAAACAAGAAAACAGTCCAAAGTTGTGGCTGCAGCAGGGCAGTCAAGGCCAGGAGAATGGTAAAAGATTTTGAATCTGTTTTGGTAACAAATAGCAGATAGAAACTGTAGTGAGTACCCCACACTAAGTCTTAAGGTGGCTCTGTGTAACCAATGGTCATGTTGCCAAAGGAAAGCCAAAATAAATTGTGTTTTCCATTTTAAATCAACACGTATTCAGAGGCAGAAGTTAAAAAGGTAGAAACCATTAAAACTTGACTTGCCTATAAAAAAAATACAGGAAAATATAGGGAGTAATTCCTCAGTTTTGCCTATAATCAGCAAAAATATTTGTAAAAAAAATGATTTTATTTAAATGTTTAAATATTGTAATTACAAGACTTGATCTTAGACAAGGTCACAGACCCCATCCCTTGGACATCAGAGGCTAATGAGGCTTTTACTCAGGTTAAGCATGTTCTGGCCTGAGCATTGGCACTGGGCCTCCCTGATTATAAGAAACTTTTTACTCTATTGTCATGAGAAAAGGAGGGGATGGCCCTAGGGGTCTTCACGCAAACTCACGGAAATAAGCAAGAGACCCGTTGCATATTTTAGTTCCTCAGTAGCTGATGGCTTCTCTCCTTATCTTAGACCTGTGGCTGCTGCGGCGGCCCATGTAGAATCCTCTGCTACCCTTGTGCTGAGCAGCCACTGTTACGGTTCCCCATGCTGTTATTGCTCTCCTCAGGCTCTAAAAATACGAGATGCTTCTTTTGAATGCATCAAATGTTACCTTAACTAGGTGTCCTGTGCTTAACCCAGCCTTTCTGTTGCCCGCAGGAGGGGGGGAATGGTGAACCCCATGACTGTCTAACAGTAACTGCTGGGCTCTTTTCTCCCAGGCTTGATTTGCAGGACACACCGCTTTAGAATCCTGAGTTATTTTATGTGAATGGCTCATATCTTAGGAACCTCTTGGGCCAGCTTGTAGCTGGCTATGCAGTTCCCCACGGCCTGGTGGAAGCCTACTGTCTTCCAAGGGCCAGCTCTGCCCAGATGGCGGAACTGGTCGGCCTGCTCCATAGCTGAGGGCAAGTTTGTTATTACCATCTATATGGATTCCAGATATGCCTTTGGGGTGGTGCATGATCATGGGCAGCTCTGGAAATATAGAGGATTTCTTACCTCTGGAGGAGCACCCATTAGTCATGACCCTCATGTTAATGCTCTTTTATTTGCCCTTTAGCTTTAGTTTGCAACTGTTGTTTTTAAATGTTCTGCCCATTAAAAAGCCCTGTGATGATATTATGCGTGGAAATGTCCTGGCAGATGCTGCTGCCAGGCGAGTGGCCCTCTCTGGCTCTCCAGTTCCCTTTGAAATTTTTGTCTTTGTATGCTGCAGCCTCTTTCTCCAGCTGTGTCCCCCCGTGACCTGGCACTTTTGCAAGAGTCAGCATCTGAGGAGGAGAGGGACGGTTGGAAACGAAATGGGTGTTCTCCACACCTGAGGATGCCTTGTGGTGCACGCCAGATGGTCGCCTGGTTGCGCCTCGGGCTTTGCTCCCCTACCTTGCTCGCATGGCCCATGGATTGTATCAAATCTTATGGCATTTTTGATCATGGCTCAACAATATTGTAATTCTTGCCCTATTTGTCTGGCACACAACAGTGGAAAGCCAGTCCGGACTAGACCGGCAGCTCACCGCACTCTATGGGGACCCTTTGTAAATATTCAGATTGACTTTATAAACATGCCAAAATGCTGCTCTTATGAGTATGTGTTAGTTTTAATAATGTATTGTGAACCTAATTTTACTAAACAAATTATAACTAAGTCATGTGCAGCTTCACAGATCCAGTATGGCCAAATGCCCTTAGAAGGCCACTTCCAATTGAAAAACCACACTCAGCCCTCATAAAATTTCTACCAGGGCACCCAGTGCAACTATCGACAGTGCCCTGCTGGCTTTGACTCAGGTGGACATTTATTTAATAGATAACACAATGCGTAATTATTGCCCAGGCACTAATGAAATATGTTAGGTTTTCTATATACAGTAGCTCTCGGCCGCTCGCTGAAACCAGAAGACTGGGTCTACATGGAGGTCCACCAGCGAGGAACTGCCTGGCCCCATGCTGATAAAGACCCTTATCAAATCCTGTTGATTATCAACTATCTGCTTTATGTGAAGTGCCAAGAATTGACTACCTGCCCATGTTTCTCACTGTAATGGTCTCCGACTGATGATCGGTCTATCTTTCCTCTGGCGTTGTGCTCTTTCTGGACAGCAGGAGTGACGGACAAGGTAAAAGAACTGGTAACTTCTCCTTTGTCTGCTGACAAACCCACTGTGCCTTGCTAAGAAAACAACCTCTCCACTCGAGGACATAAAGCCTCCAAGCAAGCAAGGTGATTGTGCTGGTAAACTTCTCCCTTGCGGCCTCATTGCTGGACAGCTAAGTGAATTAAGACTACGAAATCTTGAAGAATAGCTGTGCAGAAGCTAGCCAAAACTACCTGAAAATGAAACTTTTAATGTTCCCTTAACCTCTCCTCCTTAATGAACTTGGGGTGGGGGGAAAGTAATATTTTTCTAAATCTTAGCCAATCAGTAGCCTCACTAGTAAACAACCAAACATATATCCACAGGACTTGTCTGACCACGGGAATATTTTCTGCTTAGAGGCTATTCCAGTAACCAACAACATAGCCTGTACCCTGTTATAGTATTCTCCCTCTCATATGATGAACCTAGAGGCTCCCAAAGAAGTATCCAAGTGTATAACCAGCAGTTGTGGTATGGTTCTTCTAGGAAAAGAAACCCAGGGGGGTTCAGATGGACCATACTTAATCCCAGGCTGGGAACTATCAAATTTACCCTGCCTTTATCCCACTTCCAGATCACTGCTACCTGCCCCAATTGCTCCTGAGGGGCTGCCCTTGGATTAGTACAGCAGCAGATTTAGGGTGCATCCTCCCGCCAAAGGAGGGTCTTAGCTGGCTCCTTATGGGATGGGAAAAATAGTGCCGCTTCTGTTTGGAATATTTACAAAAATCAACAGCATGATGAAAAATTGGGCCAACTGGCCCAGGCCATAGGCTTATTTCCGGGGCACAGGTAAGCAGTATCCGGGCTGGAGTGGCGAATTACATGTTGTTCACTCTTAGTTCTCTAACCCAAGATTTACTGCTAAAATGCTCTTAAGCATCGCTGAAGCAGGGAAGGGATTGCAGTGGGATCTGGCTTGTTCTGAGGTGCGAGATTTTCTGACAGACCAGCTAATGGCCATTCGGAAGGATCTTGAACACCAGGCTTGGCCCACTACCCTTATGGATGCTTCAGGCATACCATCTGATTTGTGGCCCTGGAGGCACACTTGGAGATTTTCTGCATGGAAATGCTGGAGCTCACAGTGCTCCTTCCAGGCCTATGGGCCAGTGAAAGGAGTGTGGGCTCCCACATCCTCCCAGATCCTTGGGGAGGTTGTATGTGGGACTGGGTCATCCACCGGGATGTGTGGGAAATAAAACCTCCCCATGGCCCTAACCGCTTTCTAGTTGGTGCCACGGAAATAATGCCTGATCTCTGGATAGGGCTGGTAACCTGTGAAGTTACTGGCCCCTGGAACCCTCTCAGCTCCAGTGCATTCGACAGCTTAGCCCTGGAAAAATCGTTACCGTTAACAAGTATATTTGCTGGAAAGGCAGTAGACATATGACAACCATCTCTCCCCAGCCCTGATTTAGGCCAATAATAGTTGTGTATATTCCAACAGAACTGTTTTGCAGGACATGGTCTTTAATCTAAAACACAGTCTCAGGCACTCATATTATTTATTGGTCCGCGGACAAAAATGTATCAGGTTTCCCTTCAATTTCATATTCCCTTTGATTGGACCGCCCTAGTACCAGATTGTGTCCATACCTTATGGTCCCTCTTACCAATGGCCCATAGAGTTGCAACTCTCTGTATTGAAACTGATGTCCTGTGATTCATTATTAAGGCCTTCCAGCAGCCCATTCCTATCGGTATATATTGTGGGGACTTTTGATAACAAAGTTGTTATTAAATATTTATTTCTGCTACTGTTGCTGTAAAGCATGTTGCCCCCGCTCTGCACCCGCTTTGTATACCCCACCTAAGAGTGGCCCTAGTTCCCTTAAAAGAGTTATCTGCCCGATTCCTCAACTTATGAAAACCTGAAGACCCGCCCCCCCATAAAGACGGAACCTCAGGTTCTGAAATTAGTAATCTAATAATATAAATATAGATAGTTGATGCCGTGAGAAGGGCATCAAAAGGAGGGAGTTGATAGGGACCCCCCCCCTCCCGACTTGACCCTACCTTACCCAAGGCCCCAGGCTTTTTGCTGAGAATAGAGTAAGAGTAGGCCCAAAAGCCTTTAGCTAGGAGCAAGAGTTTTAACTTCTGCTAAACTTGTTTTTCTGTACAAAGGGCATGCCGAGGCAGAAAGATGTTGTCAGGGCCCCAAAAAGAGGAACTAGAATTGGATAAAGGGGAACCAGGAGATCTGTTAAGTTACAACAGCTGAGCCTGCTGTCGGGACTACAGAAAAGGTGGTCAAACCGCAGACTTGACTGGCAAAGACAATAACAAGAAAAGCCATAGATGGAAAATTGGGGTTTTGCCATAGATGGAGAATTAATTGGTCAGCTTGCTTGATTATCAACATTATATTCCAAATAAGGCAAATAACATGTGTAATCAGCGTGCTACGTTTTGCGTTTTTAATCTTTAT
>NC_133774.1:48174010-48194136 GCF_003597395.2 Chelonoidis abingdonii | reverse complement strand
CGTTCCCCATGCGTTATTGCCTCTCGCTCTAAAATACGAGATGCTTCTTTTGAATGCATCAAATGTACCTGTAAACTAGGTGTCCTGTGCTTAACCACCTTTCTTTGCCCGCAGGAGGGGGGAATGGTGAACCCATGACCGATCTAACGTAACTGCTGGGCTCTTTTCTCCCAGGCTTGATCTTGCAGACAACGCTTAGAATCCTGAGTTATTTTATGTGACTGGCTATATCGTAGGAACCTCTTGGGCCAGCTTGTAGCTGGCTACGCAGTTCCCCACGGCTGGTGGAAGCCTACTGATTTCCAAGGCCAGTCGCCCAGATGGGGAACTGGTGGCCTGCTCCATAGCGGAGGCAAGTTTGTATTACCATCTATATGGATTCCAGATGCCTTTGGGGGTGCATGACATGGGCAGCATCTGGAAATATAGAGGCTTTCTACCTCTGGAGGAGCACCCATTAGTTGACCTATGTTACTGCCTTTTATTTGCCTTTAGCTTAGTTGACTGTTAGTCTTTTAATGTTCTGCCCATTAAAAAGGCCCTGTTGATGATATTATGCGGGGAAATGTCCCTGGCGAGTGCTTGCTGCAGGCAGAGTGGCCCCTCTGGCTCTCCAGTTCCCTTGAAATTTTGTCTTTGTAAGCTGCAGCCTCTTTCTACCAGCTGTGTCCCCGCGTGACCTGGCACTTTTGCAAGAGTCGAGCATCTGAGGGGAGAGGGACGTTGGAAACGAAATGGGTGTTCTCGCACACCTGAGGATGCCTTGTGGTGCACGCCAGGATGGTCGCCGTGGTTTGCGCCTCGGGGTTTGCTCACCCTACTTGCTCGCATGGCCCATGGATGTATCAAATCTTATGGCATTTTGTCATGGCCTCAATCGAATATGATTCTTGCCCTATTTGTCTAGGCACCAACAGTGGAAAGCAGTCCGGACTAGACGCGGCCAGCACCGCACTCTATGGGAGACCCGGTTTAAATATTCAGATTGACTTATTAAACATGCCCAAAATGCTTGCTCTTATGAGTATGTGTTTAGTTTTAAATAATGTATTGTGAACCAATTTTACTAAACAAATTATAACTAAGTATTGCAGTCTCACAGAATCCAGTATTGGCCAAATGCCCTTAGAAGTGCCACCTTCCAATTGAAAAACCACACTCAAGCCTCATAAATTTTTCTACCAGGCAACCAGCTGCAACTATCGGGAAAACCAGTTGCCCTGTGCTTGACTCAGGTGGACATTTATTTGAATAGAAAACCAATCGTATTTTGCAGCATAATGAAATATTGTAGGTTTTGCTATATACAGTAACTCTCCCGCTCGTGAAACCAGAAGACTGGGTCTACATGGAGGTCCACCAAGCGAGGAACTTGCCCTGGCCCCATGCTGATAAGACCCTTATCAAATCCTAGTGATTATCAACCTTTGCTGTGAATCCAAAGAATTGACTACCATGCCCATGTTCTCACTGTATGGTCTCCGACTGATGAATTCGGTCTATCTTTCCTCTGGCGTTGTCGCTCTTTCTGGGACAGCAGGAGTGACGGACAAGTTAAAAGAACTGGTGAATTCCTGTAGCTGACAAACCACTGTGCCTTGGCTAAGAAAAACAACTCTCACTTAGGACTAGCTGCCAAGCAAGCAAGTGATGTGTGCTGAAACTTCTCCCTTGCGGCCTCATTGCCTGGAGCTAAGTGAATTAAGGACTACGAAATCTCAGAAGAATAGCTTGCAGAAGCGAGCAAAACTACCTGAAATGAAACTTTTAATGTTCCTTAACCTCTCCTCCTTAATGAACTTTTGGGTGGGGATAGGAAAGTATATTTTTCTAAATCTTAGCCAATCAGTAGCCCACTAGTAAACAACCAAACAATATGCCACAGGACTTGTCGACCACGGGAATATTTTCTGCTAGAGGCTATTCCAGTAACAACAACATAGCCTGTACCCTGTTAAGTATATCCTCTCATATGATGAACCTAGAGGCTCCCAAAGAACACCATAGTGGTATAACCAGCAGTTGTGGTATGTTCTTCTAGGAAAAAGAACACCCAGGGGGGTTCAGATGGACCATACTTAATCCAGGCTGGAACTATCAATTTACCCTGCCTTTATCACTTCCAGACACTGCTACCTGCCCCATGCTCTGAGGGGCTGCCCTTGGATTAGTAACAGCAGCAGATTTAGGGTGCATCCCCGCCAAAGGAGGGTCTTAGCTGCTCCTTATGGATGGGAAAAATAGTGCCGCTTCTGTTTGGAATATTTACAAAATCACAGCATGATTGAAAAATTGGCCAACTGGCCGCCATAGCTTATTTCCGGGGCACAGGTAACAGTATCCGGGCTGGAGTGGCGAATTACTGTTGTTCACTCTTAGTTCTCTAACCCAGATTTACTGCTAAAATGCTCTTAAGCATCGCTGAAGCAGGGAAGGGATTGCAGTGGGATCTGGCTTGTTCTGAGGTGCGAAGATTTCTGACAGACCAGCTACATGGCATTCTCGAAGGATCTTGAAACACCAGCTTGGCCCACTACCCTATATGATGCTTCAGCATACATCTGATTTGTGCCTGGAGCACACTTGGAGATTTTCTGCATGGAAAGCTGGAGCTCACAGTGCTCCTTCCAGGCCTATGGGCAGTGAAAGGAGTGTGGGCTCCCACATCCTCCCAGACCTTGGGGAGGTTGTATGTGGGACTGGCGTCATCCACCGGGATGTGTGGGAAATAAAACCTCCCCATGGCCCTAACGCGCTTTCTAGTTGGTGCCACGGAACTAATGCCTGATCTGGATAGGGCTGGTAACCTGTGAAGTTACTGGCCCCTGGACACCCTCTCAGCTCCAGTGCATTCGACAGCTTAGCCTGGAAAAATCGTTACCAACAAGTAATTTGCTGGAAAGGCAGTAGACATATGACAACTCCTCTCCCACCTGATTAGGCCAATATAGTTTGTGTATATTCAACAGAACTGTTCTGCAGACATGGTCTTTAATCTAAAACACAGTCTCAGCACTCATATTATTTATTGGTCCGCGACAAAATGTATCAGGTTTCCCTTCAATTCATATTCCCTTTGATTGGCACGCTATCACCAGATGTGTCCATACCTTATGGTTCCTCTTACCAATGGCCCATAGAGTTGCAATCTCTGTATGGAAACTGATGTCCTGTGATTCATTATTAAGGCCTTCCAGCAGCCCATTCCTATCGGTTATATTTGTGGGACTTTGATAAACAAGTTGTTATTAATATTTTATTTCTGCTACTGGTTGCTGTAAAGCATGTTGCCCCCCTCTGCCCGCTTGTATACCCCACCTAAGAGTGGCCCTAGTTCCCTTAAAAGAGTTATCTGCCGATTCCCGCAACTATGAAAACCTGAAGACCCCCCCCCCATATAGACGGAACTCAGGTTCTGAAATTAGTAATCTAATATATATAAATATAGATAGTTGATGCCGTGAGAAGGGATCAAAAAGGAGGGAGTTGATAGGGACCCCCCCTCCCTGATTGACCCTACCTTACCCAAGGCCCCAGGCTTTTTGCTGAGAATAGAGTAAGAGTAGGCCCAAAAGCCTTTAGCTAGGAGCAAGAGTTTTAACTTCTGCTAAACTTGTTTTTCTGTACAAAGGGCATGCCGAGGCAGAAAGATGTTGTCAGGGCCCCAAAAAGAGGAACTAGAATTGGATAAAGGGGAACCAGGAGATCTGTTAAGTTACAACAGCTGAGCCTGCTGTCGGGACTACAGAAAAGGTGGTCAAACCGCAGACTTGACTGGCAAAGACAATAACAAGAAAAGCCATAGATGGAAAATTGGGGTTTTGCCATAGATGGAGAATTAATTGGTCAGCTTGCTTGATTATCAACATTATATTCCAAATAAGGCAAATAACATGTGTAATCAGCGTGCTACGTTTTGCGTTTTTAATCTTTATAAGCTTAATAAAATTTGTAACACATAGAGCAGATTAACCCTTGCTAGGGTGACTCGCTGTGTCTCCCTGTGTGCACACTTGTATTGTGATATATCAATAAAGGTGCCTCAGGCCATCTAATCAAAAATCAATAGGGTGGTGGTCTTTTCCCCGACAGCACTGTTTAAAAATAAAAACATAATTAAAATGCAATGAGACATTTTTTCAGCATTTATTAGAGTGTGGGTCCCTCAGTCCCATATGCCTATACACCTCTACTCTGTTATAACGCCACCCAATATAACACGGTAAACCAGCGCTCGGGGGGGAGGCTGCACGCTCCGACAGATCAAATCAAGTTCGATATAATGCGGTTTCACCTATAACACGGTAAGATTTTTTGGTTCTCAAGGACAGTATTATATCAGGGTAGAGATGTATTTATTTCACTAGATGCCAGTTTTTCTCACACTGGGACTGATATTGCTGCAGTGCTGCCTATTGAGGTAGCATATATTTCAAATCTTACATGAAATTCTAGCCCAATGAACTCAATAGCAAAATTGCCATTGACTTCAATGGAGCCAGGATTTCCCGTTTCTCTTATGGTTATGGTGACTTTAACACATTTGAATTTCAGAACCCCACCAGCTAGCACCTGCACACTAACTTCCATAGGACCTTTACTTTATTTGAGGGTTGAACAGTGTGATTGTAGATCTTTGTGGAGAATAATATGGATTACGTAAAATTAAGTCAGATGCTGAACATCTGGGAAGAGGCATATAAAAGAGGACTGTTGATCATATTTATTCTACTGCTGGAAGTGGTGAGAAGGGCCAAGTATTTGAATTATTAGGTAAAATAGTACATATTTTACTCACTAACAGAAAATATCTTTGTATGTATCCTGTATGGGGCTGGGGAACAAGAAGCAGAAAAGTGCACCCAGTAGCATATTTTTCACAGTCCTCCTGTGTACTACGAGCCATTTCCACTTCTTGTCCCGGGCCAACAGGATGGTTCTAGTGTTAGAGATGCAGCTGGAAGCATTTCCCCTCTGCTTCCCTTGCTCAAGACAGGATTTCTCCTTGTTTCACCCACCCAGAAACCCCAGTCAGGATCAGGACTCCCACTGTGCTAGGCTCTGTAAAAATATCTGAATATAGCGTCTCGCCCCTGAAGAACTTACAACCAATTCTATCTGCAGTGTTGCCAACTCTTACAGTGTTATCATGGATTTTGCAATAATGGGTGCATTTCGTAAACCCCTACCTCCTGGCATCATGTAATTAGACAAGACTCTCAGCTTTCATTAAAACAACAACAGAAACTTCTCTCGTGGCTTCAGAGAAAAGCTTGATAATGTGAGGTGAGTGAGTGTATTGTAAAGGCTCAAAAGCCAGAAGGTAAACAAAAAAAATTTATTTGAAAATATAATTTGGGGAAGGGCTGACTCGTGCTTTTTGAATGCTTGGGACTGGAAAGGCTTTATCTGTGTGGGGTTTAGATAAATATGAGATTTCTGATTGGTTGGGATTTGTTGTTTTGAGGGAGAGAAGATGTTTGCAAAAAAGGAGCAAACACAAGACATGTAAATAGCCACTAAAGTTTCCAAGCTAAACAGTCAAAAATTCTATTACAGCTACATTTAAACAAAACACTCTATTTAAGGAAGAGAAGAAAGAAACAAATATAAACAAAGAAAAGCATGTGAACTTATTTTCATCTACCTGCGACCCCACTAGGCCTGGATATATTACTGACTTAGGCCTGATCTACACTTAAAATTTAGATCAACCTAGGTATGTCGCTGAGGGATGTGGAAAATTCAAACTCCCAAGAGCTGCAGCAATGCTGACCTAAGTCCTAGTGTAGCTGTTGTTCGGATAACAGAAGAATGCTTCCATCGACTTATCTACCACAGCGTGGGGAGGTGGATTACCTACAGTGATGGAAAAACCTCTTCTGACACTACAGAAAGCATCCACACTAAGGTGCTAGAGTGGTATAGCTACACCATCATAGTTTGCCAGTAGTTTAGACAAGGCCTCAGGCTAAAAACTGGGAACTATTTGACTGTATCATGGGGCACACAGTGGTAGATGCTCCTGAATTAAGGCTGCTTTACAGAGTTCAATTCTAACAGAGTGTCAAACCTTTATTTGGTGTAAAAAAAAAAATCTCACTGAAATGGTTAAAAAACAAAATATAGCGTATAAACTTTGAGCAGAATTGGAATTTTTCATAGTGGTTTGATGAAAAATGTCAATGCAGAAAGAATAATAAAATATCAAAACATTCACCCTTTCTGACAATTTTTTCAGTGGATTGTCTCACTTTTCTTTGCACCCCTTTTGCAGTGTTGCTCCTCCTGTGCTGATTCCTAGAATTAATTTGCTAAATGGACACCAGTAAATTAGGCTTGAATAAAGACTGGGAGTGGATGGGTCATTACACAAAGTAAAACTATTTCCCCATGTTTATTCCCTCCCCACTACTGTTCCTCACAACTTGTCCACTGCTGCAAATGGACCATTTTGATTACCACTACAAAAAGTTTTTTTCTCTCCTGCTGGTAATAACTCACCTTAACTGATCAACATGGTAACACCCTGTCATAAATAGATAGCTAAGGGTTAATGTTTCTTTTACCTGTAAAGGGTTAACAAGGGGAACCAAACACCTGACCAGAAGCCACCAATCAGGAACTGGATTTGTTCAAATACTGAGGGACGGAGAACTTCCTGGGGGTGCTTGTTTTTGTGTCTGTGCTGTATTGTTTTCTGTCGACTAATGAGAGAAGAGGTTTTTCTTTCTGATCTCCAAGACTCCTTTCTACCTCTGTTACCAAGGTGTGATAGACAAAAGGAAAGAGCAATAGGTTTATTATTGTATTTTGTATATTACATGTGTGTACCTTGCTGGCAATGTTTCAATTGTATCTTTTTGAAATCAACTGTTTATTTCATATTTCTTATAAGCATAGCCAACTGTATATTATTCTTAGATATCGAGTTTATACTTCTCTGATGTCTTTCTTTCTTTTATATAAAGTATTCTATATTCAGTAATCTGTTTGGAAGGTTTTCTCTCTGGGGTAGCGTAGGTCAAAGGAGGGGTAACTTCCTCTTTGTGTATAGATCATACGAAAGAGGTTTAGCATCGCAGCCAAACGTACGAGTGGTGAGGGAGGGAAAGAGAGATAGGATCATCTCTGTTTCCTTGTATTTCGGGGTTTGTCTCTTTGTGGAATAAGGAGACAGCTTCTTGGTATTGGTATGTAAGAGATGTGCATCAGTCACTCTAGTCAGCCAGCGAGGAAAGTCTGGGTGGGAGAGGGACGGGGAAGGAAAGTTGGAGGATTTCCCTTGCCGGTAAACTCAGAGCTTCTGGGTCTCGAGGGTCCCCCCAGGGAAAGGATTGGGGAGACCCGGAAGAGTTGATCAGGTACTCCGAATCCTGATTGGTGGCAGCGAGATCAAATCCAAGCTGGTAATTGAGCTTGGGGGAGGTTCATGCTAAGCACCCAGATTTTGGACACTAAGGTCCAAATTTGGGACAGAGGCTTATTACACACCCATTGTTTCATGTTCTCTGTGTATATATGTATCTTCCTACTGTATTTTCCATTGCATGCATCCGATGAAGTGGGCTGTAGCCCATGAAAGCTTATGCTCAAATAAATTTGTTAGTCTCTAAGGTGCTGCAAGTACTCCTGTTCTTTTTCCTAGAATATCGGTTATACACAGGCAGTGTTTCTCTATAGAGGATTTTATAACTTTTTAGCCAGAACAGACAATTATTGCATTCAGACAAACTGGCAGAATTTTCATGTTGCTCTTTTTCAACCTCACCGGCTAGTTAAAGTTCAGAAGGAACCAAAAACAACAGGAGCATTTTCTTTGCTTACCGCCCACAAGCCTCTTCGGCCAACACCAGACCCAAAAGCGCTCTTTCATTCCCTTGCTTTTTCTAGGGTCATACTCACACTATGCTTTTGAAGGGTCCTGCTGGGCTTTCTTGTCTATCTCCTCTACTCTCAGTTTCTGTGTGATATCTGTTCCCGCCACCCCCCACCGCCCACCTAAAACAATACTCAGCCAAAACCTCCTGGGAAGATTCACAAACATCTTTTGTTTTAGGTGGGGGCGTATGCTTACATTTATTATGTCTCACATCTAACAGTCTCAATGGGGTTTAACTCAATCTATATCAGTTTCACTCATACTTTGATGACAAATCTGCTGCCACTCACTTTCAGTGGAGGTTAACTGATGAGAGAGATTCCCTCAGCAAATACCACTATAGCCTAGTAAAAAGTTCCCTGAGGTGAGAAAGACACCAGGAGTTTAAAATCTCATCTTTGAATGCTATTTAAATTCCACAAGCAACTCACTTACCCTCCTTGGTATTGTGCAACTCTTAACAGTGACCTCAACATTGTTCGTTTTCCAAGTGCATAGAATGGTGACAGAGAGATGTGCTGAACTGTTGTTGATAAAACGGATAGAAAAGACACAAGGTCAATGTTAAGGGTCTGTATTAGGCTATGTCTTCACTGCCAAAAGGTGTTTTTATTTTTGCAACCATATGTGGGGATGTAGCGTTAACCTGCCTACCTATGTTGCAGTAAAAACTGCAGAGGCTTGTCTCCACTAGGATTTTACAGTGAGATAGCTAATGCGCATTAGTGAGCCTACAGTAAAAACACACCTTTTTTGGCAGTGAAGATAAAGCCTTAAAGGACAAGTTTGATGAAGATGGGGGACACATTGCCTTTGGGTATCTTGAAGATGGAAGTGAAAGCCTTATAGAGCAGTTGGAGTGTATCAGTGACAGTGTGATAGGCGATATGAATGTGGAAAGGAATGCACAAATCTTTCCCCTTGAACTTGTATTTCTATGCCTGTAAGATTTTCGGTAGATGAAGTGTGTCTTGCCACAGACTTACCTGTTCCTAAATATAGTGTTTGTTTGCTAATATTATATATGAGAGACCTGGTTCCCTATTCTTTCACAGTCACCAGGGTAAACTGGTAACTCCCACTAAAATCCTTTGTCTCCTGCATGGAGAGAATATAGCCCTAGGTTCTCAGTCCAGCCTCTTAGCTTTCAAGCTGTCCGTGTGTCACAGCCTGTTCTTTTCTCTTGTATCTGAGCCACTCGTGCTCTCACTCAGGCGGAAGTTCAGCTAATTCATGACTTGGAGTAAGTCTCCTCTCCTTATAAGGAATTGGAAACCAGATACCGAACACTGTTAGCAGGGTAAAACATGTCATCGCCCCTAATCACATAATTACTTTCCTGCCAATACACTCTCTTTGGTGTTTTCTCCTGTGAGCTACCAAATATTTAATAAAATTAATTACAAAGAGAAAGAGAACATCTATAAAATCTAGATGGTAGATTAGATCAAAATTCAATATAATTTTTTAGTGGAAGGACCTCAGGTATGAACTAATTATTATAAAAAGCAGTGACCTTTCACCATGTCAGGAAAGATAATAATGGCTCTATTGTAGACAAATGAGCTGCTCTGCCAAAATATAAACAAAGCTAAACAAAAAGAAAACTCTTTTTGGGTACAAATCTCTGGTTTCGTAGTAGAGCTACCAATACACATTGCAGGCAGATAATGTGGGGAGTTACTGATTAAGAAATGAGATGATCCATAGTCTTAAGTACTTCAAGAAATGAGGAAGTGACATACGTAGCACTTGATAGTCTGTACCTCAATATTATCTAACTTTTCAGCCGCAGGGACTGTTTGCTTTGATCAAATATTTGTTTGGAACATTTATATTTTCTTAGTTCTTATCCTGACACTCCTTATTCTTTTAACTTCAAAGCATCAACGATCACTAACACAGCCTTCTAAATGTGGATATTAGGTAAGAGCTATGCATACCAATTAAGGTGTGAATGATTTATTAACTTTTCACAGTTTAGTTCTTCATGCAGAACATTGTGAATAAATTGGCAGAGTCAGGAGCTAAAGAAAGGCATGAGATTGTACTCTGCAATGTAAAGGAAAAGGGCTAAATTCCAAGCTGATACGTAAGGAGGTGTAAATTACACATCAGAATTTTGATGTAAGGGTGTCTGTGCTGCTGTATAAGTTACTTTGGCTGGAAGAAGATGGAAGTGATACCAGTTTAGACACAGCTCTGAGTTTGGTCTAGAGTGATAATAAGCACCCAAACTTGTCCCCTTCCTGGCTTAGTCACAGAGATCAGCCTGATTGCCAGATATGACATGTCCTAATACAAGGCAAGCATGGGCAGCTTCTTGCCTGGCTGACTAAAGCCTGTGAGTAAAGTCCAACTGCCTGGCTAACTGAAAAAAATCAAAATCCAGCCAAAAAAGGTGGACAGCTCAATGCCTGAAAAGACAATGTCTCTGCAAACATGTACAACTGAAGGGGAGAAGGACTATCACACACACACACACACACACCCCTCCCCATCATGATGGAGCTCCATTGCACCCCTCTGAATGGTGCATAGGCCTGCCAGGAGAGAGGCAGAGAGTGCACTGCTACAAATTAACAAATGTATTTGAGCATAAGCTTTCGTGGACTACAGCCCACTTCCACAAAAGCTTATGCTCAAATACATTTGTTAGGGTATGGCTACACTTGGAATTCCAAAGTGCTGCTGGGGCAGCGCTGCAGGAGTGCTGCCGCGGCAGCACTTTGAAGTGTAAGTGTGGTCAGAGCGGCAGCGCTGGGAGAGAGCGCTCCCAGCGCTGCACGTAAACCACATCCTTTACGGGTGTAGCGTGCAGCGCTGGGAGCCGCGCTCCCAGCGCTGCCGCCCTGATTGCACTGACTCTTTACAGCGCTGCATCTTGCAGCGCTCGAGGGGTGTTTTTTCACACCCTGAGCGCGAAAGTTGCAGCACTGTAAAGTGTGAGTGTAGCCAAGCCCTTAGTCTCTAAGGTGCCGCAAGTACTCCTGTTCTTTTTGCGGATACAGACTAACACAGCTGCTACTCTGAAACCTGCTATAAATTCTCATTCTCATTACCTTTCCCAAGCAGATCTCTGTGCTTGACACCACCTGCAGCGTGGATGTGGGGCCCACCTACCTCCTCACCATTTTGCACTTGGATAAGCAGCTTCAGCTGCCCTGTTGCATAGCTACGTTATTTGGCTGTCTGACACTTTACTGCCTCATAAACCAAAGGCAGGACTTGGCCCTGTAGGTTTTTTTTCCCCAAGGAAAGGAAAAGGGGGAAATAATAAATACTCTTGGCTTGCACTGCAGATTGTATTATGTAACAGCATTCCTGTGAGCATGCAATGAAACCACTATGCATATTCTCAACACATTAGTCTGCTGCTTGTTGCATACACAGCGGTACATAGTATATACTTTGCCTATCTCCAGAAAGGTATTGCTTGCTCCTCTGGCAATGCTAGCACACTGAGCTAATCATTGTGGTCAAAATCCTGCTCCCCGCAACAGCTGTTGAGGGTCCCAGACACAGAGCAGTTCTCCTATGCAAGGGGAGGAGGGGAGAACGGGCTTCCTGAGCCCTTGAATGGTGTTTGTAGCCCCTGTGTGCCAGGCAACACAGCTAGGTAGGAGACTCCTGCATTTCTCTGTGCAGCAGTGTTTTGGCATCAGGGTGGGACACATGGATGCCCCTTGCCATTGCCAAGATTGTCTCTTAACAGTTATGGAGCATCAAGCGGATATGCTCCAGGAAATATTAGCTCTTCAAACTGAGCAGCTCTGCACCCACCCTCCCCTGCAGCTGCCGTCACAGAATTCTTTCCTATAAGCCCCCACTGCCAACACACTCTTAGCAACCTCCTGGCTCCACTCTCTACCCACAGCATTCCACTCCTCCCTCCTCACAGTCCAGCATTGTGGACTCCCAATACCCACTGCACTCAAAACGCATCCATCTGTAGTTTGACCACTGCACTGTACTCCAAAGGAGAAGGTTGGGTATGATCCCTGGACATACACAAATCTGTAGCCATCCCGGGACCACTCCTCCTCGAGACCTTCCATTCCCCCATCTCCCTCCCTGCTGATGAATTTTTTTGTGTGAGGCCTAGTCTACACTATGTGTTTAAACTGAATTTAGCAGCGTTAAACCAAATTAACCCTGCACCCGTCCACACGACGAAGCCCTTTGTATCGATATAAAGGGCTCTTTAAACCGATTTCTGTACTCCTCCCGGACGAGGGGAGTAGCGCTGAAATCAGTATTGCCATGTCAGATTAGGGTTAGTGTGGCCGCAAATTCAACAATATTGGCTTCCGGGCAGTATCCCACAGTGCACCATTCTGACTGCTCTGGAAAGCAATCTGAACTCAGATGCACTGGCCAGGTTGACAGGAAAAGCTCCGTGAACTTTTGAATTTCATTTCCTGTTTGCCCAGCGTGGAGCTGTGATCAGCATGGGTGGCCATGCAGTCCCAAATCCAAAAAGAGCTCCAGCATGGACCGTACGGGAGATACTGGATCTGATCGCTGAATGAGGAGACAAAGCTGTTCTATCAGAGCTCCGTTACAGAAGACGAAACGACAAAGCATTTGAAAAAAATTTCCAGGCTATGATAGATAGGCCACAGCAGGGACTCAGCACAGTGCTGCGTGACAAGCGTAACGGAAAGCCAAAGAATTAAATGGACGCTCATGGAGGGAGGGAGGGGGACTGAGGACTCCAGCTATCCCACAGTCCCCGCAGTCTCCGAAAAGCATTTGCATTCTTGGCTGAGCTCCCAGTGCCTGAAGGGTCAAAAACATTATCCGGGGTGGTTCAGGGTATATCTTGTCAATTTACCCCCCCCCCCGAGAAAGAAAAGGGAAAAAAATCGTTTCTCACCATTTTTCAATGTCACTGTATGTCTACTGCATGCTGCTGGTAGACGCGGTGCTGTGGCACTGAACAGCAGCATCCCCTCCCCTTCCTTTCCTGATGGCAGACAGTACAAAATGGTGGAAAACTGTCCTCATCACCCCATGAGTGCTCCTGGCTGGCCTCGATGAGGTTGGCCGGGGGCGCCTGGGTAAAAATGGGAATGACTCCTGGTCATTCCCGGCAAATGGTACAAAAGGCTTGGTAACTGGCCTCATCATAGCAGAGGCTGAGCTCCATCAGCCCCCCACCAGCTTTCATGTCTAAAGAAAAGATTCTGTAGTGCCTGGACTATCATAGCAGCGGGAGGCTGCGCTCCTCTCCCCACCACCCTTTAATGTCCTGCCTGGACTATCATAGCAGCTGGAGGCTGCCTCCCCCTCATTTTATCTCACTAAAAAGTCCGTGTTTCTTATTCCTGCATTCTTTATTACTTCATCACACAAATGGGGGGACACTGCCACGGTAGCCCAGGAGGGTTGGGGGAGGAGGGAAGCAATGGGTGGGGTTGTTGCAGCTCATCATTTCTGCGGGATCTCTGGGGCTCTGACATGAAGCGGCTGTGCTCTCTGGTTATCTAGTACACTTGCCCCATATTCTAGGCAGGACTGACTCTATTTTTAGACAAACCATAAAGAAGGGAATGACCCGAGGAGTTATTCCCATTTTTGTCCATGCACCCCTGGCCGACCTCAGCAAGGCCAGCCAGAAGCACCCAAGCACTGCAATCACGAGCACAGCAACAAATATTACTGGCTTTCAGCTTGAAATTGCTGCCTCAAAGCATCTCTGATCCTTATGGTGGCTGTGCCCCTCTAATAGCCCTGGTCTCCTGCTGTTCAAACTCAGGGTATGGCTACACTTGAAATTTCAAAGCGTGCGGGAGTGCTGCCGCGGCAGCGCTTTGAAGTGTGAGTGTGGTCGGAGCGCCAGTGATGGGAGAGAGCTCTCCCAACGCTGCACGTAAACCACATCCTCTTAGGGTGTAGCTTGCAGCGCTGGGAGCTGTGCTCCCAGCGCTGCGGCACTGATTACACTGAGGCTTTACAGCGCTGTATCTTGTAGCGCTTAGGGGGGTGTTTTTTCACACTCCTGAGCATGAAAGTTGCAGCGCTGTAAAGTGCCAGTGTAGCCATACCCTCAGCCTCTAGGCACTGAGCCTCTGTGGTCCAGCCCTGAGTGAAGCTTTCACCCTTCCCTTCACAAATATTATGGAGTGTACAGCACACAGCTATTAGCATAGGAATATTGTCATTAGCCACATCCAGCTTCCCATACAGGCATTGCCAGAGGGCTTTTAACAGCTGAATGCACACTCCACAGTCCGCACTTGCTCAGCCTGTTGCTGAACCGCTCCTTGCTGTTGTCAGGTTGCCCTGTGTATGGCCTCATGAGCCATGGCATTAAGGGGTAGGTGGGGTCTCCCAGGATCACAATGGGCATTTTGACTTCCCCTACTGTGATCTTCTGGTCCGGGAAAAAATTCCCTGCTTGCAGCTTCTTGAACAGGCCAGTGTTCTGAAAGATGTGTGCGTCATATACCTTTCCGGGCCAGCCTGCGTTAATGTCTGTAAAACGCCCACGGTGATCCACAAGCGCCTGGAGAACCATTGAGAAATACCCTCTACGATTAATGTACTTGGTGGCTAGGTGGTCTGGTGCCAGAATTGGAATGGGCATGCCATCTATTACCCTCTGCAGTCAGGGAAGCCCATTTGTACAAACCCATCCACAATCTCATGCATGTTGCCCAGAGTCATGGTCTTTTGGAGCAGGATGCAATTAGTGGCCCTGCACACTTGCATCAACACGACTCCAGTGGTCGACTTTCCCACTCCAAACTGGTTAGTGACGGATCGGTAGCAGTCTGGAGTAGCCCGCTTCCACAGTGCAATCGCCACATGCTTCTCCAGCGACAGGGCAGCTCTCATTCTCATGTCCTTGTGCCGCAGGTGCTGGTGCGAGCTCATCACAGCATCCCATGAACGTGGCTTTTCTCATGCAAAAGTTCTGCAGACACTTCTCGTCATCCCAGATGTACATCACAATGTGATCCTACCACTCAGTGCTTGCTTCCTGAGCCCCAAAGCAGCATTTCACTGTGGTCAGCACCTCCATGTGTGTAACAAGCATTCTCGTGTCATAGCTACTACATGTGGCAAGATCAACGTCGCACTCCTCTTGCCTTTGTAGTTAAAGGAATAACTCCACTGCCACTCATGATGTGTTGGTCAGTGCGAACAGCATTCTTGTCAACAGCTTGGGATCCATTCCTGCAGGCAGAAAGAGGCTGGGCAGGGTGCGAGTACACAAACCATTGAAAGATGGCGCCAAATGCGGACGGAAGCACAGGGATTGCTGGGATGTGAAGCAATGCATCATGGGGCATTGGGACAGGACCCAGAATGCCCTCTGACCCCTTTCACCTTCCCACAACTCTCAGCAGCAGAAGAGGAAGAAATGCTCTATGGGATAGCCACCCAGAGTGCACCGCTCCGAATAGCGCTGCAAGTGCCGCAAGTGTGAACACACTATTGCACAGGCAGCTGTCAGTGTGAACATACAACAGTAGTTTTCCTTTGGCACTCTCTGAGCAGTGCTGTAACTGCCGGTGCTGTATCTTTGCCAGTTTAGACGTGCCCTGAAACACTCAAGTAATAACTCAACACTGTAGTGACAAGTCCTGTGTCATCTAGATGTGCTCTGAGAAGGCTTAGATAAGACGGTAGTAAATAAACATTGCAGTGGCTGGTCTATGCTAACACTTCTAGCAATAATATCGAAGTGGTGGGAGATTTTAGGAAAAAGATCAATATAAGGCTTATCTTCACAGAGATACTTGGTGAAATTAATCTGAACTCACCAAAGGTGTAAATCTAAAGTGGATTAGTTAAAGCACATTAAACCACTGGGTGGATATTTGTGGAGATAAAGGAAGAGGGAGGCATACATTAGGACACTAATTGGGCCCTGGGTGATCACTACTTCCCACCACCCAACACAGATGTAATGAGGTTGAGTAGTGCCCGTATAAGAAAAATTAAAACTGCTGATTATTCCTCAAAAAAGGCTTTTAATGACTTTTGACTATAAAGGTAACACATACAAAGTAAGAAAAGCAAGATTAAAGACCAGCACTGAATAAGGATTAATATAAATGGGAAGTTAAACTGAAGACAAGCAAAATTACATGTAAACTTTTTATTCATAAGCTATTTACTACTGTCTTAACACTATAGTATCGACACAACTTGAGATCAATTCTGCCCGAGCAACCAGACTTCTTTACTCCATAATCTTACCCTGCATTCGCCCAAAAATACGTTACCCTTCGGTAACGTATTCCACACTGGCCAGGTACAGATGGCTGTTTTCCACACTGGCCAGGTACAGACGGTCATGAAGTGCACATCCCTTTGGTTCAGGGGGTGTGGGTCAGGTTTCCCTTATGACCAAAACACACATACAGTCCCGTGCCTTCGTACTTTTTATTTGATCTGTCCACCATGTCTGAAAACAGACTGACCAGTTAGGCTTAGCCAAATCTTTATTGTGGCTAGCATTGTCGCCTTGGCTGTATAATATATGCTTACCTATCTCCTTGTGTCGCTTTGACCATATAATTTATACTTACTTATTTTCTTGTAGCCAATTGTTTTAATTGTGGGTTAGACAAGCTGTGCCCGGGGGCACAACTTATCTCCTTTTATAGGAGTTAGAATGTGTTATCTGGTTGCAGTGCGTTTTGACCACAAGTCTTAGCTTATCTCTGCGAAGTGTGCTCTCTTCACCTCTGAAAAGTGGAAGTTTGAGGCCTAGCACTGACAATACCTTTGTTCATTTTAAGCTTGGCAATACTTTTGCTCAGAGATTAATCACAATATTCAGAACTAAAGTGACCTTAATTCAGTTTACCTTAATTCAAATTTAATTTGGATTGATTTTCCGAAATGTTCCCATGTAGACAAGCCCTATAGAGACAAAGCTGGTTTCTAGAATTTCAACTGCACCTTTTATTTGGCTGTATCTGCCTCAGCCTAAAGCACCAAGGTGATTGGATCAGGGATTTCACGGTCAATTGTCCTTGGCTCGAGGCATTAACCTGAATTCAGTTTAGGCTATGGCTACACTACAAGGCTTTTAGCGACACAGCTGTGCTGCTACAGCTGTGCTACTAAAAGGCAAGCAGGGTAGCTGCTGTTCGTTGGCAGGAGAGAACTCTCCTGCTGACAAAAAACGTACAACCCCACAAGCGGCAGTGGCTTTGTTGGCAGGAAAGTGCTCCTGCCGGCAAAGCACTGTTCACACTGGTGCTTTTTGTTGGTAAACCTTTTGTCGTTCGGGAGTGTGTTTTTTTTAACACCCTTGAATGACAAAAGTTTTGCCGACAAAGTGCCAGTGTAGACAAACCCTGAGTATGCCTTTAAAGAGACAGGTGGGTTTAAAAAATAAAAAATTTCCTTCAACTATATTTTACTCTATCAAATAAGAATAATTGACATATTAACAACAATCCATTACACCAATGCTCCTGAAAAAGCAACATTCATGAAAGAATAGGCAAAAATGTATGAAGCCCAGCTAAACAATGAGCTAAAATGCTTGGAACAAATTTATAGTCAGAGGTTAATAAGTAGCTTGTCTTGATTGTAATAGTCTCCAGGATTATTCAGGAAATGTGGTCAAACTATAATAAAACAAGAATATAAAGATATACAGCAACTTTAGTCACAACAACACCGTTGCTAATCTCCCGAGGAACATAGTATGGAAAGGGGAAGCTGCTGTTGCATAAAACTTGGATTATGGCCAGTCTTATTAAGGTGAAAAAAGAGACACAACTAGATAAACAGTATGATTCACCAAGTCGATTCTCATTCACTGTTACTTAAAAATATTTATGACACTGTTATGAGTCAGTCTAAAATACAAAGTTTAAGGGGGAATAAACTGGTTGTATTCCAATAACAATATGGGGCTAGAACAAACTAAGCCTAACAACCAGAGCCAAACCCTGAATCCGTAGGGAATTTGGACCTAAACTTCAGGTACTGAATCCAAACTGCACTCGATCCCTTCTCTAATTAAAACACCTCTTACTGTAGCAAGAGTTAAACTTGACTGATGTTGCTGTTATTTATTATTTGCATTACTATAGTATCTAGAAGTCCCAGTCATAGACCAGGACCCCACTGTGCTAAGGGCTGTACAAATACCTGTCCCAAAGAGCTAACAATCTGAGTAACAGAGAGACAAGGCAGGTCTCTTTCATTAGCAGAAGTTGGTCCACTAAAAGACCCACCTTGTCTCTCTAATATTCTGGGACCAATATGGCTACAACAATATGAAAACAATCTAAGTACCAGTCAGTTATAAATTAACATAGTTCTGAACAATTGTTGTGTGTATGTCTGATATTCCGAACTAAAGCTACAGTGAATTTAAAAACTTGGCCTAGCGATCCTCTTCAAATCCCTAGAAATGCAATTGTCAAATGCAGTTTAAAAGGTCAGATAGATAGACAGACTCAAGCATTTAATGGCTGTTAGTGATAGAGATATGACATCAGCAGCCAGTTAAATAACTTCTAGTACCCAGAATACTTGGCACCATTTCACAATTGATAATGATTCTTTGACATTCCTTTTTGGTCAAAATCTAGTTTCTTTTAATCTCCGACCCATCAAATATTCACATTTCTCATTCATTGTTACAATTATCATAGGCTTTGTCTAGGCTAGAATTGAAAGATGTATTATTAGAGCATGTTAGCTAGCTCTGTATATCTGGAACTAACAAACACCTTAGACAAGGCAAGATGTACTTTCGCGCATGCTGGTCAAGCTAAACCTAGGCCCTTCCCCTCCCCTCTCCGCAGCTTTTTAACTTGATCGGTTTCCAGTGTTCTGCAGTGTAGGCGAATTATTGTATTTCAACAACAGGCCAGATTGATCCCCAAGCAAACTCAATGAAAGCAATTAGGAAATGATGATAAATTTAGCCCAAAGGCAACACCTGGAGTTTAACATAAGTCAGTTTAATGACACTGAAAACAAGAAAAGAAAACAGTTGGTTAGTTAATTTTACAGGCCTGTTTGCATGATAAATAGACAGCTTTGGAGCGAAGAGAGCTGTGAGAGAAAGCTGTTAATGGCACCCATTTTATAAACCATGAGGAAATGAGGTCAGAAGGTTCAGCTTCTTTTACTTTAGGCTTTGTCTACACTGGCAAGTTAAAGACAAAACTTTTGTAATTCAGAGGTGTTAAAAAACACACACCCCCTACACAAAAAGTTTTGCTGAAGACAAGTGCTGGTGTGAACTGCTGACAAGTGCTGGTGAGAGTGCTCCTGCTGACAAGCTACCACCGCTCATTGGGGGTGGAAGTTTTTTGTTGGCTGACAAACAGCGGTTACACTGCACACGTTTTAGCAGCATGGCTGTAGTGGCACAGCTGTGTTGCTAAAAGCTGCATAGTACAGCCATTAGAATCTTGTTCCATCCCATGAAGGCAACTGGTTGATGGCTTGTCACACATACCCCAAGTTTGTCTTTCCTTTGAGCGGTGATCCTATAAGACTATTCAAATCCAGGTTTTGTTTTAGAAAACAATCCCAAGTATTTTAATTATTACTTTTAACAATTATGTAAAGCTAGAAAAAATCCACAAGCTGATAATATTCCTGAGTTCCATCTTGTCCATCTCTACTCTCTCTATTTCTTTTACCACTAACCTGAGACAACATAGTCTCCTAGGGCTGTTTGACTTAAATTTTAGCACAAAACCTTACTGAGGTCAGAACAGAGTCATAAAGGCTTATGAAACTTGTAGGAGACAGCTCATGGTGTCTGACACCATCAGGTGGTCCAGAGACGTATACACGGAGCACATCACGGGACACTGTCAGTACCAGGTTAAGTAATCGAGAATGCTGGTAAAGGAAATAACCCACTTCCTTCCTTCCCTGACAAACCAAGGGATTCACCCCACCCATGTACCTATTTGCTACACCAATACTGACTTGGACTCTAAATACAGTCTAGGGGTGGCATACCCAAGATCACTTATCCACTGATGTTTTAAAAACTCCCGCATCCCAATCTGGGCCTATGCTGTTTTTGTAGTATGTATATACCTTATGAACCTTGTAACTGATACTTGTAATCCCTCATAACCCAAGCCTGACCCCAGATGTACAGTACTGTGAAAGTAGAATTAATTATATTGTAAAAATAAGAATGGATTAAAGAAATATTGTATGTACCTTTAAGCAGAAATAAGAAATGTTGAAATACAGGTGCCAGGAAAAGAAACATTAGGCATAAACAAGG
>NC_133774.1:48146362-48173856 GCF_003597395.2 Chelonoidis abingdonii | reverse complement strand
TCTTGCATGGTGCTCACATATCTGGGTGTTATTAGCAGAGCACTGTGCTAATAAAACAGAGTGGTCTGACAAACTGTGAGTCCTGAGTCTAACTTTGGGCTGGTCTACACTACAGGGGAAAATCGATCTTAGATACGCAACTTCAGCTACGTGAATAACGTAGCTGAAGTCGAATATCTAAGATCGGATTACTCACCCATCCTCACCGCGCGGGATCGATGTCCACGGCTCCCCCTGTCGATTTCGCAACTCCGGTGGGGTTGGTGGAGTTCTGGAATCGATATAAGCGCGCTCGGGGATCGATATATCGCGTCTAGATGAGACGCGATATATCAATCCCCGAGCAATCAATTGTAACCCGTCGATACGGCGGGTAGTGTAAATGTAGCCTTTGACAGTACCTTCCGTCTTAACTTGTGTAAATTTGATTTTAAACATTAACTTTGATAAAAAAATTGAATCTATTAAAGGTATCAAACTCAACCACTGAAAATGAGAGACAACAGACTAATTCTTCAGTAATGAACCAAGTAGGAACATGGTTATCTGAATACCACTCTGGGGGTTCAGTTCTTTATGTTTCCAGTTCAGCTATCCCAATACTTCTTGCAACGATTATTTTGTAAGAGAAATACTCTGTTTTGATGGTTACTGAAAGGCAGGGTTTGGGGTTTTTTTGACATTGCTCCTGTTTGAATGAAATGAAGTCATCTGTCATGATGAACAAATCTTTATGAACTCTATGGCCTTTCTTGACTAAGATTTAAAGGTGTGATGTTAGATCATGTTAGTCCAGTCTAAGGGCATGTATACACTACAAAGTTGATATTATGTAAGTCGACATCGAGCCTCCGATTTAAGCAAGTCAATCTTGTGTGTCCCCACTATGCTGATTGTGCCGGTGGAGTGCATCCTCACTAGCAGGGCTTGTATCGATGCCTGGAGCACTGCACTGTGGGTAGATATCCCACAGTGCATGTTGCCGAGTGAAATTATGGGTTGGGCTTGCAATCCCTTATGGGACCAAAATATTTGCATGTGTGTTTATGGGAACATGGCATTAGCCTCCCATGATACACTTACCTCTCTCCCTCCCTCCCTCCCTGAAATCAACGGCGAAGAAACCAAGCATTTTTCACTCTTTTTTTCCTAAGCCTAGGTTACCCGCGCAGATGCCACAGTGCAATAAGCATGGACCCCCACACAGCTGTACAATGTTGTGAGCATTATGCCTCACACCTTATCCTGCAGTATTTACTCAGCTAAAAGAGGAGTCGCCGCATGGAACAATGTGATACCATGCAAGCAGCCCTACTGGAAGCCATGGAGTGGAGCAATTTGCAGTTGCTGCTGACAGTCACACATCACCTTGACATGGTGAAGCTCTGCTTCTGGGCCCAGGAAACAAGCACTGACTGGTAGGACCACGTTGTTATGCAGCTATGGGATGACAAGCAGTGGCTGCAGAACTTTTGAATGTGAAAGGCCACTTTCATGGACCTGTGTGAAGAGCTTTCCCTAGCCCTGAAGCACAGCAATACTAAAATGGGAGCTGCTCTGACAGTGGAGAAGTGATAGCTCTGTGGAAGCTTGCAAGGCCAGACTGCTACCAGTCAGTGGGGAATCAATTTGGAGTGGGTAAATCTACTGTGGGGTCTGTTGTGATCCAAATTTGCAGGGCTATTAACAGACTTCTGTTAAGAAGGATAATGACTCTGGGCAATGTGCAGGAAATAGTGAATGGTTTTGCTGCAATGGAATTCCCTAACTGTGGTGGGACTGCAGATGGAATGCATATCCCTATCTTGGCACCAGACCCCTTGCCATAGAATCATAGATTATTAGGGTTGGAAGGGACTTTAGTAGATCTAGTCCAACCCCCTGCTCAGAGCAGAACCAATCCCCAACTGGTCCCCTCAAGGATTGAACTCACAACCCTGGGTTTAGTAAACCAATGTTTAAACCATGAGCTATCCCTTCCTCCCCAAAAATATGTAAACTGAAAGAGGTACTTCTCAATGGTGTTGCAAGCACTGGTGAATCACAAGGGCCATTTCACCGACAGCAACATGGGATGGTCAGGAAAAGTTCATGATGTGCGCATCCTTAGGAACTTGTCTGTTCAGAAAGCTGCAGGCAGGGTGGAGAATTGAGGCAGATTGCTTGGCAGCCAATTTTGAGCAGCCAGACACCAGGGCAATAAGAGTAGCACATTGAAAGGCTCTGCGTCTCTGTGAAGCTTTGAAAACCAGTTTCAGCAACAACCCACAGTAATGCGACACTTACCTGTGTTGTTCCTTACCAAGCTGTCCCTTTCATTGCATTTTCTCCCCTGTAAACTCCACCCTCACTGACTACAGTGTGCTGAATGAATAAAGAGCCTTCTCCTCAATCTGTTAAATTTTATTATGCTCACAAATATACAGAGACAACAAAGAAAAGTAAGATAACCTGGGGCAAAAGGGCTGATAACACTGGTGAGGTGGGGGTGGGGGGAGAGGAGGAACAAGGACAGCTTGCTTACAGTTGCACCACAATAACAATCAAAGGTGTGGGAATGGGTGCTTTCTGGTCCTTGTACCATCCCCTGGAGCTGAGTGCAAGGGATACTGGACACCCGTCCTCTTCCCCATCATAAGTGTAGGAAGTAAGGGTGTGCGGGGTGCTGCAGCACCCCAGGTTTTATGTGGGTCCACTGGCCCCATGCCCAGGGCTCCACTAACCAGTTCATGTCCCAGGGGCCGGCCTCGCACCCTGCTCCCCAGCCGCTGGCTCCGCGCCCAATGCTCAGGTCCCAGCCACCAGCCCCACTCCCTAGCTGCTGGCCCCGTGCTCCTGCCCCACAGGTGGGATCCTGGCTGCTGACCTCTATTCGAGGCTCCGCTCCTAGCCCCAGCCCCACCCCCAGCTGTAGCCACAGCCTCAGCCATCTTACCCCTTCTCTGGGTTCCCCCATCCTGGAGACACAGCCCTGCTCCAGCCTCAGCTCTGGGGGGGAGGCAGACGGGGTAAGAAGGCTGGCTTTCAGCACCCCCACTACTAAAAATGTTCTAGTGCCACTGCCCCCCCATCCTAGGATGTTTGGTAGAGGAGAATGTGGGACTTAGCGACAATGGCAGCAGGTTCAGCATAGGCTGCAGAGGGACTCTAGCATCCAGCTGCCTTTCTTGAATTTCAGCCAGACGCCTCAACATGTCTGATTGCTCCTTCATAATCCTCAGCATCTCTTCCTGAATGGCATGCTCTTGTTACCTGCATATTCTCCTTTCCTCCCTGTCTTTATGCAAGTTGTTGGACAGTGTAATCTCCCATGTGTGGAGCTCCGTCTTGTCACTCTCAGAGGCACTCATTAACTCATTGACTATGTCCTCCTTTTTCTGCCTTCTAATCTGGGAAAATCTCTGTCTTGGTGCGGAGGATGTGTCGACAGAGAAGGTTTCAGCTGCAAAGAATGCAAAGCACAACGGTTGCATTGACAGTGCATACATTGTTTCTGGTGCAAGGTTAATTCTTTTTATAAAAAATCCACCTCTCAATGCACTTCCCTGCAAACCACAACGTAATCCCAACCACTAGCTATTGCAAGAGTCGGTTTGCTGCTCCAGCCATGGTGATTAAGGCCACGAGGCATGGGCAAGAGGTCTTCTGCTACAGCTTCTGTGAAGACATCCTTGGAATCACTGGTTGCAACTTCAGAAAAAAACCCTTTCCCATAGCAAGCTGGATGGTGCTTGAGGACAAGCACCAGTGTAAAGCCCTCCAAATAGTTTGTTTTTTACAAAAGCGGCAGAGGGTTGGAGAAAGGGAGACAAACAGGAAGCCCCCCCCTCCATTTTTTAAAAATGTGGCTGCAATACATGGTGACCCCTTCCAACCACAACCATGGCATGCTTGGGAAAGTGTGGGTGTGTGACCCAGATTTCGCCAAACAGGGGCAGATTATTTGTTGAATTGCTTGCAGTTTAAGGGCTAACATTTAAAACTTTCCCCATTTCCCCTAGGTGACGATATGCGATATCATCATTCTCCTGAGAGTAATAGAGGCAGCAAGGGAGCAGATGCTGCAAGTGTCTGGGTACAGACCTGGTCCTTATGCTGCAATGCTGTGTGCCTCAATGATGCCAGAAGAGTTAATACTGGAGTGGCATGGGAAAGTGTCTTATCATGGTTGATGAAATAAGGCAGCCCTTCCCAGAAACCTTCTGCAAAGGACTGCAGAGTACCTCCAGGAGAGCTTCCTATATATCTCCATGGAGGATGTCAGGGCCATCCCCATGCACATAAACCGTCTTCTTTGGAGAGCAACCTCTGCATAGCCATTCACTACACCTACTTTTTTGTTCAGATTAAACATTAAAAATAACAGCATGTAACCCTACAGTTTGAATGGAAATGTGTACTCACCAGAGGTGTCGCCCCCGGCATCACACTCTGCCATCAGTTGGTCCTGTGAGGGGATGGACTCCAGGGTTAAAAACAGTTCTTGGCTGTTAGGGAGAATGGATTCTCCGCTTGCCTGCCTTGCATTCTCCTCCCTGTCCTCTTCAAAAATGTCCTCCTCCTTGTTGCTCAAGGTTGCCTGGGGCTCCTGGGAGGTATCCATGGAGCATTTTGTGTTAGTGGTGGGGTCACTGCTGAGAATCGCATGCAGCTTCTCATAAAAGTGGCACGTCTCTGGAGCAGAACCAGAATGACTCTTTGCCTCCCTTGTCTTCTGGTACTCTTACTGAAGCTCTTTTATTTTCATGCAGCACTGCTGCGTGCCCCTGGTGTAGCACTTCTCCCCCAGGCCCTGCACGATTCTGGCATAGATGTCAGTGTTTCTTCTGCTGGATCAGAGCTCTGCCTGCACAGACTCTTCTCCCCACTCAGCAATAAGATCCAGTACCTCCTGTATACTCCACGATGGAGTGGGTTTGTGGCCTTATCTCCCTACTGATGATCTCTCCAGCTTGTGTACTCCATGCTAAGGAGCTCTCCCCACTGATCAAAGAGGAGGTGAAAATTCAAACATTCCTGGGGCTTTAACAGCAGAATGGCTGTTTCCTGTGTACCTGGCTGACTTGCAGTGGAGTTGAAAGTGCCCTCCAGAGCAATCACAGCAGAATACTGTGAGACATCTACTGAAAGCCAATTCATTCGAATTACACAACGCAGTGTCTACACTATCCCATGTCGACCCGTGGATGTCAAATCAAGCGCTATGCCTCTCATGGAGGTGGAGTATAGAAGGTCGACTTTACAAGTCACTTAGGTTGGCAGAAGGGACTTGGTAGTGTAGACACATACATTATTAAATTGACCTAACACCACTTATGTTGACCTAACTTTGTAGTGTAGACCAGGCCTAACTAACTATTCTGGTAACCTTTTCTTTGAAAAGCTGTGTTGAAATTTGGCTGTGACATTGCTTTTGTGTCAAGGATATGCTGTGCCTTTTGCCATCCTTATGAAAATCTGCCCTAATTGTAAGCCTTTAAAAAAAATCAGTTTGCACATGTTCAATAGAGGCGTTTTAGAACATTACAGCTATACTTCTTGAAGATTTCATTTGCACAGGGCATGCTGTACCCTGTTGCTGAGCAGGACTCTCCTTGCAATTGCAGCTTTGGGCTACTGCAGGATGTGCCAGACCTAGACACCTGAACTCAGTGCAGGGAGACTATTTTCCATGTGTTCTCAGTGAACCTACTGCTGGCACCAGGCAGCTGACTGATTCAAATGCAGAGATAACAAGAGCCAGACTGTCCGGAGGACAGGAGTAGTAAACTGAGACAAGGAGCCTTGGGGGAGCAGGGTGACCATCCGTCCCATTTTTAAAGGGACAATCTTGTTTTTTGGGACTTTTTCTTATATAGGTGCCTATTATCCCCTACATCCTGTCCTGTTTTTTCGCAGTTGCTATCTGGTAACCCTATGGGGGAGGAGACTGGGGCTGGAGAGTCTTGCAGGTGACAGGAAAGGGAAGTTAGAACTGGTAACTAGGAGAAACTGAAACTGTCTTGGCAAGGACACTAGAACTTGCTGGAGGATACAAGAACTAGAAGTCTGGGAGGGAATAGGGGGTGGAATTAGACACCAGTGAGTCAAGGGAGACTGAAATTAGATGAAGAGCTGCAGGAAAACTGGGATTGGTTGGGCAAGGAGACTGGGAACCAAGGGGGTAAGGAGAAAAGATGGGAGGAGAGTAGACATATCAGGTTAGGAGACAGGAAGGGGGAAACTGGGTTTGGAATGGATTTGATTATTCAAATAGAACATTTTTGAATAACAAATTATACAAAAAATGTTTTTGTAGTCCAGCATCACATTTTTATCAGTAGACCCTAAAGACATACCTGGTGGAAGGTACTCTTGGCCATTCTCTCATCTTCACATCCTCTTAGGTTAAGGGATTACCTTTTTAAAACACAGACCGCCAGAACTGACAAAGTCTTTATGGTCACAGTTGCTCATCCCTGTAGTTACCATAGCTTTCCAAAGTAGGAATTTTCAAAAGATCCACAAGCTAACAATGATCTTCCTAACTGATGACTTTTGGGGACTAGAATATGGCTTTCTATGGCACTGCAAAAGTTTGTTTCTCCTCCATTTCTCCTATCAAATGGGACAAACTTTCTTTTTCAGCATATCAAGTACCCTTTGTGCTTAGCTGAATGTGCATGATCCTTTCTCCTGTTGTTGCTTTTCAGTATTGCTGGGAAACAGTAATGACTCTGTAAACATTATTAAAACATGAGATTGAGTGCTATTTATTAAAATGACTTTCTCTGAATTATATGGATCCTCCATTTGAGATTCCTGACCAGATTCAGCTCTGGGAATTTTATCATCTCTTCTTTTTTCTAAAGCCCAAGATTTTATAAATTTTCATCTCACAAATGTTCTTGTATGATGACATAACATGGACTCAGTAACAGAAAAGAGAGGGGTAGGAGATATTGCTCACCTTTGCACTGCTTAATTCTATATTTTTGGTTTCATTTGTCACTTATCGTTTCTTCTTTTTTAAATATGACTTTAAAAATATATATAAAAATAGTGATGTAGTGCAAATGACAAATACATAAAGCTGCCAGCAATCACGTTGTACACTGCAGTGTGGCTCTTCCAAACACACTAAGGATTTTATTCTATATGTCTCAGTAACGAAAAAAGGTTGGAAACCATTAGTCTGTAATAAAGAACCTACATTTAATAAGTCACTCGTTCATTCTCTCTCTGGTACTTTCATTCATTGTAATTGTGCCTGTAATACCAGTTCTTATTGTCATGATGGATTTTCCACAAATAAAGAGTGGATTAGGGCACTAATTCTTTGTGTTTACTCAGTAATCCTCAACCTTTTTTTCCAAATACCTTGCTTAACTGCTTGATAAACAACAGGCAAGGCTGAGTCTAGGCTTGCTAGGATATTTTTATCATGAGTCACTGAATGAATGGAATTCTGAATAATGGAAGCTTTATGCTGCTCCCACTGAAGTCAGTAGGAAAAAACCTCAGTGATTTCAATGGGACAACTAATTTTAATGATGATCCAGGAACTAAATTGCATAGGGTATAAAATGATCATATCTCCTAACAAATATTATACCAGATGAAGTTTTGTGTCAGCCCAGCCAATTGTTATAGTACTCTTATTTACTGAGAAAAATTTAAATAAATAAATGAAACAGAAGCAGCTGATCAGAAACTAAAACCTGAAATATAGAACAACAGCTAACATTACCCTACTCAGAATGGAGTTTTTCTATAATGGTTAGCAAGCTCTAAATGGCCTGATTTAAGACTGATCTAGGGAGAGATATTACTTTTGGGAGCCAGAAGGTATCTGCCCATGCAATCTTCATTGACCCTCGTCTGGATATGCATTATGATACAGTTTTTAATTACATGAACACAAACTATTTTTTCCACAGGACCCCTGCCTTATTTAGTGCAAAGGATGGAGCTGTTCTGGGCATAAATCAAGATTGTGTAATAAAAAAGCAAAGAGTCCTGTGGCACCTTATAGACTAACAGATGTATTGGAGCATGAGAATACCCACGAAAGCTCACGCTCCAATACGTCTGTTAGCCTATAAGGTGCCACAGGACTCTTTGCTACTTTTACAGATCCAGACTAACACAGCTACCCCTCTGATACTTGTAGTAAAGAAGACTCTTAGCAGTAAGATCCCCTGCTTTTGTTGCAGAAGTTAGAAGGTATAGTAAAGGAGGCAGGGGATGGTCTCTTGGTTAAGGAGGTTAAATAATTCTACCCTTGCCTCTGCCAGAGTTCCTGTGTGATGCTAAACAAATTACTTAAAACAAACTTTTCATGTGTGGTCACTAATTTTTGTTCCTCATTTTTTGGGATCCTGACTAGAGACCCTGGGATCTGATTTGCAGCAATGCTGTGTGCTCACAGCTGCAACTGAAGTCAATGAGAACTGTGCTACAAACATATAAAGTGCTACATAATGCTCCTTCTCCTCTAGTATACAGACATCAGAGTTCAATGTCCAGGTTCCATAACTACTGATGCTCCTCTGTCAGAATAAAGGTTTCAGAGTAGCAGCCGTGTTAGTCTGTATCTGCAAAAAGAACACGAGTACTTGTGGCACCTTAGAGACTAACAAATTTATTTCAGCATGAGCTTTCGTGAGCTACCGCTCACTTCATCTGAAGAAGTGAGCGGTAGCTCACGAAAGCTCAAGCTGAAATAAATTTGTTAGACTCTAAGGTGCCACAAGTGCTCCTGTTCTTTTTGTCAGAATAAAGTTTTCAGCTCCCTGGAGGCGCTGATCATCTGTGCTTGGTAATATGTGAGCTGCAGTAACAAAGGGGTGTGGAAAGAACATCTCTGGTGTCAAACCTCGGTCTGCAGGGATTCCTCCCCTGAATATGAGTAGGCCTTTGAGTTGACGCTGCATGTTGTTTCCTGTCTGAAAATGAGGCATCAGTCAACCAGAGCTGTAGTAGATTGGTTTCATCTATCACAACTCTCCAGGCAGACTTAACAGTAATGGCTTCTCGGTGAAGGTCTGGCAGATTTATGTATGCCAGCACATACATATTGGTGGGAGGTGTATAATTCAAGTAGCCACTAATAACACAAATGGCCAAATTCAGCTCTGTGTGGCAGCTTAACCCTAGACACAGAGCAGTATCCAGCAGGAGCAAACACCAGGGCCAAAACAGATCTCTGAAGGACTGATGGGTCTGCTCCCCAAGAGCTACCTGATAATTTTTGTATCAAGGCAGTCTGGGAACAGATCTTCATTTTCAGGTGTTACAGGTGAGGCCAGGATGTCAGGCTATGGTCAAGTTTGCTCCCAAGTATGTGACAACTGGATGGAATGACAGCAACGCTGTCCTGAGGATTTATGCAGCCCTACGCAGTATTATTAAACTGGCGCCCTATGCCCAACGGCAGCCCAGACTTGTGGCCCGGGGCGGGGGACGGAGGAATGAGGCAGTTAAGGATTCCGAAACATCCGGCCCGCCTCACAGCAGCAGAGAGTCACAGGTCCCGTCAGAGACCCCTGTATCCTCTCCCTCATGCAGAATGCGTGGTGCTGGTGCATTTGGCTCTGTGAATTCAGCCCCATGCCTAAGGAGACTGCAGTGCGCGCTGGGTGTGTGGGAGCCAACTCGCTCTTACCTGCTGTCATGGGCAGCGGGTGAAGCTGCCACTTGGGGAGGCTATCTTCCTAGACCACCTCTTCTGCCTGTGGCCCCACCTATACCCCACCCCTGCTCTGCCCCAGGCCCCGCCCTCTCCCCACTGTCTCACTCCTCTCTTCCCTCCCTGACCCTGTTCACCCCCTTCCAGCCAAATCACTGAACCCAAATGAAGCAAATGACATTTGAAAAAATACACACTTCTGCAACTTCTTTCTAAAGAAAATGGAACATGTTTTCCACTGCATGCCAGATGGTGAAGACTGGTTATGCAGAAGGAACCTAATTAAAAGCACTAAACTTGGGAATAAAAAATGTCAGTCACAGGCTTTTTGGTATGCTCTGAAGTTTTTCAGACATTTATTTGCAAAAACTTTGTAGTAAGGGCGAGTCAGCTGTCTTGCTGAATACAACATTAAATATTATGGAATACATGATTCAACTCTTCTCTGTTTTACATTTTCGTAATCAGTATTCCTAAACCGATTTTATATTTTAAAAGTAATCTTGAGCATTCATAAAGTAATCAGATGATGCTTTACTACAGATTACTACATATTTAGCTCACTGAAACAGACATTATTTTAAATTAATCAGTCACAGAGGTTTAGTGTGTTCATAACAATGTTCATTGCGTTTAGAAAAAGGGAACACTAATTTACTTTGTGTAATCTCCATAACAATAGACATGTTTATGAAATTTCACCAACTTTAAAAAATATGTTTCCAAAGATTTTAGGCATAACAAAGGATTTTATATCTTACTAGGTACTGATTTTGCTGGAGGGTTCTCTTAAAACTAGTTCCCTTTCTTTGCTTCTCACTCTTTGTCCAGTTATCTGGAAGGAAAGAGGTGTTGTCCCTTTAAGGGTTCCCTTCAATGGTGGGGGTGTGGGTGAAGGGAAAAAGGGATGGACAGAAAGGACAGGAAGACTTTGGAAGCAAGTTTTTTTTTACTAGAGTAAGTAAAATTAAAATGTGTATTTTAGATAAGGGTGGCCTTTTGAAGGATATATTTAAAAAACGATATGTCTGAAAATCCAAGCATTTAAGGCTAAATTTGATTGTGCATCTAAAAATCTATGCAAGGATTTTTTTAGAGATGTGATTTTACAATCTTCATCAACTCACTAATGAAATATTTTTAAAGCAAATTTTAAACTAAGGTCCTGTAGCGTAGACTAACATGATGTTCTGGGTAAATATTACAGTGTAATGCACAACTGTTTTTGTCAGTAAATTCAGAAACTGACAGTATATACCTCGGAGTTGGCAAATGCCTGTTAAATGGCTTCATTACCACTTGAATGGCTCTTTAACAGATTCAGTGTTGTGCTAATAAGGCTGGCAGGCTGTTTCACTTTTAAGTTACTAGATCCCCTCTGGAGTAAGAGTCACCAGGCTGCAACAGACAGCTGCGGGAGACTGCAGGAAGGGTCAGAACAGAGATAGGAAGAGTCGGAAGCGTGGAATTGAGACCAAGTGGTACCCAAAATTTTCAGGTGCCCTATGCAGACGCATATGCCTAAGGATGGCCCTGAATGACAGTAACCATCCTTGTACATGGATCAAGTAGCAAGACTATTCTTTAGATAGAAAGTTGTTGCTGTCTTGGTTACATTGAGAATTAGTCTCCCCTTGGAGAAAGTAAGTGGTCAAAATATCCATATCTTGGGTGAGATTCCCTTCAGTACTGTGGAAATTTTTTCCAATGTCCATAACACACAGCACGAGTAAAAACATACAATAGATTTGCTTATTAGCAACCTCTCAATGGACAGCCAAAGTTGTCATTAAACAACAGCTGACAACAAGCAAAAGACAGGTTTGCAGGGCTGCGGCCAGGGAAATAAGCACGTATGCAGCATCGCAAACCTGCCTGTGGCTGATGCTTCAAACATCCAGCACATCATTCCAGGGTTGCAGCCCTGCAAACCTGTTATCTGTAATAAATTTGATATTAATGTTATTGCTAATGATTGTAACTAACTTGTTGCTGATACCAAAAACTGCAAAAATTTACAATGTGCATGATCTTTCGGAAAAACCCTTGAACATGTTAAGAGTCGTACATGATAGAAATCCTTTTGATTATGCTGTTCGGGTTCAACAAGAACATACTTTGTATTAAAAAGCCTAATAATGTTAAAGTTTCATAGCTAATGCATAGACACATTTCTAAAACTTTCCACAGCAGAAAAACCACTACAAGCTTGAACTAGTGTGCAAAAGGGGAAATGGTACACCCCCCAGCCTTCATGGCTGAATGCCAGAGTAAGTGCTCTCTGAAGAACATTAATGGCTTTGTTAAGTTAACACATAGACCAAACCTTGGAATCACTAAAGTGTTTCACAAAGTATTAACTAAGTTTTTAACTTCGGCCAAAGCATGCATCAATAATTTGGCCTCACAAAGAATTTAATGTAAACACAGCTCATATCAATGCTGGAGGGTCCTTAAGGTATATCCAGCAGCTCTAATTTTGCCCTTCCACACCAGCCTCACGTTGGGGGTGTGACGCATGGCTAGAAAGGATTAAACATCCTGCAAAATAAATACCCCTCATAAGACATGTCCAGAGATAATGTTTATGTTTTTGTGTATTTACACATGTATGAATAGGGTCAACGATGTAATCAACAGTCCCTGTCTATGCTGTATTCTGATAATTCAGAGGTCAAACGAATATCCTATCATTTAAATGAATTGTAAACATGGGATATCTCGGTATTCATCTTTCTTTGAAATGTACTATGAACAGGTGGAGGAACAAGCAAATAGTCTTATGTTAATTCTATAGCTAACTACTGGTGATGGACCTCCTTCAAAGTCATGGTAATTACCTTTTGAACTACAACTTGTCCAAAGACATGAAATTGAATAGAAGATCCTTGAGTCCTTATTCTGTCATCTCAGATCTGCTTAGGCTTCATCAGGGGAAGTCTGAGTCGCAAGACTGAGGTCCCAATGATGTTGGTATGCCCTGAAAATGATATTTGGACACTGAACTATAACCTATGAACAATTTCTAAAAGAACTCTTTGCAACTACAAAGCTCATCATCTCTGCTATGGATCTGAATTTTAAGAATTGAACTCATGTCTGTATGTATGTTGATCTTTTAAACATACTCGCTCTCTTTTTTGTTTTTTTTAAATAAATTTTAGTTTAGTTAATAAGAATTGGCTGTAGCATGTATTTGAGTTAGCTCTGAAACATTCAATAGCCTGGGCGGTAATGTGTCCGATCCTTTGGGATTGGTAGAACCTTTTCCTTTATATGATGAAATAAGATTTTCAGAAATCATCATATTTGACTTAGGTACCTGGATGTAGGCCTTAGGTTGGATCACTTTAAGGGAAGTATTGTTGTTTGGACTTCTGAGTAACCAGTAAGGTAATAAAGAAGCTGTTCTATACTGGTTTGGTAAATCTAAGTATTTGAATATCCACCAGATTTTGGGAGATTGTCTGCCCCATTCTTTGCAGTTCACCCTAATTGATTGATCATAGCTGGCCCCCACTGGAACGCCAGTCACAGTGGCATAGTCTTCCTTAGATACACATTACCACAGGTTAATTGGGTTTTTTGGATCAGAACTACATGCTTGTCAACATTTAATTTTGATACTGGAGAGTTTAAGGTTTAAAAATCAGATACAGTGAGTGTCCCATGGGCAAGATACTGACAGAATAAGCCTGGAAGAACTGTGTTCTCAGAGGGGGTTGTCTTTTAAGAAAAAGGCCCTAGAGCAGGAACTGAAAAATCTGTTAATTGCTTCCATCCCTGGCTGCAGCCCTTGAAACCTCTCTGTGGATCAGGCTTTTCACACAAAAAAGTCAATAGCCAACATGCTTGTTGCCAACATAGGTGCCGACTCCGTGGGTGCTCCGAAGCTGGAGCACCCACAGGGAAAAATTGGTGGGTGCTCTGCACCCACTGGCATCTCCCTGCCCCACCCCCCCCGCCCCAGTTCACCTCCGCCTCCTCCCCTGAGCACACCACATCCTGCTTCTTTCCCCTCCCTCCCGGCGCTTGCGCCACGAAACACCTGTTTCGCACAGCAAGCCTGGGAGGGAGGGGGAACGCGGCGCACTTGGGGGAGGAGGCGGGGCTAGGACAGGGATTTGGGGAGAGGTCCAATAGGGGCAGGGAGGGGTGGAGTTAGGATGGGGACTTTGGGGCAGGGGTGGAGTCGGGGCAGGGCAGGGAGCACAAGCACCCACCGGTGCAGAAAAAAGTTGGCGCTGGTGGTTGCTAATATCTGGACCAATTAACATTATAGTTAATTGGATGGTATCATTTCCAGGAAGAATGTTCCCACTTTCAGAAAGTTGTTATTAACAGGGTTGCTTCTCAGCTTGCATTTCAGGAAGGTTATATGTGTACGTACTGAGCCAAAACTGACCATTATGGAAGGCCATAATCAGTAGCAAAAAGTGATGCTAAAGTAGACTAAACACAAAACTGGATCTCAAGGTCTTTTTTATAATGCTAAGTACCTTGAAAAATAATGTCCTAGGTGTCTTATATTGGGCATCCAAATTAGTGGGTACTTTTGACCTTAATCTCTTTGTATGTCAGTTCCCTCCCTGTAACATGGGGACGCCCCATCTCAGAGGATTTTGGAAAATAAATGAATTAATATTTGCGAAGCACTCAGATACTATAGCAAGAGGCACCACAGAAAAGTTCATGAGGAAATTAACAATTCTGTCTTCAAAGTCAGGTTTGAATAGTTTGCAATAAATAAGATCTAGGACAGGGGTTGGCAACCTTTCAGAAGTGGTGTGCCGAGTCTTCATTTATTCACTCTGATTTAAGATTTCACGTGCCAGTAATACATTTTAAAGTTTTTAAAAGATCTCTTTCTATAGGTCTCTAATGTATAATTAAACTACTGTTGTATGTAAAGTAAACAAAGTTTTAAAAACATTTAAGAAGTTTAATTTAAAATTAAATTAAAATGCAGAGCCCCCCCAGACCGGTGGCCAGGACCCGGGCAGTGTGAGTGCCACTGAAAATCAGCTCGTGCCATAGGTTACCTACCCCTGATCTAGGACCACACATTTAATAGTGAAGATAAAACAAAATATTGAATAGTTGCTCATTAAGTGAACACTGATCATTCTATTAATGAGATAGGTGACCGATTGACAAAATAGTTGATCTTATAAAATAGTTGATCTTATAAATTAAAGACTTATTATAGTTGATTGTATAATTAAAGACTGTATGATAAAGCATACACACAAAGAGGCTAAATTAAGGTTGTATAAGCAACCTTCATTCTGGGATTTCCTAATTTTGTGTGCTTGAGTTTGCAACCTTAATAATGTTCTTTTAACATACATTTGTGTAATATTATATAGTCCTTTAAGTTTATATCCAGGCACTATATTTTATATCACTGTTTCCCTCCATTATATTTATCCTGGAATTAGTACTTACAGGATTGAAATACTTACAACAAGTAGCTGATGGTGCCCATTAGATTAAAGGCTAGCCAATCAGGGAGAATACCTATTTGTTACTGAATTAATAAATCATTTATGTAGTGCCATAAATACATACAGTGCTTAACAATCATGACACATTTCTCAACCCTAAAGCATAACTAAGACATAAAAAAAAAAAACCAAGCACAAGACAAACACAAAGTAACACTTTATGAGTGGAAGCAGGAGCAGCTTATGGCTCTAGTGGCTCAGTGAATATGACCACAGAGGCCTTTCCTCACTAGTCTTACTGTCCCCAGAATTAGATGGCTTACTGTGAAACCAGGTAACTACATTCAAATGACTGCACTATGCATTTTATTCCAGTGTCCAAATATACAATTACTCAAATAAATCAGTTTACTTAAGTGTGATCTCACACATTCAAATAGTATTTGAATATACACTTAAACTAATTTTTCTTATAAAAAGTCATGGTAATTAATTTAAAAAATATATTAATGTTGTATGGTTGGGATTTTCTGGTTTTTGTGTATGTAAAATCTCAAATGCAATGCTGTGCTATAGTGTGTATTACGCATTTAATCTAGCGCCACACTAAAGCAGGGCACCGACTCAAAGCAGCATTGCCTAATGGACTAAGCATGGGACTGGGATGTATGAACTGCTAGTACACTCTTGAACAAGTCAACAAGGCCAAAATTTTCAAAAGTGGTCGCTGATTTTGTTGAGTGTGATGTTTTCCAGCGGTGCAAGGCACCTGTGAGTCTTATCTGAGCTTGCTGTGGATCAGCTCCATGAAACCAACAGCTTCTGGAAACACAAGCAATATCTTCTAGGCCTCTGCCGACTTTGCTCTCTTTGTACAAGTTAGCAATAGGCACACATCAACCCCAGGTCCACCAAGCATCCCTCTGGAATATCCAGGCCTTTGAACCTTCACAGATCACTCAAATTTGCTATTCCCAAAGGAATACCTCACACACCAGTTTGTAAGATTCAAGTCAGGATCCCCACTCTACTTAACACACAATGTTTATATAGTGAAAACAAGAATAAGTTTATTAAAAAGTGAGAATACTGGAAACAAATAGCTTACATATGAAACAAAATCATAACATGCTTTCTAGAGCCTAAACTTACTGCAAGGCATTCCCTATCTACAATCAGATAGCTTGCTCACTGGTTTGAGCATTGGCCTGCTAAACCCAGGGTTGTGAGTTCAGACCTTCAGGGGGCCATTTGGGGAACTGGGGTTAAAATCTGCAGACTAGTCCTACTTTGAGTAGGGGTTTGTGGTTGTGAGCTCAATCCTTGAGGGAGTCACTTAGGGACCTGGGGCAAAAATCAGTACTTGATCCTGCTAGTGAAGGCAGGGGGCTGGACTCAATGACCTTTCAAGGTTCCTTCCAGTTCTAGGCAATAGGTATATCTCCTATTTTAAAAAAAAGTCTAGGCCAGTGGTTTTTCAATCAGTTTGGCTGACATTCTATCTCCTAAGATCAAGCCTGCTGTCACCTTGTACTCACAGACTGAAGGAATAACGGGGTTTATCTGCACCCCAGATATAGTTTCAAAATCCTGAATGTCTTAATCCTAAACAGGATACCCCCTGCTGTTTTTGTTTTTTCCTGCAACCACTGCAATCTATTGATTAGCATTTTGCTGAGATTGTGAATGAGTGTCCATTGTGAACCCTACAATACTTAATTTGCACATGACCACCCAGAGTGAGATATGCATCTTTTAACCACTGCATGAGGGTATGCAGATCACCTTTTGGTGACTTGCCCTAACGCACAGACCTAGAGAATATAATTATTATATCTACTGAACTCCTCAGGTATTATCCCTACATATATCTCACAATGATTATGACCAGCCAGGAGACTTCACATAACATTCTTTGGTAGACTAGTAGATGCCAGTCCAAGGGGACCGCTGTAACCCACTGCCCCCTGCCAGCTGGCACCAAGAGGTCCTTGGATCACACTAGGCAAGGGCAGCTTTCACCCCACTCAGGCTTCTGTACTGGGACAAGGGTATTACCCTGGGGCTGACTCCCGCCCACCGACTGGCCCTGACTCACCCTGGTATTGGCCCAGCATGTTGCCTGGGTGCGCAGCCAGCACCTGTTTACGCCACACTGTTTTTCGGGCGTGGGTGGGGGTTAGTAACTGGCGTTAGCCAACACACAGCTGGGCACCTCGTGTAGACGTGACACCTAGCAACGGTGCCAGCCGCGCCGAAGCACCTGCTACTGCTCCGCGTGGCGGTGGCTGGGCCTGACGCAGCGCCAGCGCCGCAAAAGGGCTCCGGGGACTCGGCGGGGCCTTGCGCGCCGCGCCAGGGACGTGCCTCGGGAGGCGGGACACAGAACAGCTCCCGCCCGCGCTCCTTGGCCTGTGAATAACTGCCCAGAGCCGCCCGCACCCAGTTTCACGCCGCCGGTGACTCACTCACTCACGTCACGTGCCCCAGCGGCGTTCGAAACCCAACGTCCGCCCTCGAGGGGGCGGGGTCGAGGCACCTGCCTCACGGCAGCTCAGCCCCGCCCCCCCCAGGTATCACCGAAACTGGCGGCTGGAGGAGCTCGAGCCGTTGCAGCTGGTAGCACCTCGCCGTGAGGAGTGTCCGTGCCGCAGCCCGAGTCCTGCCGAGCGCAGTCCGTCCCGGCCAGAGATGCGGGGGCGCCGCTGGCTGCAGCTGCTGCTACTGTGCGCGGCGCTTGTGGCCGCCCCAGGTAAGAAGAGAGCGGCCGGGAGACGCTGCGCCGCCACAGGGGCTGTAGCGGTGGCCGTGGCCGTGGCGCAGTGCTGGGACCGGGCTGCTGGTGTCTTGGCCCCGCCACCCCCGCGCAGGGTGGGAGGAGCTGGAATTCGGCCCGATCGGTCCAGATTCCCGTTCCCCCGCCCGGAGCTGGGCTGACTCAGCCGGGACACGCAGCCGAGACCCCCGGCTGGGAGCAGTGGGCGCGGGGATCTGAGGCGCTCAGAGGGACTCTCCCCCCAGGTAGCCGCCCCCAGGCTTTAGCAGCACCCGAGTGCGGTTCCAAGCGCGCGGCTCTCCCCGCTGCGGCCACGGGTCACGCCCCTTGCCCAGGAGTTGGCGGCCCCGACAGTCAAACGTACGGTGTGATTCGCTTGCGCAGGGCTGTTCTGCGGGGAGGGAGGCAGGGAAGCTGGCCCTCAAGGGCGGCGGGGAACTGGTTCCTCCGTTAAGTGCTTTCCGGGCAGAAGAAGGGCCGAGCTCTGCCCGAGGTTGCTCACAATCTAAAGCCAAGTCCCAGACACCTGAAGATCAGTGTTAACTCCTTAAATCGCACTTAGTTGCAAAGAGGACGCCAGAGCGGTTTTTGAAACTGGGACATAATGCGCTATGCAAGCTGCTACATTCTGCCCCAGCTGTAGCTTGAGTGGCCTTTGTGGGTAGGATGACTAGACAGCAACTGTGAAAAACCAGGACGGGGGTGGGGGTAATAGCAGCCCATTTGAAAAAAAAATCCCCAGCTATCGGGACTGTCGCTATAAAATCGGGACCTCTCTTCACCACCCACTGCAGTTATCTTATCTACAGGTAAGGGCCACTTGGGCCCCTGTGGCAATTTAACGAGTAAGAGAAAGTATTGGAAAACAAACTTGTGTTTTTATTTGGAGGGAAGGGGGTGGAAGCTAAGCACTTCTGGTCACTGATGCCACAGCATTTGGGGATCTAGGAGGAGCTATTAATCAACAGCAGTGGCAAGGGATGGGCCAACTCCATCAGTCATGGATAATGCACAATTGTTATCAACTATTTTCTCTAAATGTCCCTTCCCCATTCACACATCATTTCTGAAATGAACTTTAGCCAACTTAAACTTGGTGTGGACTCACTGTGCCTTTTGAAAGTTAAATGGTTTATCATAAATTGGATCAGATTCCCTTTTAACTTAATTAGATTCTCAGGTAGAAATCAATGGAACAGACATAAAAAACCTTGAGGTTGAGTCTCTGACATGACTGACATCAGAAACTTAGGTCTCTTGTAAGCAGAGCCTTTCATTTTGCTACTTTTTATTTTAATAGTGCGCAGAATTTAACTGGTTTAAAAACAGTTTGTTTCACTATTTTCATTTGGATGCTTCAATACTTTACACAGCGAAAATCTGGTGTGTCTTTTGGAGGAGCGATAGTCTCAATTTTTATGAAAAGTTAAGATACACAAGGCATAGTGCAATATGTAGAAGATACAATTAGCGTCCTATCCCAGTGTGACAACTACTTTGTTAAGCAAATGCGTTGTTTCTCTCTGGATGCTAAATGGCCTCAGAAGTAATATATAACTACTGAGCTATTCTGAACCTACTGATGACTATTCCCCTGACCTTATTACTTTTTAATTTTCCTTGAGAGTTAATATTTGGGTTCTGTGTTTCTGCATTAAATGAATGTTGAATATAAAATGCGGAATATTTGATTATTAACTTGTATGAGTAAAAAAGTAACATTAGCTTTTTGTTTTAATAGAGGATATTTTTAAATGCTGTATCTCCTATAATGTAAATCTGTATCTCATCCATTCGCTATTGAATCTTTACCACATACATGGATAGCACTGATATATACTGTTAGCACTGATGTATACTAGTGTTGAGTGCATACTTCTAAAATAGATATTCATTGGTTGGATTGGAAAACATGGGGGAGTTGTTTAAATTAATGTAGGAAACTGACACAAGAAACATGAACACTTTTCTACTTTCTGTTATATGGTAGCAGTTTTTTAAAGCTCTGGACATGGATGCATTATAAAATTCCAATTATATTGTACAACTGGTTACTGATTGACAGACTTGACAGCTATGCACCTTGCACTGTTTGAAAACTGCTGAACTATGGTACAATTGACTCTTAAATGTACATTGTCAAGTAACTTGGGACTTGTCTAATGATAAAAAAAAAAATAGTACTGCTTAAGTACACCTATAGCGTAATCAGAACAACCTCATTTCTGTGAATGCAGTTAGTTATCAGTACCATATGGGGATAAGCAACAAACTGTACTGGTATTAACACTTATACCGGTGTAACTTAGTGCAACTACTTCAGTTAACGAATGACTTTTTTAGCCAAAATAGTTGCACCAGTAAAACTTGCTGTAACTAATGTCAGTTGACATTAATGGGTATCATTCTCTTTACACCCCTAGCTGACATCGCTGTACTAGCAAATGCCTTACTGTAGATTGTTAGCTTATTTTGTTCAGGGAAATGGCATACACTGTACCAGCAAAGGAGTTCTAATCAATATAAGCTTTCTAGCAAACTCTTCCCTAGTGTAGACTATGCCTCAGTATAAATGAAGGAAGCATACTGGTAGAGTTACACTGTAGACATGCTGCAGGGCTTTCAGCAATGCAGTTTACTTTCATATGGATGGTTCAGTGGTGTTAGGTAAGCTGCACTTGTGTAAACTGAGATTTGCAATGGTGTAGTCACATTTATGTTTCTAACTTAAGTATTTATGTAGTCCCCCTTCATTGTAGTTGTCCTCACAACACTCTTGGGAAGTATTTACAGATTGGGAACTGAAGCATAGAGAGAGGAAGTAACTCACACAAGAAGTTTGTGATGGAGTAGGGAATTGAACTCAGGTTTCCCCTGTCTCAGGCTAGCAGCACCCTTACTGCTTGACCAGTACTAACACTCATGTTTTCTTTTCTGTCTTGCTCTGAAGACTGAGTGCAATTAGGGGCTTCTCTAGATGGGGAAAACTGTTGATGTAGCTATGTTTTTATTTTTCCTCACGTAGATGGCTCAAGCTTTGTTTACTTTGATTCAGCTACTTACTCAAGTAGGCTTGAAAGGGTTAGGTATTAGTAATATTTACTAATATTTACTAATACCTAACCCTCCACCAAAAAAAAACAAGAGAATTTGTGCATGGACATTGAATAATTTAACATTTATACATGGTGTAATAAAGGAATTGCATCGTTGTAGGGTAATAAGCTAGAAGAAGAGAGAGAGAGAAAACTAAGGACAATCTGACTGGATTCAAGCATTGTTGCTAACTTTATTTTCTGTTAATGCCCTTCATAGTTTAGAATGGATTGGACTATCTATTTAACGACATTGTACTAATCTGTCTCTTTCTTCCTCTTTAGTGGAAAGTCAACCCAACCCTCCAAAAGGAAGAAGTTTTATTGGCCAAAAGGTTGAAAATAAAAATGCCTCTGTAAAATCATATTCTGTGGATGACTTTGCTACAAAAATCCTGACTGGAAAACTGACTACAGTTTTCCTCCCTGTAATCTACATCACTGTGTTTCTTATTGGTTTACCAAGCAATGCCATGGCTTTATGGGTCTTTTTCTTCAGAACCAAGAAGAAACATCCAGCTGTGATTTATATGGCTAACCTGGCACTAGCAGATCTTCTGTTTGTCTTCTGGTTCCCTCTGAAGATTGCATACCATATAAATGGCAACAACTGGATCTATGGTGAAGGACTTTGCAAAGTACTCGTTGGATTTTTTTATGGAAATATGTACTGCTCCATTCTTTTTATGACATGTCTCAGTGTCCAAAGGTACTGGGTCATAGTGAACCCCATACTACACTCAAGAAAGAAGTCCGAACTGGCACTAGGAGTTTCAATTGCAATATGGATGCTGATTTTCCTGAGCACCATTCCATTGTACCTTGTTGATCAAACTGCATATATTTCAAATCTTAATATTACTACTTGTCACGATGTGTTGCCCCAGGATGTATTGGCTTGTGACATGTTTAATTATTTCCTTTCTCTAGCAATTGGAGTCTTCTTATTCCCAGCTGTTCTCACAGCTGTTGCCTATATACTAATGATTAAGACTTTGAATGCCTCCATTACAGATGTAAACATTGGAAAGAAACGGAAAAGAGCCGTCAAGCTCATTATTGCAGTACTATCCATATATCTTATCTGTTTTATACCTAGTAATATTCTACTTGTAGTGCACTATTCTCTGATCAGAGACTATGGCCAAAGTCACGTGTATGCCTCATATATAACAGCGTTGTGTCTTTCCACTCTGAACAGTGGCATTGATCCATTCATCTATTATTTTGTTTCAAAAGACTTCAGAGACAACCTTAAAAATGCTTTCCTTTGCCGAAGTGTGCGAACTGCGAAGAGGATGCAAGTCTCTCTTTCATCAAATAGATACCCTAAGAAATCCAACTCTGATTCTTCTAGTTCAAACACAACTAAGACAACTTACTAAATCTTCACTTGTAGTGAAAAAATGAACATTTATTAATATAACAGTGAGCCTATTGTGTATAACGTGAATCTTTTATTTTTTACAAGTGCATATGAAGCAAGCATCTGAATTAAACCACACTGAGACTTTAATTTCAAAACTGGCAACTGTTTACCTCTGTGAATTCCACATGGGAATATTGAATGGTATGGAAAAATCAGCACGATCCTGAGTTTCCGATACTGTTTGAAAAAACAGTATTTATTCTCTAAATGGCAGAGAACTGCTGTAATGCTTTAATACCTATGGAATGTTGGATGGTGCTTTATTTTAATCACTTCTGCATTTAACTCAATGTAGTGAAGGATGCTTTATTTTTATGACTTGGTTATTGTACTTTTGTTTTATATACTATTTTTGTATACTAGAAACAAACAATTTAAGTATCTTGTTTCTTTAGGGCCCTGTCCCTTTGTACATAACTCCAGTAAGATCAATTAAAGTAATTTGGGTAAGTAAGAGCACCCTCTTAAACCACAGGAGGTCAGTTTCTTATGCTTAGTAGAATCTATATTGTCAATTAGATTTTCCTGCTATTGCAAATACTGAAACTGGGGAAGCCTGATAAAATTATAGTCTGTTTGCTATCTCACTGGTATCAGTTAGCACTGAGATAAACTAACTTGTTATTTGATAGGAATATATGCTGAGGCAAACTGTTTTCTATGATTTTGGCTAATATGTGATCTCAATGGGGCATAATATGCTGTATTTGTAGAATTATGTCATGTAGCTCTTTCATTTTTATGTACTACTTCATTTGTATTAAGATATATAATGTAAATTAAGTCACTTTTTATAACTTACTATGTTTGGAAGTCATCATTTCTGTTCCTGTTTAACACTTTCATATGTCAGTGATCTGATTTGCATTACCAGATTTTAGGTTAAAAAAAGTTTATTTTTCTTAAGTACAAATGTAGAGTTTCTCACATCCGACTGCAGTATTAAAAATTAAGTAAACTTGCCTAATGCTACAATTCATTAGTGCCAACTTTATTGATGGGAGGCATGTGTGTAGATGAGAGGAACAGCCAGACACAAGGAACAGCCAGACAAAGTAATAATTCAAAACAGCTGACAAACAACTTTGGTGTGCACAAACATATCTAATTTACCTTTTAGTTAAATTTGGTTAATGAACTAAGGTGTTTTTATTTATTTTTAATTTTGCATTCATTAGACTTAATCCATTATGGATGCTACATAGCATCACCCACCAGTTTTTCAGAGTAAGAGTGAGCTTATGTTCAGTTGAAGCCTTGGTATGAGGATTAAATTTAAATTCATAACTTCTCCCTGAGTGCCTGAAAAGATCTATGTAGTACTGCCTGTTTAGGGCTCTTAAGTGCTACTGCAATATAATGGTGGACCCAGCATCTCATGCTGCTAACCACTGTACAAACAGAACAAAAGATGCCTGAAGGAGTTTAGTCTATATATGGAACAACCACTGGATATGGACAAAAGGGGAGCACAAAGAAACCCTTCTGTTCAGCATGAGAGGAAGTGGTCTTAGCAAACCAGCAGCTTAGCCTTATGGGGGTCAGTGGAGAAACCCTGAATCAAAAACAAAACAAATTCCGTTTTGTTTTGTTGTGTTGTTCTACCACAGTAGTGCCCAAGCTTTTCAGATTCATTGCACCCCCCCCCCTTTTTTTACCCTTGTTCATGTCCCCCTGCCCCCTTGGAGCCAGGAGTGGGGCCTTGGCTCCAGGGGGGTGGGGGAGAGGAAGGGACATGGACAGGGGCCTTGGGAACAGGGATATGGGCAGGGACGAGTGCAGAGCAGTGGTGGGGCCACAGCTGGGGATCGCACTGTGGGGGCACACTGCCCCTGCTCCTTGTGGGGGCTGGCCCACCCCTGCTGTGCCCCTCCCACCCCAAAATTCCTGTGCATCTCTCTAGAGAGGTGTGCCCCACAATTCGGGGACTTCGACAATATATGCTCACTTCATTTTTTTTTAAAGTCAACTATGGTCTGCAATCTTAGTAGCTTACAGTGTTTCAAATGATGTGTTAGCTTAAAACAGTAGCAGGATATTATTCATGCCACTGTTAAGTGTGAGCTCTCTAAAGCTGTGTCTACACTAGAAACTGTGACAGAAAAGGAGCATTTCCAATAAGTTAGCTTTCATTATAAGCTCCATGCAAAAAATGGAATAATCTCAAATATGGAGTGGACACTAAAGTTAATATTGTAAGCTGTGGCACTGAACAGTTTCGTTGTGTTGGCTGAATTCACTGTACACAGCAGAACTTTCTTGCACAGGGGTTCTCAAACAGGGTCAGGACCTCTCAGCGGGTTGCAAGCTGACAACCTCCACCCCACACCCTGCTGTGCCTCCAGCATTTATAATAGTGTTAAATATATAAAAAGCTGTCTTTAATTTATAAGGGGGGGGGGTTACAGTCAGAGGCTTGCTGTGGGAAAGGGGTCACTAGTAAAAAAGTTTGAGAGCCACTGACCTTGCTTCTCTCCATCCCATTCCCTTCTTTCAGGGCAGCCCTGCAACCTACCCCTACTATTCATGCCAGAGACTCTGACCTTTTCCCCAAGTCTATTTCCTACTTCACTTCATTCCTCATAACCACCCCCATTTCAGAGGCTCTGGATATTGCCTCCTTTTCACTGATGCCAGAGGCTAGATGTGTATCTCCCTCCCCTCTCATTGTTAGGCTTCTGCGTGTGTCTTCCCTACAGCGTTAGCCTTGGGTAATCTAGCCTGGGTTGAGAGCATCCCCTGCGTGATCCCCAACCTTGTGTCAGATGCCTGAACTGCGTCCATAATGGTGCTGTGTGCTGGAATGAATTTCAGATACAATTTCCCATGGTCCTTAGAGGTGCATCAAATTGGGCCACTCTAATGAATTCAGTGCTGCTTATGCTTCCTGGGGTACCGAGGGTTGTGAGGCACCTTACTACCCCCTAAGCTTAGTGTGAGGAAGCCTTGTCTGTGGCTGCTGGGGGTCATCTTCCCCAACTCCACTGCCCTCTAGGCCTCCCAGTCCCCATGGTCACTTTATAGGTGAGTGATAGGCACACTCCAACTCTCAGATCCTCTGTGCATTTCCCTGGAGTACCTAACCCCTAGCGCACTGGCCACACAGCTTTCACCAATCTGCTGCTTCTTAAGAAGTATGCCCCAGCACAGGGGTTCTCATGACATATTTTGGTGGCCTCAAAGTGGGGGGATGACAAGCCCTGAATGAGGGGAAATAGAGGGGGGCTAGGGGAACTTGGGGTGAGGGGATGGCTGTGGGCATCTGGGAGGCCAAAGCCTGAGCCCCATCGCCTCTGCAAAGGTGGAGAACTCACTGGCCACCTGCTCCTGCAGCATTGTGCCCCAGGGGTCTAGAGAGAAGCAGGGCCCAACCCCTACTGGCAGCCCCAGCAGCCAACACCAAGGCAGGGGGAGGGGCCGCTGCTTTGCCCTCCCACACAGTCACAACCCAGGAGGCTGCAACTGCAAGAAAAGCCCATGGTGGCCGCATACGCCCACAGTGGACAGCATTTGAGAAACACTGCCCTAGCATACCAGTTTAACCTCAGACCACCACTCTGCTTAACTCACATAGCCCTTAGACATTGTTTTATTTTAAACTAGTCTTTTATTCAGCAAAGTGCCTTCAAGTAGAAGTATTGGAAACAAATGGTTACATATCAACTCATAATATGCATACTAGACTTAGGATATGGCTACAATTGCAGCTGTACGCTGGGAGTTAAACCTGTCTTCGTACAGCTGAGTAGGGAAAGCACTGCAGTCTGACCACACTGACAACTACCAGCGCACTGTCATGGCCACATTTGCAGCATCTGCAATGGCATTGGGAGCAGCTATCCCAGCGTTCAAGTGGCTGCAACATGCTTTTCAAAAGGAGGGGGGGTGGAGTGGAGTGTGATAGGGAGCATGGGGGAGAGAGAGAGTGGGTTTTTGGAGCTGACACTGTGTCAGCACGCTGCCTTGCAAGTTCCAACCCCCTATCCCACCCCTCTCTGAAAGCAAACAGCGTTTTTTCCTCACAGACCAGATAAGCAGCTACTCCGAAACGGACTCCCCCACACCTGCCGTGCTGGTTCTCTCCTCAAGCAAACACTAGCTGTGGGCGTTCCAAAGTTAAAATTTTCCTTATGCAAAAACCTTCTGTGGTAGAAGGCCATATAGTTGTGGCCAAGTGAGGGGAAAGCAGGAAAGGAAATGGGAGTCAAAACTGGCGTGATGAAGAGATGAGCCATAATGTCCCCAGGCAAATGAAAGCTGTGAAGTTGCTTTCTCTACCTTGCAGCAGTCAGCATATATCCTGGCAATAGTTAAATCCAGTCTTTATGCCAGGTTCCATCACCAGTAAATTTGCTGGTGGGAGGTTGCCTTTGGGAGTTGGCTTGAATGTGGAAAATGACAGTGTTGTTGGGGAGCAGGGAAGTCTCTTCTGGCATACCTGTTTGATTGGTATTGCTGTACAAATTTACCACACAAATATAACTCTCACCAATTCTTCCCTACCATTGTTCTTATTGTTGTTTTTATTGTTCTTCAATTATGATCGCCAATCATTGCTTTAGTTCAGGCCTGCACAACTCGTAAAGGGACAAGGGCCACATAACTCCAAAGAAAACAGCTGAGGGCTGAAACCTCCCAGCCCCGCGGACACACCCCACCCCAGCACCACCCAGCCCTGCAGAAACAAACCCTCTTTCCCCAGCGCAGCCCCACCAAAACAGCTGTGGGCCAAAAAGGAAGGTTGGGGGTGGGAGGGTGATACTTGATTTTAAATCAACTCAGGGCTCCCAGCTGAAGAGGTGGCTGGGAGCTGTCAGGGGCAAATTAAAGGGCCCGAGGCTCTAGAGGCTGGGGGAACCCAGAGCTTTGTGGGGCTGGGGCAGGGATTTAAAGGGCCCAGAGCTCCTGCTGCTGAGGGAAGCCCGAGCCCTTTAAATCCCAGCCCTGCCCATCCCCTGGAGCCGCTGCCGGGATTCAAAGGGCTCTGGGCTGCCCGTGCCGGCAGGGAGCCCTGAGCCCTTTAAATCTCAGCCGCGGCCGGGAATCTCTGCGGGCAGCCCAGAGCCCTTTGAATCCC
>NC_133774.1:48127022-48144956 GCF_003597395.2 Chelonoidis abingdonii | reverse complement strand
AAGCCGTGCTGAGATTGTAAGGGGCTCGGGGCTCGCGCCCCTCAGCAGTAGGAATCTGGGCCCTTTAAAACCTGCCCCAGCCCAGCAAAGCTCCGGTTCCCCAGCCGCTGGAGCCCCAGGCCCTTTAATTTGCCCGCTGACAGCTCCCAGCCCATTCTTCAGCTGGGACCCTGGGTTGATTTAAAGAGCTCTGGGTTCCCCGCTGCTGCGGGCAGCCCAGGCCTTTGAATCCGCCACGGCACGGCCTTGATTCCCTCCGCAGGCCGCACAGTGAGCTCAGCGGTGCCACATGCTTGCAGCCTGCTTAGTTGTAGGTGTAGATCATCAAAAAGGTTGCCTAGGTCATTGGAGGCTTTATGATGGATGTGGAGACTAAGAAACTAAACCTGGAAAAGCTAAGGCTGAGTGAAACTGCTTGAGAGGAAACTGCAGTTTAGCAAATAACAGTGATGCAAACTTCTCATGTGTGAAATGATGTTTAACATTTAGGATTTATAGATCGTGAATATCGCTAGCAGTTGTAACGTGTCGGTTGTTAACCTTGTACTATGGATCGAATTTATACAATATCTCACTACCCCCTTTATATCATCTAATTCTTTACATGATGTAATGGTAGTAATTTCCTGAGTTAATTTATAATAATATGTATAAGATTATTAATATAATCAAGGATCCACCCCACCCAGCAAAAACGCCGCGTCATGTTGCCAGGCGACCAGGTGCTACCAGCAGACAGACCGTCCTCCCAGCCCGAGCCGCCGCGGCACGGCCCTCGGCCACGCGAGAGGGGAGAGAGAACGGATGCGCGCCGGTCCACCACCTGAACCGCGCCACTCCCACACCACAAGAGCCTGACCCATACTCCGCTGAGAGCGCGGTACAGACTGGGCGCCTCCACCCGCGCCAAGATCCTCCTGACCAGGAGCACATCGTGCGTTACGCCGACGACCACCCGCCGGCTTCCGAGCACCCCCGTTACTCTGCGGATGGGACGAGGAAGGCTCGCTTTTATCGCCGGCGACATGGCCGAGGGCACCCTTGCGCACTCCCGCAGCCCGGGCGTCTAGGGCCCAGTTTGAGCCTACCAACACTCCGCAGAAGCTCACAGGTACTGGAGAAAAACCCACAAAACACGGGTTCCTGAGAGCCCATCGATCACAAAAACGCTCGATGTAAGTACCGGAGTCCGTACCATCTGATCTCGATTATCGCCTTCTGCCTGATCGTGACAAGGTAGACGACAGCATCCTAACCCTATTCCAGGGTCCGGCCAATCAGGATCAAAATAGCGCCCGCTAGTTCTGGTCGGAGACAGTCGGCCGGACCCTAGACGAGCGGAGGGCCCTTGCTAGATTTTGTAGGCCTGGCTGGAGCAGGTGGACGTCCTCAATGCGGAATCCGGAGGTCCGCTGCGGCAATGAGGCCACGGCGGCACGAAGGAGATCGCGTCCAGACCCCCGGCTCAGGTCTGCCTCGTAGAACGCTCCAGAACACGGTTAACTCCCGGTTCAGCCCTACACTGCCGCGGATTTTACGCTGGTGGGCCATGAGAGGACTTCCGGACTGCGCGCACTCAGTCAGGTGGGAGTGGAGAGCTCTACGCGGTCCGGCGCCCGTGCAAGGCGCGTCAGCGCGGGATGTTTAGCTCCGCTCGCATTCCAGATGCGTGTAGCTGGACGCGGGGAGGAGGACCTCTCTGTTATATGGGCGCGGCGGGATCCTGAAAAGAAAGGACGCTGAGAGAGGCCCCCTCCCAAGGCTTCAGGCGCCGCCGTTGCGGAGGCCCTCCGCATGGAGACCATGTCTCCTCCCTCCCATGCTCCGGCGGCGGTTTAGGCGCCGGGATACCAGCGGAGAGTGCGGGCTCATTGCGCGTTGGGACGTCCGGTCGAAGGTTCACCTATGGGAGGTAGGTTCACGATCTTTTTCCTACGCGTCGGGCGGCATCGTGCCTGGAGGCTTTGGCTGGGGAGCGTGTTCTGCGTGGCAGAGACTCCTCCCAGCCGCGTTCCCCATTCATCCGGGCACCGATTATCATACCTGCTTGCAACAGTACATAAAAACAACAAGCCGTCTCCTGCTCTCAGCGGAGAGGGTGCGCCTTCGGCCCAACTGAGTCCAGTGGAACCGAGGTGCTGCTTCCTTAGCGGCTCCGTCAATCGCGAGCTCCTCGTCCAGTTTACCGACGTGCGTGGGGCGCGGGCACGCTCCTGTTCACTCCCGTGGGTATTTTTCTTGCAGGAAGCGTACGGTATCCGGGTGGGACTCGCTGCGTCAGCTTACGCTGGGCTGGCGCGGGCTTCCAGGGACGCACGGCTAGCCTGGCTCCAGCTTCGCTCAGGGATATCTCCGAGACGGTCTTCCCGCTCCGGGCTTAGCTCTCTTGGAGCCACGTGATCCTCCCTGCGCGGCTGGCGCCCCATGTGGTTTGTCGTTCACCGTCAGAAGTAGCCGCGGGCCGCTCTTCAGCGTCGAATTCAGGTCTCTTGGGCTACGGATGGCCGGGGCGGCGCAGCTTCCCCCAGAGTTTCCACCAGCCGCCGCTCGATCGACGGTGTCGGAATAAGAGCGCGCAGACCTCTCGTTCCGTCCTGCCTGCTCCGGCCATGCGCCAGTCCCAGAACGCCGTCCAGGCCTACGGGCCGATCCAGGACGCCACGGACTGCCCGCATCCTTGCCAGCATAATGCTATTAAAAGTGCCAAGTTTAGGCTGCCGGGCCTCTGGGGGCCGTCGCTCAGGAAGGACCCTCCGTGGGCGCTCGGTGCACGGGTCCGTGTGGTGCTCAAGTGGGTTGTGCATACCCGAACATACGCGCGGGTGGGCCGGCGTCGCGACATTGGACGGGGCCTTGTGGGTTGAGGGTGGCTCGGTACCTCAAGTTCTCTATGTTGTATGCTCCGGACATCGGGCCGGAGGTAGGTTGGGTTATTTAATCAGCGGCGGTCGCGCCATTCCTCGGTCTCCCTGTATCCCTCGTGTAGCGAGTGTGTGCGAACCTGACGCTCGTCGCTGTGGGCCGCTTTATTCGGAACTCGCGCGGAGGGATTTTAATATGGAGCCCTTGCAGGAGACGAAAAGGGCTGGTGCACTGCACGTTCGGAGTCTTATAGCGCTAAACGCGTAATTATGCGAATGTCTTGGCCCCTCCGGTCAGGTGCGTGGTCGGGATTGCCACTCATGTCAGGCTTGCATGACCGATGGGCTTCCACCCGGACGAAGGTGGAACCGGAGCTTGTGGCGAACGTCCGGCCGCGCGGAACTCCTCCGGGTGTACCGTCTGGCGCGGGGAGAATTGTCTAACGCCACTGCGCCTGGGTGTGGTCGGGCATGGACGTGCCACGTCCGTTGGGCTACTTTGAGCAACATAGCATCACGTCCCCTGGCTGCGTCTCTGCGTATGAACGTGAGCGTTTGAACAGTCTCTTCCGAATTGAGGGACTCTGTGTCCGCGCCGCGTGCGTTCCCTGGGCAATGCTCCTGCTCAGTTCCACTCGCCGACACTGAGGTCCCGGTCTCCATAGCGACACCACAAGGGATTGGCCGGCTCAGGCCGAACGTCTATCTCGGACGTTCAACCTTCGTCCGGGGTCTTTGGTGTGAACCGAGTGCCCAAGGCCCACATCCCATCCGGTCACGAGCCCTCACTGCCGGCGGGTCTGGACCGCATATTTATCTATCACGTTTCTAGCCTGTTTAATATACGTAACCCCTGGGCCACTCCTCCTCGCGCGTTCGGCGGCCCCCTTTTCGGATTCACATCTTGCCACCGTGACAGCCTCTCTCTGCGCGGAGGGCCGGGGCCGGTATCGCTCCTGTCCGCTATTGGCACTTTATAATAGTTGAGACTGTGAGGATGCGGCGCCTCATAGGGCGTTGCTTCCGGGAGTTCTGGCTGGTTCCTTTGCTTTCTTTCGCGGAGAACACGTCCTAGCACCCCTAGTCGAACCCCACAGATCAGGGCAGCGGCGCGCCTTTTTCCTCGGCGCGGCTGGTGGCGTGGAGTGGGCGGTGCGGTCGCTCACCACCCTGGTGCTGCGCCCCGGACTCGTTCTGCCTGTGATAACCCCGTGTGCGCCAGTCGCCGCGCGATAAGAGGGAATGCGGCCATAGATGACAGGCGCATGTCAGAGTTGAAGCGGGAGGTCTATGGGAAGCATGGATAGGCGTCTGGCCGCCAGCTCACTCCGAGATACGCTTCGAGCATAGCGGCTGGCGCGTACTGCTGCCATCATACGCGACTACCGAGGATCCATCCGCTCCTCTTTGTTCCATAGTGCGGTAGCGTGCGGGTGAGTAAGTGGGAGGAGCTTCGAGCCCTCGAGACCATTCGGGCCCGGGGAGCTGTTGTTCGCATCCGCGCATCCGCCTCTTCGGGAGATGGGACCGCGGCTCCCGGCCTTCTTCTACGCCCTGGAGAAAAGGAGGGGGGCCAGAAAACGTCAGCCTGCCTCCTGGCGGAGTGTAGACGGTACGCACCCCCTCCGGACCGCTGAGTGTGCGGCGAGGGCCAGGGCCTATCTACGCGGCCTTTTCTCCCCGGATCCAGGCCATACTGTCCCCCTAAACGCTGACATGGTCCCTGTGCAAACAGCAGGAGTCTCTCTCGGCACTGACCGGCGCCCTGCGTTAACGCCGCGTGCAAACGATCTCTCTCTAATTCTGCACATAGTGTATCGGGCTTCTTGCACTGAGTCTTCCCACCCGCGTGGCGGCTCACCGGGGACGCGGCTGGAGTCGTGGCGCTCCTCCTATAACGACTTTTCGTGGTCAGGTTATCCGAGCTGGCTTCTCGGGAGAAGCCCTCTCGCGTCGCGATAATCGCGCCACCAAATATAAGCTCTCCGGCATGGGACGGGCTCGAACCGTGGATCGCTTCTACCGCGTGATTCTGTGGGACGGTCTCGGCCCAGACGTATACGGGTCACCCTGTCGTGGGACCGAGTCGTTGCAGAGCATTAGTGCCGGTCCTCCTCTCTCGTGCATGCGACTGCCCTTGTGCTCGCCTTATTGTCCGAAGAGGGGGGACCTCCGCGATTTACGGAACGTCGTACTAGAGTAAGGATTGGTTACTACTCAGTTCCATCTCGATCCTCACTCATGCTACGTGAGTCTCAAAATCATGGGCCAACCAGGCCATTTCGGTGCTTCGCGTTAGGCTGTTCAGATTGGTCCGTCGCTGGACGACCGTACGAATCTGGCGAAGTGTGATGCCGATGCCCCGTACCCAGATCCCTGACACCGGCCGGCGGACCGCATAATACATTTTGATTAACACTTGTATCTGGTCAGCGTGGGGTGACGGCATATTCTTGGATTGGGTCGCTGTAGGGATGCGCAGATGGGTCTGGGTTCCTGTTCGCCTCTGCTCGCCCTGTCGATCAATAGAGAAGGCAGTGCCACGTACTCGCAGGCATGGATACCGGGTTATTCTGCGGGGTTACTCTGCCGTGCTGGGTTCGCGTTCGGGTCGTAGGACTAGCCGACGCGCTATGCTCTGCCGTATCCCCGTATCGCTGGGTGGCCGAGGCGAGAGAGTGTGAGGTCCTCGGCTTTATGTCCTCCCTAGCCTGCGTGGTGTAGGACCTGTGCTCTCCGTGTCATTGGCCGCTGTAGAGCGATCGTGATAACGACATCACGAATGACGATCGTGCTCCTGGTCAGGGGGGCTCGCAACTGACCTGTTCTGTATCTAATCTTCTAGCCTAGCTCCTGACCGAGTCCGGTCAGGCTATCGGATCAGAGCGTGAGCATGCTGGGGCAGGGGTGGTCCCGCCTCTCGGGCCAGCTGTACGCCCCTAGGCGACTCGAGCCCTTCCTCTGTCTCCTTCCGCCGGAACAGTGCAGTTGGACGGAGTGTTTGCAGATGGCTGTCTGGGAGCCGTGTCGCTGCGGGTATATGCTGGTTACCGGTCGCGTACGCTTGACGATGTGCTCCTCGGTGGTCAGGGGACCCGGGCGATCTTTGGCGCGGTCCCGGGCTGCAGAGGCAGTAGCGCCAGGTGATTCTGCTGTACTCCCGGCGGCCTCCTCCGCCCGGGGTTAACTGGGTCAAGAGCTCTGGCCTGGTTGGGGTGTTTTTTCGCAGGGAGCAGCGGGTTGGCAGGCATGCGGACTCGTTTTCTTAGTCATAGCCTCTAGCGCATGCCTCACCCGCGGCCTTCAGAGCATCGGGCCTGAGCGCGGGTCCGCTGCTCTATCTCGGCAGTTTTACCTCTCTGCCACGCATCCGTCTCGTCCTGGAGAACTGGGCACCGGTTTGGAGGGGCAGGTGCGGGGCGGCTCCGAAATGGACGGGACTACTCCGGTGCCTCTCCCTTCGGGGGGGGCACTTGGTGCTTAATCAACTGGGTCCTGTCCATGCTCTGTACCGGCCTCAAACACCTTGGTCCCGGGCCCCGGGTTTTCCTGACCAACCTTCCGGATGAGCGATTTGGAGTTCTTTTGGCAAGGGACGCCCACTGGCGTCTCTGAGGGGTCCTCCAACCTGCCCGCTTGGAGGAAGGGGGGCAGGGCTGAAGTGCTCTTCGCACTCAGGTCACGTGTCTTCCGCCTCCAGGCCCTGCAGGGCTCCTGTATGCGTGTGGCGGGTTGTCCGGGCGTGGAGCTCGTACTGGCGCCGCCTTCCTCCGCCGCTTCCGAGTGGCTCCGATACGACGGCAGCTCTTTTTACCTCCATCCGAGAGGTCTTCGCCGGGAGACCTCTCGGGGCTGTCGGTCTGTCTACCAAGACCTCCTCCGGAACCTTGGGAAAGCTCTTTTCCCGCGACAGCGTTACCGTGGCGGCACGTGGGGGGCCGACCTCCTCGCCGGAGCCCTGCTACACAATCCCCAGCTTGGTGTGCAGAGTGGGCGGAGTCCCCCGCGGTCTGCGCCGGAGGCTGGGTCTGGCTGGGGTCACCAGGGGTCGGTAGAACTCTGGGACGTGACGACCGGGGAGATTTGGCTGGATCCGTCCTGACGTCGTCGCCGGCGCAGGGGCTTTCGAGACCTCATACATTACTCCCGGCCTGCGTATTCAGAGGTGAAGGGCGCTTTGCTTGCCCTGGCTTTGGGGGGGGGCTCTGGGCTTACGCGACCGTTCCTGACGATTTGAGGAACCGGGACGCCGCCGCCACCCTCCACCCGGGGCCCCATGGAATTTTTTGTAGGTGCGCGCTTTGCCCGGTCGGACCATCGGCCCCCTTCACCTTTTCTCATGCAGCCGGATGCACGATGTATCTTGCAGCCCGGTTACTGTTCCAGACCGCCGCCACGGACACATCAGCCTGTACACGCTCGAGTGCTGGTCACCACTCGTTTCACTTTACCTCGCTCGCCCTCTTGGCGTTCATGCGTCCCGCCCCCGGTACCAGAATGGGCGGGACCTTTTGCCAACCTCTCGGGGAGCTGAGAGAGCCCGGGCTGGGTGGCCAGCTTCGTGTTTACTCTGCCCTGGTCCGCGGTCCCGTGGGGCAGTCAGGTTTGGCGGCCTCCTTTTCATGGGCGGCCGGTGAGCACGGTCTGTGCTTGTACTTGGCGGCGGTCCCCTGTCCCCGACACCTTGCCCTTTCTTGTTGGCGTGAAGGAGACCTTGCGGCAAGTTTACTTGGAGTGCGCCAGGTTGCAGCCCCTTTTGGCTCCTCGCTGATTATATCTTTTACGTTTTGGTTTGCAGCGGGGTTTGCAAACTGTTTTCCGCCTCACCTTTATTATCTTTGCACTCCCCATCCGTGGGCCCGCACCCAAGTCGCGGGGATCTCCTTCCCTCGACCTCGCTGGCCCCTGGCCGAAACTAGCCAATCTACAACACGGCAGAGGGGGTTGGCGACTGGGACTTCCTGCGACCTGTTGAGGGCCCTATTTCCGTTCTCCTGGTCCTGATTCACGCATCCCGGGCGGAGTTCCTCTGGGCCGGCGTCCGCGGCTCCTGACGCCTTTTGAGGAGCAGTGGCTGTTGTCCGGCGGTTCTGTCCTGCGTCGGTCTTCCCATGCGTCCGTCCCCCCTGTAGTTCCCGCTCGCTACGCTTTATCCGGACTGCGTCTCATCGCTCTTCCCTCACTCCTGATCCTGTTTTTTTTTTCATTCGTATTGTCGCCAACGAATATTTGGTGTTCTAGCCCTGTTGGAATCCGTCCCTTAGGCTGTGGGGGAGAGCGTCCGTTTAGAAGTGGGCGGGCTACCTTCGCTGCCCACCTGCCCGTGGTCCCACCTGGATTGCCAATAGGGCTAACAACCTCTCGAGGGAACAACCCCTGCTTTCTCCTTGGGGCCAGGAGTAGCTCTTTCTCCCTTTTTTGACCGGCTTCAGTTGTGGAGGAAAGAGGCGAGAGGCGTGGCTGCTTGCCTGCTGACTAAGGCTTGTTCTCTGCTGGGTGCTGCGTAGGCCCCGCTGCTGCTGCTTGCCTGGCCTGCTTCTGCTGTTCTTTCTGCTGCTCCCCTGGTCTGGGTTAGGGGTTGCCGTTTTCATAATATAATAAAAATACTGTAATAATAAATAAAAATTAATAATAAATAGTGTGTAATAAACATGTCATAAAAACAAATTTTATATTTCCAAGATCACTGCTTTTATAATTTATACTCAGGTAAAGGAGACAATCCCTGTAAATACTCATTTTTAGGAGGGGGTGTGCGAGACTTGACATTTTAGTGAAAGGGGTTCACAGGTTGTTAAAGACTGGGAACCACGGAAATATCGCTATACTGGTAGTAGTGCCTTCTACTGGAGATGCTGCATAAACTGACTAGTTCAGCCGCCATAACTGTACCACCTCCCCAAATGAAATTAGCTCTGCTGACAGATGCACTTTTTTCCACACTGGGTTTTGCTCACTTAACTATGCTGGCTAGGTAAAGTGATTTTTTTTCACACTCTTAGCTGGCAGAGCTAAGCTAGCAAAATTTTGTACTGGAGACAAAGCCTATGTACAGACAGGGCTGGATTAACTCTCCTGTGGGACTGGGGCTATTAGATTTTGTGGGGCCCCTGTATACAAGTCTTTTTCCTAATTTAAAACAAAATGATCACAATTATGGCATTGAGACTATTAACACTATGCTAAACTTGTCTTTTAATTAAACGTAAAGCTATTCTATGGTTACATTTCAGTCTTCAAAACATACAGAATACAGTTAAGTTAATTCTAAATAGCCTACATCTTACCTTAGAACAGCTGTTATATTAGTGTCTTTCTGGGAGAGAGTTTGGGTGCAAGAGGGGGCTCCAGGCTGGTACCAAGTGTTGGGGTGCAGGAGAGGGTGAGGGGTCTGGGGTCTGGGAGGGAGTATGGTACAAAAGGGGATTCTGACCTGGGGCAGGGGGTTAGGGTGCAGAAGGGGGTGCAAGGTGCAGGCTCCAGCTGGGAGACACTTATCACAGGCGGCTCCCAGCTGGCTGCTGGCACGTGTCTGCGCACCCCTCAGGGGAGGGGACAGCATGTCTCCATACACTGCTCAATCCTGCAAGCGCCGCCTCTGCAGCTCCCATTAGCTGGTTCCTGGCCAATGGGAGCTGCAGGGATGGTGCTGGGGGCAGGGGCAGCATGTGGCACTGCCTCCCCTCTTGCGGCAGTGACCGCAGAAATGTGCCAGCAGCCGGCCACTTCCAGGAGCAGCTTGGGGCCATGGCACACAGGCAGCCTGCCTGAGCCCTGCTGCGCTGCTGGACTTTTAGAGGTCTGGAGATGATGATCAACTGGCAGAGGCTCCAGGATTGACCAGTCAATCACGATCGATGTGTTGGTGACCACTGAATTGTATATAATTATGGATTTATTTTTGCAGGGCCTTCCTTAGCCCGAGGCCCTGGGCTGCAGCCCCTAAAGCCCCTGCATTAATCCGGCCCTGGTACAGGAACCAGTGGATAGTTGATGCATCATCTTCTTTTAAATACCTGCAAGCTTTGGAACTACAAAGCAACTATTTTTTTTTTCTTTTTAGTCCTTAATATGTCATGAAACAGTAAAAAACGCTGACTCGGAAGTTGATTTAAGGAACCCTTTAAGTCTCTTTCACAGAAAAATTGGGGGAGATTTCCTTGATTCTTAACTGAAAAACTGTGGGTTTGTTTTTTCTCTCTCTTTTTATTGGTGTGAGAGGAGCCACAATATATGCAGAAACTGATTTACAGTGATGTCACCAGGCTGTAACATGAGCAGCAGCTCTCCTTCCCTTAACTGATAGGCAGGCAATACACAGCTGGAGAGGGGGAAACTGCAGCCCCTTGGATGGTAAGGAATGTGAGCACTTGTTAAAGCATTTGATAGTGTTCTAACACTTTCAGACAATACAAGTTGCCTGAAAGGAAATATCGGGGTGATCTCTTATTTATTACTGAAGGCTGGTGTACTTGCAACATTGTAGTTTTACTGAAAAATAGCTATTTGTAAACCCTGGCTTAAAGGGGAACTGCAGGCTTTTGAAAAAATGGTAAATTTGTAATTTTTCAAAAATAGGGAAAGGGAATATAGTCTAAAGCGTGATTAGCAAAATGTGAGATAGCCCTTATCTCCCTGAAACGCTCAACTGCTCATTTCCTGTTTCCTCTACTAGAATGAGCAACATACATAAGAGAGGCAAGATGGGTGAGGTAATCTAAGCTCAAAGGCTTGTCTCTTTCATCAGCAGAAGCTGGTTCAATAAAATTACCTCACCCACCTTGTAGCTAATATCCTGAGACCAACATGGCCACAAGGACATTGCAAACAATACAAATAGAACAGGAAAGGCCTCTCACTGTGACCCAAAGAGCTGCATTGGCATTTTGCCAGTATTCCAAAGGTTGCATTAAATTTTCATGTAATTTACTCCTCAGTTTATGTAATGCACACAGTGGTATTACCTATCTTCCTTGGATAGAAAATTTTTTATTTTGTCTTTTTAAGTAATTGAATTCTATACCTTAGCAGCTTTGTCATCTCCCTAAACTAAAGTTACAGGAAGAAGATAGCTGAGCCTGGCATCTGCATTTTACGAGGGCCAATGCAGCTGATTGCATCAATACACGCATTACTCATTCTTGTAACACCCATAAGTACAGGTTGAAAAAGCTGTTTTCATTCCTTTGTAACTTTCTCAAAACATCCTTGGAGGCGGAAATTTCTCATGCTTCATTTCACCCCAGAGGTGAATTTTATTTTTGGAAATTTTTAATTTATTGTAGCATTAAATATATATTCCCCCAAAATATTATACTTTTCAAAACCATTGCTACCTCAAACATTATTTAGTGTTTCTGCTTCAAACATGTCAACAGTAGTTCTTCTCACTTTGTCATGGTAACTTGAAAGAAATTTTATTCAGAGAAGGTAAGGGATTGAAAGTGACCCAGATAAAGTTCTGTTGCTCAGGAAACCAGAAGCTGATAAATGCTGAGTATCCATACTCCTTTTTTCCCTATACTCACTCAAGTTACTGGTGTTCCAAAACTTTTGTTAAGAAAAGGTGCTGGAATCAGACCAGAGATCCCAGATCCAAGCAATCCCCAAGTTCAGGCTTCGCAGTGAATACAAAGGAGAGCAGGGTTTTTTGGATCTAATCTTGGCACTTTTCATCTTTAGCCCTCCCAGTTTCTGGACCTGGTGACAGTGGAGTCAAGGAGAAGATGAATGCTAAAAGCTCCTGCTGCCAACACTTCTAGTACTTTTAATAACAGCATCAGGAGTGGGGAGGAGTCTGGTAATGACATGTATTACATTGTATAACTATAATTGCTCACAGTACAATAGAAAGATTCCTGAGAGATACTAGAGAAAAGTTAGAATATTGACCTGTTTTGAATTTATTTAAAAAAAAAGTGCTCAGAGAGTAGAGCGATGGATATGGTGTAAAAATTTTCAGTAGACAAACAAGATTATCCAGACAATCAATGCCACGCAACGATCTACCCACTGAGTGAAGCTTATAATATACAGTCCTTTCCCTCAAATCTACAGGCCACAAACTGATTAGAGATGAAGAGCTAAAACACGGAGGTTTTTTCTGTCAAATGTGGACAATTTCATGTGTCCTTTTTATGCCCCTCTTCCTTTATAGATAACCCTTTTTCCTCCTTTCCTTTTCTTCCGAGTTTTGAGGGGGGTTTCCCCCCTCTTTCTATTGTGTGCTTTTCCCCCCTGGGAAATCTTGTTTGCACTTTCCCAACTCTTAGGGTGACCATATTTCCCAAAGGGAAAACAGGACACAATGTGAGGCTAGCCAGAGCCCCCTCACCGCATGGGGCTGGCCCAAGCCGCTCGCCTGAGTCCTATCTGCCCCCAGTGCAGGCAGGGCTGGGGCTGGCAGTTGCTACTCACCTGGCTGCCCCCAGCACAGGCAGTGGGGGATAGCTCAGTGGTTTGTGTATTAGCCACTAATCTCAGGGTTGTGAGTTCAATCCTTGAGGGGGTCATTTAGGGATCTGGGGCAAAAATCTGTGATGGGGCTGGACTAGATGATTTCCTGAGGTCCCTTCCAGCCCCAATATTCTGTGCTTTCCCAAGGCCGGCCGGCCTCCTCCACCAGGCTAGGGCTCACTGGAGTTGCTATTTGCCTGATCTCTGCCTATTCCAGCCTGGGACTGGCATGCACCATTCCTCAGCACCCCACCTTTTTTTGCCAAAAAGTTGGGATGCCAGGGCAGGGCTTAAAAAAGGGACTGTCCTGGCCAAAATGGGAAGTATAGTCACCCTACCAACTCCCCTTTTTTTATGCTTATCCCTGCTTATTTTTATATGTGTGGGGAGGGAGGGGTTGTTCACTGCTTTTCCATCTCTGCAGAACTTTTGCGCTTTGCACATGGAGGGGCTGTGATTTCCTTCTGCACTGAACTCCTGAGGAGCAGCGCTGCAATGGGAAATTGGCTGTGGTTCTAGATAAATTGTAAAAGCTATCTTGTAGGTGGACCTGTTTACCAACTAGTAGTCCCTTGCCACACATTGTTCAATCTTGATATTCAGATGAGACCAAGCCATGCTACAATCTCAGCCTTTGCAGTCCGAAATAGTTCTCTTCCAGCACAAATATGTCAAATTTTAGGGATTTGCTGAGATTTTCATGAATACCTCAGATGTTGATCAGAATGTTTGTGACTAGTATGATCCTCCACACAGGAGCAAGTTGAACTGGAGCTGTTTATTCATTACTATATTGATGAATCTTTTTCATTATTCAGCCAGCTCTAATAATTACATAGCTTCCCTGTCACAGAAAATTTTACAGTGTAGGTAGGGCCTAGGGAGGTATGATTCTAATTAGCTTCTCTGCAGAAAACCCTTTACACACAGAGCATGCCACAAAGGGCACAGGCTGCTGTCAGTGTAGAGCATTATGGCCTTGTTTACTCTAGGAATTTCAACTATTGGTGTTGAGCTACCCCTAGTGTAGAGAAGAAAAACTGCTCTAAGCCGGGATGGTCACTGGTGCAGTTTATTCTTGCTTGAAACAGAGATAAAATGCACCAGTGCAAATTGTAGATTATGATGACTTTGCTTGTCCACACTAGGAGTTTTTGCTGGTACAGCTATGCTAGGGGCTGTCCACTGATAGATGGAACGGGTGCAAATCAACTGTTGCTGGCTTTCGGGAGCTGTCCCACAATGCCCCACGCTGACAATACAATCAATCCAAATGCTCCTGGTGAGGACACGCACTATCAACAGAAGGAGCCAAGTGCGTGTGCATACAAGTGATTTAATAACTGCAGTGGCGGTATGCTGACATAAGGTAGGTCGACGCAATTGTAGTGTAGACATGGCCTTAGTATTTACGAGCTCCAGACAAAAATGTTGCAAGCAAGTTTGCGCTTGTTTACTGAGGGCTTATCCACAATTACAGTGTAGCTTCTCCCGTCACTGTAGGTACTCCACTTCCTCAAGTGATGGAAGCCATACTGTTGGGAGAAACCCTCCTGTCGACATAGCGCTGTCTACACTGGGAGTGAGACTGATATCACTACGTTGGTAGGGGTGTGGATTTTCCACACCCCTCAGTGACATAGTTATACCATCATAAGTTGGTAGTGTGAACCAGGGCTGAAAGAGGCCTCACAGGTTTTGAAATGCCACATACTATAGTCAGCATGACCAGTCGGGGACCGGGGGGGTTGGGACTATGCTTAAAATATAGACTATTCAAATAATAAGGTACTTAGAAGAACTCCACTGAGTAAATACCAGTTGTTTCACACAGAAAGACTAGGACATAGCTTTAATGTGCACTGTGATTGCACTGCAAGGGAAGTGCTATGAGTTCTCAACAGGCCAAGTTATTTAGGGACAGCCAGCTGCAGAACTTGGTTGAAAGTAGCTCACCTGCTATGCGATACTGCTGTTGCTTCTCTTTCCCTCATCCCTTTCTTGTTCCCCCTTTGTTTGTTTGTTTTGGAGATGTTAATTTATGCACTAATCAGTGTTAATGAGCAAATAGTGGGAGGATAAGAAGAGGAATTTGGGGGGGGGGGCAGGAGGGCTTGTCTGTAATTATAAGAAATATATACCACCAGTTCAGTTGCATTAGTGAGAACCCCAGGAGTAAATAAGTCTCTGGCAGCTTTTGGAGTTTTTTATCCATGTGCCAGTTAAAACTGATGGAGTTTGAGACCAGGGTAAATGGAATTGGTGTAAGCTCCATTTTATAGTGCAGCCAGTCTACAGTTATGCAAAAATTCTGAAGGTAGACAAACTCTCAGCTACCAAACCATCTTGAACCCTTCCAGTAACAAGTGCCCCCAGCCAGAACCAGGCACACATGAGCATGCCTATGGTTGGATATCCATATATGGAAATTAAGAGCCACTTTTACTTCCGTGATCAGACATTTACCTACTTAACTTGGGCCGTATCCTTCAACAGGCAGAGCACCTGGGTGTTGATGGGAATTGACACCTTACAGGACTGGACCCTTAGGGCATTGTTTGCATGTTGTTTCCAGAGATTTCCCCAGGAATTGAGATTAGAGGGAGTGTTTGAATGTACAGGGGGTTGGAAAACAACGAAACTGGTGACACTAGTTGTCCACTGGTGGTGATGGGGGAGTTCAGGGCGGGCAGTGTACACCCTCCCTCCCCTCCCCCCCCCCCAGGAGGTTTAGGGATATCTTTGTTTTCTATTTGAATGTTCGGTCAGTCAGAACCTGTGTATGTACTGAGGGGAGCACCCTCATCCCAATGTACTTCTGCAGTGGGACAGCATATTTAATGGCTGTGTATGCAATGTAATTGCCATGAGTTTATATATGCTACAAATACAAAGTGAAAACAGAAATCCGGGGTGATTAAATAGAGACAAAAGGAGGTAGGAGCACACAGAAGACAGCTGGCATTATTTGATACAAGAAAAGAGGCAACGAGCCCTTTGCACAATAGATCTTCTGCTGAAAGAGAGAAAACAAGAAGCAACATAAACTCAGTCAGCCCATTGAAGAAAAGGTGTTTCTACAATGACTTCAGTGGGAGGAAAATGTTAGGCCCAGAGTGGGGAAAAAAGTCATGTGTTAATAAAAAAGGCAGGGATATAATGCTACAGTAGGCAAGGAATGAGTTAAATGGTATTGTATTAAGTGGGATGGGAATGCTAGAGTCTGGTGGAGGTCAGAATTTGAATGATGAATTTTTCATACTGGTCTGTGTCTTCTTTAAGTCTGAAATGCCAAGAATCTGTGGCACCGCAGCTTCACATCCCAGCAGGGGCAACTCATTTCATCCTCCCACAGCAAATCTATTAAGTAATACACTGTTCCTTGTATGGAAATATTTGGGATGAGAGCTGATTTGTGCTGTGATAATATTAAAGGTGCCATTTTGTTTTCATACAGGAAAGTGTTGCTCTTGGCCAAAATCCCTAACTCCCTGCTCTCCTCTTCTGTTGCATGCTGCGTGTTTCCTGGTTACCATTATCCATTCTATAGATGGCTGCATTCACTGATGCCATACATACATTATTGTAAAGTACTTTTAGATCCTTTGTGATGAAAGATGCTATAGAGGTGGACAGTGATATAATTATAAATTGTGATTCCAATGATATCATCAGTTAGATGGCAGGTGGATCAATACTTTTATGAGCATTTGATATTATTATGAGGGCAATATTTTTCAGTGGTAGCTTGAGTGGATAGAATGTTAACTATAGATTCATATTTTGTTTAATGTTTTGGAAAACAATTCAAAAGGGCTGATAGTAAGATTGGAAGCTATAGAAACAACAAGGAGTCAAGTGGCACCTTAAAGACTAGCAGATTTATATGGGCATAAGCTTTCGTGGGTAAAAAACCCACTTCTTTAGAAGCTGTAAGGGCTCCCTCGTCTGTTTATAGATAGTATTGCATGTCCTTTTAAGCAACAGAAGCTTATTATGGCTAAGATTGTTAGGAATGTTTTGTTGATAAATAGTTTATTGAAGTTAGGAGAAGTCATGCCTAGCAGAGGTTACTATGAACTATGTGTTTTTAAAAAATTACTTTTAAAAGGACTAACAGAGTGTACTTTGGAGCAGTTCTCTGAAGCTATCCCGAGAATCTTTTCCCCTGACATCCTATTCCTTTGCAGAGAAGTGACCAGCCATTGCTGACCTGCTTCTAGTTACTCGATACCATCTCAGATTTTAGGTAATTATTTGGGATATTCTAAACCTATTGCTTTTGTCTCTGTGTGCTTAAATCTAATAAATACTAGTTTTGGATAAGAGCATACTTATTTGTATCAATCCTTCATCAGATGGAAGTACTGGGTTCCCATTGATTTATCCCTGACACTGCCTGGAGTGAAACAGTTAAGTTACCACTACTTTGGGTTTTAAGACTCCAGTGACACCACCACCACCACTGAGGAGTGATGGGGGCAGGAAGTGGGGCAGGGGAGGGTTTGGAGCTTTCTGTGGCTGGGGGAGGTTTCTGGGGGTGATATGATCTGGTCCCTGTCACTGCTTGCAGGGGAAGAGGAGCTGAGCCTCTCACAGGTTAGGAGCCACCGGCCGTGGTGTACCCAGACCTGTGGTGGTGATTTACCTGTCCACTGGCTGCTCTGGGCACCCAAAATGATGTGCTTGCACAGCTGGGGAGAGGCACATGACCACTCTTGTGGCTTCCCTTTGCTTCCCCTTCAGAAGTCATTTTTCTGTGGGGAAGCAAAGAAATCTGTAAGGGATATGAATTCTGTGCATATGCAGTGGTACAGAATTCTCCCAGGAGTAAGGTACTGGCATTTTAAGCATCATGTTGTCTAGACCTGCTCTGAGTGGATTTAAAAGATGCACATTGCCACTTGAGGTGATTCCACAGCACAATTAAGAGATAATATATATATAATTACTAATAATTTATTCTTATTGCTATCCTTTGACCTCTCTCCCTGTTATGGTTCCCAAACACGCTATGGTGCTGCTGTGAAATGCTTTTGCTCTCTATTTTCACCACCTAGGATAAGTTTGGGGTAAGTTCTTCAGAACCACATGTTTTTACAGCCTAGGGATATGTGTGTGACTTTCACTAATGGAATGCATGGCCTATATTCAGCAAAGCATGTGTTTAAAGCCCATTAATTTAAAGTATCTTCAATGAGATTTAAGCATGTGCTTAAATGCTTTGCTGAATCAGGCTTTAGTAATCTGTGGGCAATAGATATTTCCTCTCTTACTCATTTTTATTCATAATATTTGCTGTTTTGCTTGATATGGCCAATACAAACCTCTTGGGCCTTGTCTACACGGCAGCAGTAAATCGAAGTTATCTAAATCGATTTTATAAAACGGAATTTATAAAATCGATTTAGAGCGTCCACACCAAGAATCTTAAATCGAAATTGTGCGTCCATGGCCCATGTCTTACTTCGATTTCAGGAGCGGTGCACTGTGGGTAGCTGTGACACAGCTATCCCATAGTTCCCACTTCCTGGTTTACAGCCCAGTGCCTGCTGGGACCAAAAACATTGTCCCGGGTGCTGCTGGGTACAGCCTCACCCCTCCCTTTGTGAAAGCA
>NC_133774.1:48082580-48100879 GCF_003597395.2 Chelonoidis abingdonii | reverse complement strand
GCTCTGAGTCTTCGGTGGCACTTCGGCGGTGGGTCCCTCACTCGCTCCAGGTCTTCGGCGGCACTGAAGGACTCCCCACCGAAATTCCACCAAAGACCCAGAGCAAGTGAAGGACCCGCCGCTGAAGATCCGAAGTGCCTCCAGGTGAGTAAAAATTAAAAAGGTACCACTTGCCAGGGAAGGGATTCGCACTGGGTGCGGGGCCCTCTTAGGCGCGGGGCCCGATTCGGGGGAATTGGTGGAATAGGCCTAAAGCTAGCCCTGCCAAGAGCACTATGCTCCTCCCGCTGCCACAGCTCCATTGTGCTAGCCAGCAGGTTGTGGGGAAGCACGTGGAGCCAAGACTTCACCCATTATATGGCTACTTGTGTGGAAGAGGAAGGAGTGGCCCCCCACAAAGGCTGGTCTTCCCCCATTCTGGGGCCCACCATGTCATAGCCCACACAGAAGAGTAGAGGAGTACCTTAAGCCTCCAGTACCTCTGCACAAGTGTGGACAAGGGCCAATCTTACCCTACATGTGTAGCCCCATGGAAGTCAGATGGGCTATTTGTGCAGTAATATACTATCCAGCATGGGTAAGGGGCACAGAATCTGGCCCTATATGGTGGACCAACATATACTAGTCATACCATCTATTATGAAAACACTTCTAAACTTGCCACTACGTCTTGGACAGCAATGGATTTTACAGAATGTATTTCCATATTTAAGAGCAGGATCAAGTTCCTCTTAGTTTTCAGCTGCTGGGAGGAGGGAAGGACTGGGACTGTCTGAAAGGAGCACACAGAACATGAAGGGGATAGGTCTTAAATGCTGGAGCTATATTAGCTAAGCCAGGAAATCAGGCTGTGTTTCCTTTTATTTCTGATTTATAGGTCAGGAAGATGAGATAAAGTTTGCTCATCAGCTATGAAGGGAATTTATATAAGGCCTGATCCCATTGGGAACCTTTCCATTGACTTCAGTGGGCTGTCATTAGCTAGCAAAATACAGTGCAGCCTGTATTAAAACAGAGCAGGTAATGCAGCTTGAAAGGAAGGTGAAAGCAATCCATTGATTTCTATTAATTTGGGGTAACCATCTAATTTTCTAGGGCAGCGGTTCTCAAGCAGGGGTACACGTACCCCTGGGAGTACGCAGAGATCTTCCAGAGGCACATCAACTCGTCTAGATACTTGCCTAGTTTTATAAAAGGCTACATAAAAAAGCACCAAGAAAGTCAGTACAAACTAAAATTTCATACAGACAATAACTTGTTTATTTTGCTCTATGTACTGTACACTGAAATATAAGTACAATATTTATATTCCAGTTGGTTTATTTTATAAGTATATGGTAAAAATCAGAAAGTAAGCAATTTTTCAGTAACAGCGTGCTGCGATACTTTTGTATTTTTATGTCTGATTTTTGTAAGCAAGTAGTTTTTAAGTGAGGTGAAACTAGGGGGAAAGGTTGAGAGCCACTGCTCTGGAGCCTGATCCTGAATGGCACTGAGCATCCTCCACTTTCATTGAAGCCCCCTGGAAGGGAAGAGTATTCAGCATCTTACAGGATTTCTCTAACAGAAGAGCCAAGCAAATTCATAACATTTTCTTGGGAAACAAATGAAAAGAATCTTTTAACAAGAGAGCTTTGGCACAGCTGATCATGCTATTAAATATAAACCAGCCCTATGGAATAAAGAGTTTCTTAAACAATAGCTAACCTGAAGTAGTCAGAGTACTGGAAGGGGCTATGCAGATTATAGCATTGTATAAATTATTGAGCTGGTGTCAGGGAAAAGACAGATATAACTTCCTCTCTCATGTCCTGATGGGGGTGGGTGCTGAAAGTTTATACCTCTCATCTGAAAGTTATACCCGTTGCTTTCTCTGCTTAGCTAATCGAATTTACAATATTCAGTAGCTAGATGGTGAATGTGGTTTAGAGAGATACATGCTGAATTTTATATTCGACTGTGGATGTTCCACAGTTTTCAGTACCCTTTATTTGTGGATGCAGCAGCTCTTAACTTCTGCTGTTTATTTAATAGTCTTATTCAGGTGTTTTTATTTGTCTTGATTAATACACATTTCTGAACAATGATGTAGGTATTAGTTATCACAGGAAGATACAAGCCTGAATGGCCCTGGCTGCTCCCCTATCCTTCTGCACCATCTCAACAGCGGTGAGTAAATGGAATGATCCTCCTCACAGTACCCAGATTTATGACAAAGAGCTGTATAATCACAGGTAACGACATCACCAGGCTGCCCTCCCGTAGAACCCTGTGGGTGTTTAGCCACCCCAAAAGGGGAGAGCAAGTGGATAGTTGCCATGGAGTGGAGCACATCTACATTCCATGCAAAAGTATGGGTACAAGGTGAGAGCCCTCTACACAGTAGGTGCCTCCTCGAATCCCTGCTGGGATGGGGTACCCCCTCCCCCATTGTGGGTCTTAGTCTAATAGCGCACAACTGAGCCCCATATATTTACATTGATTTTTTCAAGTAGATACAATCAAAGAGAATGGGAGCACCTTGCCCTGATGGCAAAGGAGGCAGGCAGATGAAAATGAACATCTATCTATCAAGATGCTTATGTGGCTTCCCATCATTGTAGTATAATGAGTGCCTCACACCAATTTAAAATAGAAATGCGATAACAGTCTCTCTCTATTTCTTCCTAGGCTGTAGGAGAAATAGTTGGATTTATACATAGCATTCTGTGCTTGTTTAATTTTGTGTGCCAGAGAGAGAGAAAGAGAAACTAAGTACATGAAATGAGTTTTTGTATTTAGTTCTGACAGGTGGTGGGGCCTGTGGGTGAATTTTCTCTTGGGGGGGGCTCTGGGGGAGGCGAGCTGATAAATGCAGGTCTTACTGCTGTACAAGCTTTGTCTTCTACCACTTCACAAGCCTTCCCCTTCTCCCGATAGGCAAGCAGTGTCATGGTCCACTGGAACATAGATTACATGGGAGGTCCGGTCAAAGAGATGGTGGCAGACTGAAACAGAACAAGAAGCAATGTCTCAAGTTGAAGGGGAGAGGGCTTAGGTTGGATATTAGGAAAACACTATTCACTAGGAGGTGGTGAAGCACTGGAATGGGTTTACCTAGGGAGGTGGTGGAATTCTGCATCCTTAGAGTTTTTTAAGGCCCGTCTGACAAAGCCCTGGCTGGGATGATTTAGGTCTGGTATTGGTCCTGATTTGAGCAGGGGATGAACTAGATGACTCCTGAGGTCTCTTCAACCCTACCATCTATGGTTCTGTAATTTCTATTCCATTCACCCCAATACCTAGTGGGTATTCTCTTCCTGTGCTACATTCTTTTACATTCGTCTCTCTCACCATACTGATGCAAGTGAAGCCAAAACACATTGAAAAAGCTCCAAATGATAACCAAAGCCAGCAGTTATCTACTGGCACACAGATTATGCATCATCACGTGAGCTCCTCTCTCTGGTCTGGCTCCCCAATGAGTACAGAGCCCAGTTCAGAGCCTCTGGTCCTGATAATCAAAGCCTTCCATAGGACTGGCCTTAGCTACCTAAGAATTACCTCTCCCTCTTTGACCAGGACCAAGTGCCTGGACATTAAGGTGTGCTGCTTTAGAAATGCACACAGATTAGATTAGATTAGATTGTGGTTTTATTTGGAGGGAGTTACTTTGTCATTGTCATTTCTAATTTTGCTTCACCTGATCTTTATTTTTAGTTATTTTCCCAATTCTCAGCTTCCTAGCAACTAACTGTATTTCCACCCTCTTCTGTTTTAATGATACAATCGCTCTTCTCTTTACAGAATGCTCACTGAAGCTAGGCCCTGGAAGGCCACTTGGGGACAGAAGCTCACACCTGTTCATTCCAGGTGACTTAAAAAACAGTAAGAACCAATAAAGTGAAAGCTGATGCTCCAGCATTTGAATCTGCTATGATTGGTGATTTCCCTCTGAGCATCAGGGAAATCGGTGTGTTGTGGGGAGCTCTCAGTATAAATGTGAGTACGACTTAGCTATCATTACTTGTTGACAATACTCTTTTGGTTGAACAGGTAGGAGATTATGTACTGGTGTAATATGCTTTCTTTATGCCTGTGGTTTCAACTTGCTGTACAAATGTTTTCCTGTTGATCATACTGGATGCACAGTAGATCTTTTGTTTAACCCTTCACATTTATTTTCCAGAGCTAATCTATGATGTCTGCAGTACAATGTTTTGTTTTAATATCATAGTCTAATGGTGTAAGCCACCATTTGATTGTATGGATCAAATGAATAATTTTTTTTATTTATGACAGCTTCTGTTTTACAGCTGTACCAGGCAGCTCTCCATCTCCTCACATGCTTGAGTTCTATATAATTCATATACAATACCAATGATTTTGTTCTCTGTCCTAGAGCTGTTCCACTCCACAATATGCCTACACAGCTGGAGAATGCTATGGACACCTTGATCAAGATTTTTCACCATTATTCAGGCAAAGAAGGGGACAAATACAAACTGAATAAAGGAGATCTCAAACAGTTCCTTACCAGCGAACTCACTGATTTCCTTTCAGTAAGAGGCAGTTTCTACATCTCTTTAAATTAAGGTTTAGTGGGTGAGGGAAATAGCTACTGAAGGACTCTGGAAGAGCATTTCCTTATACAATCAAATCCATGCTGTTACAGCATCTAAACTATACAATCAAATGACAACTGTATTTATGGAGCCAAAGACAAAGCGCTAATATCAAGTGTCTTGTTTGATGAGTATATTAAAATATGCACCTTTGCTTTGAACCACTAGTCACGAATGATGAAAACCAAGTAAGTCACTGATTCTTCAGCTGTATATTTGAACATCAGTGCCACATACAATCTAGAAATAGTAGAAAAAATGATTTAGTTAAATCAGTTTTAATCAATTTAGTTAGAACTGAGTGTAGACTAGCCCTCAGCAAAATTGGGATACAATACAGGTATATCGTTTTCAGGAGGAGAGTGATAGTTTTAAGTGTAGTGAATGGAAATGACTGTGCAGTCCCAAACATAGGCAGACTGATTGCGATCAGCGTCAGGAATGTTTCATGCTCTTTTAGGGCTTCTTCAGGCTTACAGTTGTATGGCACACATTTCTTCACAGGTTTATTGGCAATCCTGTAAGTTCCAAATATAGCTCCCTATCTGTACTGAACAGAGGTAGTGCTGAGAAGAGCTCTCACAGTCATTGCTGATTTGAATTTATTTATGCACCTCCGTTGTGTTCTTAAATTATTCAGACTGAAATTCTTATGGAATCTAGTACGTAATTGATTCTCTGTATTTTAGTAATCCTAACAATTCTGTGGTCTTTAACAATAACAGCAGGATTATTTTAAATCAATTTATGAAATTTCTTGGACTGGATTTTCTTTTTAATCCTGCCTATTGATTTATTATTATGGGAAGATTCTGTTGCCCTTACTCATATTGAGTAGGACCCATACTTGCTAAGTAAGGTTCTACCAATTGTGACAAAAGAAGGCATTATCTGGTCCTATATAAATAACCTCTTGAAATTATAAATAGCATTTAAAAAAAACCCCAAACAACATTGATATAGTTGCTATTTTAAAATAAAGATGAGCCAGATTTTCACTCGACAGCTCCCCAAATCTGGTTGCTTCATTTAAGTGCTTATTTGTTCCTGAGCTCTTTTGAAAACCTGGCGGTATGCTTTTAACCCAGTTAATATTAATATACTGACACTTTTAATGAAAATTTCACATAGCACCTTCATTTTTAATTTTTAGAATAGATTGAAGGAATTGATGCTACTTACATTTTTAGCACATTACTGAATTGTACTATGAAATACCAGAACTATACATTCAAGATGTGCACCACAGTTAAGTCATTTTCTTGTTAAACTGAGTACAGATTGGAGACATTGAAATAGTTAAAGATACAGTACATGTGAAAAGAATTCCTGGAAGGCTTGTGGGTTTAGCGTGTGTATGTTCAAGCAAATGAAACACATTTTATGATTGTTATACAAATAATATCCAGGCAGATTATATTTAGGCTTGGAAGGATTAGATTTTCATCAATACATGTTGGTAATCATCAATTTCACCATACACACACAAACCAAAGAAAAATTATTTTTCTATTGATAATAATAAAAAGTTACAGCTAGGCACAGTAAGAAAAATGTTTTTTGAGAACTTATAAGAATTTGATTTAAGGATGCTTCCTGGGTATATTTTGACATGCGAGGTTGACAGTTTGTGCTTTAACTGGTGTAAAGCTTAATCTCTTTGAACATTAACATCATTTACTGTGGTTTAATAATTTTTGTCTGACCGTCTCCATAATATCCCATACCTGCGAACATTTAAATTGATAAACATAGAACAAAATGCTTAAACATAATTGTGCACAATGAGAAAATGTAAATAGATACAAATGGAAAAATGTTTAAAAATAAACTGAAATCAGTCAAATTATAAAAAATAAAAATGGAGTTCTGCCAAGCCTAACTACATTTAAGAAACATCAAACTGAAGGTCAACAAATCTGTTGTTTTTTTAGTTTTCTTTTTTTCTTTCTAGTGCCAAAAGGATCCCCAGCTAGTTGATAAGATCATGAAAGATCTGGATACCAATAAAGACAATGAAGTGGATTTTAATGAATTTGTCATTCTGGTTGCTGCTTTGACTGTAGCATGCAATGACTTCTTGGAGGAACGGCTAAAGCAAAAGGAAACTGGAAATGATAAGTAAATGAACCACTGAGACACAAATGTAACTGAATCATGCTTAGTTAGCACTCATCGGCATTTTGTGACTGCAAACTAAGTCATGTTAATGTTGTTAAATTGTAAGGACCAGGTCGTCAGTTGGTGTAAAGCAGCAGGTCTCTGCTGACTTCAATGGGCCCATATTGATTTTCACCACCTGAGAATCTATCCCTAAGTATCTTCCTAGATTTATTTTCTGCTTTTACATCATGCATTTATCACTTCCCTGAGGCAAGAGCTCCAGAAGATAGTTCACTTGACTTGAGTTTCTGAGTTTTCACTCTCCTACCTGTATTCACTCCTTTTGCATCTACCTGCCCCACATCTAGTGTGATGCCCCCTCCACTGGCATATATTCCTCTGGAAACTACAGTTTGCTGTCTGACTTTTAGAGCTGGTTCAAATTTTTCATACACAAAATTTTCCTGATGAAAAATGGGTTATTTTTTTTTAAAAAAAATTGGGGGTGATGGGAATTTCATTTGACACAATTTTTGAATGGGAAAATTTGAAATGAAATGTAATGAAAACTTTCATTGAGTTTTGAACTGAATATTTAATTTAATATTGAAGTGTCCTGTTGAAAACTCTATTTTTTGGCAGGCAAAAAAGGATGATTTTTTGGACCAGTTCTGCTCAATTTGGGCCACCTTCTTCTCTGTTTTCATTTCTCAAGCCCTCCTTTCACTTGCACTGGTAGGATGCAGTCATGCCTGCCTCCCATCCATTTGGACAGAATGCATGGCTTCCTTCAGCTTCCCAGTCTTGCCCAGCTTCAGTTCTATTGTGTTCTGCCACTCTGTTCCACCCCTTCTCTCAGCATAAAAGAGTTCAGGCAGAGGATAAATTATTTAAATAAATGAGTAGAGGACTTTGTCAGCTGATTGCTAATAGGAGGGGTGGAAGAAGTAAGTCTTCAGAAGAGATGTAAATAAGGCCATGTGATTCTGTTTTCTTTGTGCTGCATCATTAAATGGGAGGAGTCTTTGGAGGCCTGCTGGAGGAGTTGTGGTTGGAGGATCTTGCCAGAGGGCGCAGACACTCTGTTTTTCCCCTCACAGTGACTTTATATTTACGTTTTCTTCCTTCCTTGTTTTCCTCAGTCTACAATAAAAGACATCTGGCTTAAGACTGCATGATTTGCTCTTTGTGTATGGGGGAAAAAAAGTCACTTCAGATACTGTTTGGCTGGGCATGACCTAATAATGGTGTAACTGACTTATCTCTACCTCCCCAAACCTCACACACCTTTCGATAGTGAATCTAATATTCATATGATTTTTGTTACATAATATAGCATTACAATTACCTAAGCCTTTATCAAAGTAGCATTCTGTAATTTAGGAGAGCATCAGCCATGTCTGGGGCAGCTGGCATCTCTGAAGAAGAAATCTATCACCGCCAGATGTCTTGTCATGCAATGCCGGAGGCTGTCCAGGGATAGCAGAAGCTGAATGTGCTGCCCCTCTTTGCAATGTGTTTAGTGATTCTATGACTGACATTTATATAGGATTCACTGAGGATTCACTGTGGGTGAATGGCAAAAAAAAGTGACTACCAATTTTTTTATTTTGTGTCTCTGGTGATTTCTTGCCCCCTCACTTACATGTCAGTCTCATTTTCGTGAGCCCGCAATGACAGCAGGGAAGCATTATTTGGAAAATCAAGGTGTGACAGTGCTTAGGGTACTGAGGGTCAGCTTGTTACCCCCTTGCCTCCAGCGAAAGGGAGATGTACATATGCTTAAGTGGGTGTCAGCTCCCTGATACTACTAGCCTGTTAGCTACTCAAGCACTCTCCTTTAGGCTATGCCAGCCTTTACTTTTTCCTTGCAGGTTAGCAACAGGTGCACTCCGGGCCTCAAGCCCCTTTAAAATGTTCTACTGTATTGTCCAGCCCTTTATCCACTGAAATTTACTCTCAGAAATACTAGGTTTGCTACTCCCATGGGAACAGTGTACATGGCAGCTTGTATGATTCAACTCAGGATCACCTCCTTGTATCACACCACAGCACTGATAGATATAATAGTGAATAGTAAACAGTGATAATAAACTCATCAAAGATTCAAGGAATAGCAAGTAAGGTTTGTGGAAACGAGTGGTTATGTATAAAACAAAATCATAACACGCTTTCTAGAGATTAACCTGAACTAAGTAGGCTAACCTTCTCTTTAAAGAAGTTTCTCTCCCAGCAAATCTCCTTTGCAGTGTTTCAACCACTGTTGGTTATGATGCTGTTTTCATGAATGTAATTGTACTGCCTGACTACTTACAAAGTGCAGGATAAGGAAGTGTCTTCTTTGCTTTCTCCTTATATTCCCCAAAGTTCATCATCAATACCCAGAGTCAAGACAACCCCCTGTAACTTATTCTGCAGTGTGTTGCCTTTCTAGTGATATCACATGCCCCCATTATCGTCTATGTAAATGAGGTTTCCATTGTGTTGGCTTACAATGCTTAATTTACATATCAACAAAGTGATAGGTGAATAATCATCTTTTATCTGGCAGAAAAACCTATTTGCCAACTTTGCCTTGATACAAACTTTAGGAACACATTTTCAGCATACATACATAATTCCTTGCATTTATCTGCACATCCATTTCATAGTGCTGTTAATGATCGGTGTGATCCTGGCTTTCATTTAAGACCTCACACAATATTCTTTAATGATCTGGAATGTACATACATACATCAGTATATTCTTGTAACCCCCTTGCCAGCTGACATTGAGGGGTTTTTAGGCTCACACAAAGTACCTCTGCTATGGTCACCTCTGGGTTCTCCAAAACATTACTGGTCCCTCTAGTCCTTCCCCTTCCTCCAGTGAGGAGCTCAGTGTAAATCTTTAGACCAGGTCACACTGAACTTAATTATTTCCTGGGTCAAGTAATATTAGCCGGAAGCTAGTTTACCCACTACTAGTTTTAACTAGGAGGCCTTTGAAATAAATCCTCAAAGCTGGGAAAACTGACAAACCCTGTGGCATTCTCTAATTAAATACTGAAAAAGAAGCAAACTGGACTCTGATGAGAATTATGCCATGTCACACTTAGCCATGATGTGAACCTACTGCTAATGGGAGATGGCAGTCATGATGGAGTCATTCAATGAAATAATCTAATGATTAGAATTTACAAGGAGATCAGCGTGGCATGAACTTCTTGTGAATGGGGCTGTCTTGCACATGAACTTTGTGTGATTCAGAGAATGACTCAAATCGTATTTATTCCAGATTAGAGACAACAAATGCTGGATAAACCCTGTAAATCACTAGACAGTTCTTATTGCAAAGACAACTGTCAAGTTCTATCAACTTTTAAAAAAGCCCTTTACTGAGCTCAGTCTTAAGACCAAACAGACAGGGGAGAAAATAGCCTGAAGCTTATTCAATACCAGAAAACAAAGTGGTATAGCACACCTCAGGAGGGATTTAAGCCACTTTTGCCATCCCTAACTCTGGGCTAATTGTATTCTGGTCCAGTCCCCAGGGGTGTATTTATATCAGCTATCAGTCCCCACCAAGGACCATTAGGGCAGCTGGGGATTGCCAGAAAGCAGTGAAGTCTCAGCCATGCTCCATGTCTTTGGCCACAACTCCTGTGCAAGCTGCAGGGAGAGGAGTGGCATGGTAGCCATTATGCCAGCCATAATGTTGGATGAGAGATCCTTCCATGGCCTCTCGAAAAGGAAGGTTAAAATCATTACTACTTTGCTTTGGACATGACAGCGCTATGCTTTCTATTAGTGAGACCAGTGAGAAAGAGTGCGCTTAAGACTGAAGATTTATCTGTTGAAGTTAATTAAATTTGCCCTAAATTCAAGAATTGAGAGACCTTTTTTTTTAAATTGAAAGGTGAACGTGCTACATGTGTTTTTCCAAACTCTGTCAGCTCCAGGGAAGACACCTAATTAACACAAACTAAAAAGATACCTTTAATCAGAGTCTATCTGGAAAATTAATAGAAAAGTAAAGAACTGTTTATAGTCTAATATTTTTATAGTTACATTTGAGGTCGATCAAATTTTACAGTGATGTCAAGCAAGCTCCTTCCTAGCTATTGTGAGGTTCTTTTTGTATTACGCATAGATAACAGATATTTAGAAGACCAATTGCATTGCCTTGAAACCTCCAGACAGTGACATTTACCTTTATTTCAGTTCCAATGACACTTTAAGTACCAGTCAGGGAAATAACTGGATTAATGCATTCTGTTGTGCTACAAATCTGTGTAAATAACCTTTTAACATCCTCAAATACTGTATCCAATCAGAGATCTCGATAAGCTGCTTGGTGACATCAGTGTAACAATGACTATTTTGAAATGGAGCAGTCCCTTCAGGTACTGATTTAACCAGTAAATCTATCATAAGGCAACACCTCCTTTATTCTGCTGCAGCTTGGAGGTGTCAAATGGCTCAGGAGGTATTAGTGTTCAAGGTCAACTGTGGAATAACCATCATATGACAACAATAGCTTTCAGCCATAAACAAGAGCAACCTGGTGTTTGAATGGTAAAAAAAAGCCTGGAGCTGTAGGGGGAAGAAGTAATGAGCTGTTAAAGAGATCACGGCAGATTTTTCCTATTGACAGTTTCCAATAGATAGAATTCTTAGTAATTGCATTCCATTGAGTAATTAAAGAAATAGTTAAAAATTAAATACATGGGATCATTTTATTATTTCAGACATGTAGCTGCTGCAGCACTCGTTCAAGGGACATCTTCAATACAACATAGGAGATACCATGCTGGGAAATGAATTCGTTATGCAAGTGAGAATACACGCTATAGTGAGTTAGTATTGATTACAGTGTGTGCTTAGGATTCATTTGATCAATTTTTTCATGGTCAAGAAATGTGAGCTGAAACATCATCAAGCCTTTAAATATTTTCATTAGTGATATTATGTAGGTAGGGAGCCATGCTGCACTTCATTTCAGGCTGGTATCCGATACCTTTACCTATGCTGAGGAGCACCTTACTCCACGAGTGATACCATTCATTTCAATGAGAACATTCATGGAGTACTATGCAGTGTGACAGTATCAGAATCTGGCCCTTCAGAATTTGTGTTTTTGTACATAATGCTGCTGAATCACACTTGTTCATGTCACATGGTCATTTGTCCTAAATACAAATCTGTTTCGAGGGTGATTCTAGAAAAGAGGACTGAATAGGCAACTTCAAGTTTTCTTTCTCCTCTACAAACCTAAAGCTCCTCTGAGTTGCTCCGGGGGGGGAGGAGGAAGGGAACAGGCCCTCAGCAATCCCCAGGCTCTAGCAGTCCCAGAGATGGCATAAACCCACTTTTGTCTCTCCTCCTACCTCCTGCCCAGTTCTGCTTTAAATGCAGCTTGTCTAGACCAGAAAAACTGAGCCTCTGGGTATAGTCATTCTCTCAGTATGTTACTTCACCCTTCTGATGTTTAAGCAGTTGTATAGTTATATAAGCAGAGAAGCAAATATTTGGGGAAATGCATGTTGGTATTTCTCTCTGCAGGTAATAATAATAGTGATCACAGCATGCACAATCCATTATTTTAAAATGTTCTTATTTCAAAGACAAACATTTCCTCCAAAGGCAAAGGGACTATTCCTCACTCAGGGCTACTTGTTTGCTAAGTGGTGCCTCTGCAGCTACCAAAGGGCCTGAACGCAGCAGAATGGGTGTAGTTCTTCTGCTGTGCAAAGTGTGTGGGGGTCTGGGTGGGGGGAAGATGTGGGCAGCCATTGTAATGGATTTACAGTTTCATGCACCAAGAGTTCATCTAGTGGAGGATCCAATCATGTGAGCATGAAGCTGGGGTTGGAGCTAGACTGTGGACAGAATGGAAGAGGGGGATTTCCAGCTCATTTGTAGTTATACAGATCCACCTTCATCACCTCAACCAACGCAAAAGGCACTTCTCCATTGCAGATTATAGCAGTCCCTATGCTGCAGTACCAACAAAAGAGAAACCTGGCAGAGAAGGATTCTCTTCTCCCTGGTGATAGAGGGAGTCTCCTTCATGCGGCATGTATAGTCAAGTTGAGATATGTTAGTCCCAGGTAGGGTTGCCAGCTGTCCAGGTTTTCCCAGGTTTGTCCCTTTTTTGAGGTAGCTGTCAGAGCTGTAAGAGTGCTCGGTACATTTGGCCAGATGTCCAGTTTTATCCCAGATGTCCTGGAGTTTTTTTCCTTAGAGGTGGCAACCCTTTTCTCAAGTTCATTACCTAGCAGGAGTCGCTCAGCTACTCGCAGATTTAGGCCTGAAGATGATGGCTGAAAGATCGGTCACAAACCTGAATCTGCAATCAGATCCATGTACATTAAGGCTCTTGACAGACAGAAAGATTTGTTATATGGTGATGTGGCATCATATGCCTGTCTTAACAACATTTTTGATTGACAGTTTAACAATAAATGAATTCTTTCTTGCAAAGATAATTAAGTATGTTGCACAGTAGTATATTGTTTGGCAGAAAAATCAGTAACAGTGTGAACTTTATCTTGCTTCTGCCACATAATACGAAATGAGAGAAAATCTTTTGTTTATTATCTGGTAATTTATTTTCTAAACTAGCTCACTCTGGAGCCTCTCCTAAGAGTTGCGGTATCTCAGGCTACGTGGACTGGATAGCAACCGGGATATTACCCAAAGCATATGGAACTGAATACATTAAAAAAACAGGTCACTTTCTTGAGACACACAATTCAGCCCTAGCATAAGCAGGCACAACTGCCAGTGAAGTTAGCTTGAGCTGTACCTGTTTATACCAGGGGTGAATTTAGCCCTAGCAACTAGATTCTCAGCTGGTGTAAAACTGCAAGCTCCCCTGAAGTCAAAGGAGCGACGCCATTTAATATCAGCTGAGGATATGGCCCAAGGACTTTAAACTAGTTTTAAATTATAAATCGTGCTTCCACATGCTGAAGGGATTTCAGTTCAAGCTATTCAGAATACAACTATCAAATACTCATCTCTAAAATCCTGCATCTAACCTGCCAATGTCAAACTATAAAACAATTTTATGACCCAGGAGACACCTTATGTAGAAATGCAGCGTGAGGACTTGCTGGGGGGAATGCTGAATTAGGACAGAGCTAAGGGAATGTGGAAGAAGCTGTACCAAATAAGGGCATATCTCAGGAAGCACTGGAAAAGGGCAAGTGCCTGAGAATGCTGAGTGAGGACATACATTATGCAGCTCCAGATAAGTACATTTGTGACTCTCTTTATTTTCTGTGGACATTCATGAGTGATTTTTTCTGTTTGTTTTAGTTTCAAGAAGTTTTTGCATGTCCAGCTGGACATCCCTTTGATTTCCCGCCTTCCATTTATAAACATTTCAGGCAGGGAGCAGAAACAATATAATGTGACCAGTCACCCGCTATAAATAATGGATAGTGTACAGCGAGTCAGGCCTGGTCAAACCAGATAGCTGGCAAACAATCTGAAATATGTTTACATGAAGTATGCCAACAATTTTGTTCAAATGTATTCAGTGTATAATTCTGACCAGAATGCTCACTATAATACTAGAAATAACAAAAAAGAGTCAAGGGAATGTGGAAGGAGAAGAAAAGGCATCTAGGAGAAAATAAACAGCACAGTAAGGATCTTAGGTGTTCAGTATGTCACTCATGTGAGTGACATACTTATCTGTCTGGATGTAGAGTGAGTGCTTGATTAAATCTGTCCTCTCTCTACATTTATCTAATGCACCCATCACCATGGTATCTAGCACCATTGGTAGCAAATCCCAGTTTTTGCCTTCCAAAAAAATCTGAGTCACAAAGAGTCAAGCCAATTCCCATTAGGGACAACAGGTGTTTCAGTTGAGAAATTGTCAGTCTTTGAAGCAAAAAGGAAGAAAAAGACCCATCTCCTTGATATACCTTGGCAGAAATGTCTTTGCTGTGGCACAGCGTGAGCTCAAGACACTGAATGTGGAGCCAAGTCAACAATGATTTTTAAATGGAAAATGAACCTGGTTTTGATTGGGCAAGACTTTTAGTTAGAGGTCACAAATACAACATAAATACTTCTATGTGCTGATTATTGATTATTTAATGTAGGCATATACCCAATACCCTAGTGTTGTGATGTGTAGAATGACCTGATGCAAGATACAACAGCAGGAAGTCTCCAAGCAAGTGCAACTGCAATGATGCTGGCAATGCTTGGGGACTATTGCAAACAGGCCCATATTAAAAATTAAACAACTTCAGTAGAACTGAGAGAGGCCGCAGGCCTGTAGCTTTCTAATCTGAAGTTGGAACAGTGAGATACGCCTTCTTCATTTATTCCATTCATATAGCTACATTCACTGTATGTTTTCTGTCACCATGGGTACATTTAACCCCAGATGAAAAAAATTTCATTAACTCCCACTTATTACTTTGGACTGCTTTGTGCAGATTTTGGGTTGAGTCATGGAAGGGTGATCAGTGTTAAAGCAGAGCTGGTAGTGATAGTTTCCTAAGGGTAATGTCAGTTTTTGAATATAATGTTTGCCTGAGTCTTTGTAATCTATTAAACTGAGAGCTTCAGTCTTCTCTCTTATTCAGTGCCAAAAATAGTGTTAATGCAACACTTGCCATCTAGCCTGTGTTAAGTCATTACTATATAAATCATCTACATTTGACATTTCTTTAATCTCCCGTCATGACACATCACACAACCTTGATGTCACATGGTCCAGTGTTAACAAGCAGTTCTCGATTTTCCCTTATACAAAGTTGTTTTTTTATTTTTGAAGGAAATGTAGATACAAAAAGTTAGAGACAGTCTGACTATGATCAGAAAACAGAAGAACATTCTAGTAAGACTTTTATTGGAGGATAAACTCTTCTATAAAGTTATCAAGTTTTAGAAAGGAACATTTTAAATGTATTCATTAATTGGTTTAATAAAAGCGCTGCTGCTGCTCCCATTTGAAGTCAAAGGTAAAACTCCCATTGATTTCAAAGGAAGTGACCATGGGCTTAATATGTTAAAGCATACACTGTTAGGAAACCTCTTTAATACCTAGATAAAAAGTTCTGAGTGCAGGACCAAGCATGATCCTTAACTCTGCAGTGTATTGCTTTGTAGGTTTCATTCAGTGTCTTAGTGCTGATAATATTTACGTGTGAAGATAGGTGCATACGCCACATGGGCCAAATTCTGCCTCCTTTATTCACACTGAGTTGTACCTTACTACATGAGCAATTCCATAGAAATTACTATTCCTCATGACACAACCACATCTATGATGATTTTGCCTTTTGTTCATTGCAAATAAATTGGGGAAAATCTTAGTATCTTGAGAATTTGGTGTCGGATGTTAAGGGAAGTGCTGATGCTGCATAAGGGAAAAGGAACGTAATAGGAAAGTATTTGGTATCTTCAGTGTTTTAATGTGATAATTGTAGCTGTTGATTGCTTACAACAGGAACTTTTATTTGAGCAATTAAAAACTTTTACATGTAGAGATCCATTAAAATGCTTTTATTCATTTAAACATAATTGTACAATTATGGGAATATTAAGTGACTTATCTTTGGATTCTTGTCATTCTTTGGCCACGTATTCATGGCCTTGCAGGACTGTTTCCATTAAGAGCAGAAATTGATGATGGAGTCAAGTATTTCTATGGTGCAATCCTACTTATTTACATAGAATGTACAAAGTCTTGTTTCTCTGAACACAGTAGAGACAAACAACAGCAGACAGTTCCCTTGTCCACAATTTCCAGCTCTGCTAGTCAGTTCTGTGGCCCAAAGAAATCTGTCTCTCTGCTCCCTCTCCAGAAAGTGGTCATGACTGCTTCTCTTGTTGAATGCTTACTTCCCTCTCTCTAAGGCCTGGTCTACACTACCGGGGGGGATCGATCTAAGATACGCAACTTCAGCTACAAGAATAGTGTAGCTGAAGTCAACGTATCTTAAATCGAATTAAAATTACTTACTTCACTTCCTTACGGTGCTGGATTGATGGCCATGGCTCCCTCATCGACTTTGCTTCCTCCTCTCGCACTGCTGGAGTTCAGCAGTTGATGGGAGAGCGACCAGGGATCAATTTATCAAGTCTACACTACAGGCGATAAATCGATCCCCAATAGATTGATCGCTACTCGCCGATCTGGGCGAGTAGTGTAGATGTACCCTAACACACACACACAGCTGCCAAACAATCCCCCCGCACTTGCATTTGCAATCAGGGAACCCACACAATTTAGCTTCTGATATGGCCTTGCCATGCAGCCAACTATCTTGGCTGGTGGCTCCTATTATTTTCAGCTACGTTATTCCATAAAGTGATTTAATTGTGCCCTCCATTTAGTCTGAATGAAAGATGGTTAGCACACTCATCATCTTTAATCTGGTCTATAATAATCTACAGATCAAAAAGCTGTTTGATGGCATCCACTAACACCTTCCAGCATAACTAGTACAAGTAAATTGTTGGTGCTTCCAGGGTTCCTTTAAGTATCATATATTCCTCAAATACTTGCTTAACTGCTACATATGAAAGGTTATCAGAAATGTTCCGTCTTTCCACTTCAGAGTAAGGCTTTGTCTACACTACAGTTTTGTTGACAAAAGTCAGGTTTCATTGACAAATCATTGGAGGCATACACACAACAATGCTCTTCCTGCTGATTTAACTCCTGCTATGCTGACATAATAAAACCACCTCAATGAACAGCATAGAGCTTTCTGCCACAAAGTTAGAGTGATGCAAAGTTAGAGTGCTTTTGTCACTCTAAGGGTACGTCTACACTAAGGGATTTTTCCAATTTTACAGAAACCAGTGTTTGGAAACAGATTGTATAAAGTCGAGTGCATGCGGCCACACTAAGCACATTAATTAGGTGGTGTGCATCCATGTACTGAGGCTAGCGTCGATTTCTGGAGCGTTGCACTGTGGGTAGCTATCTCATAGTTCCCACAGTCTCCCCTGCCCATTGGAATTCTGGGTTAAGATCACAATGCATGATGGGGCAAAAACAGGGTCGTGGGTGATTCTGGGTAAATGTCGTCAGTCAATCCTCCCTCTGTGAAAACAACGGCAAACAATCATTTCACACCCTTTTCCCTGGATTGTCCAGGCAGACACCATAGCATGGCAACCATGGAGCCCATTCAGCCTTTTTTCACTGTCACTGTATGTCTACTGGATGTTGTTCTCCATGAGCTTTATCATCCATTCCTGACCCTCTATTGTCTGCTTCTGACCCTGTCTCCTCTCCTAGCTATCCATTTCTAGTTTTTTATGTATTGTCTCTATCCATGCTCTGCACTTACTATGAGCCTGATCTGACTATTGCAGCACTTCGCAAAACGTCCACCTTACTCCTCCTTGTTTGCCTCCTTATCTGACGGAGGCGCTCCACCGGTGTGTAGGAGCTGGCTCTCAAGGGCATGTCTGCCAAAGCAAAAGAAACAATACACAGAGTCAGTATTGTGTGTGCACTGGCAGTCTTGAATCATAAAAGTTACGTGCACTTCTTTGTCTCTTTCTCTTGGCAAGCACACAGCATGGCCAAGGCACTAAACATGGTGAGTTCGGACTGACGGAGTGG
>NC_133774.1:48073330-48080182 GCF_003597395.2 Chelonoidis abingdonii | reverse complement strand
CCAGGCAGACACCATAGCATGGCAACCATGGAGCCCATTCAGCCTTTTTTCACTGTCATTGTATGTCTACTGGATGTTGTTCTCCATGAGCTTTATCATCCATTCCTGACCCTCTATTGTCTGCTTCTGACCCTGTCTCCTCTCCTAGCTATCCATTTCTAGTTTTTTATGTATTGTCTCTATCCATGCTCTGCACTTACTATGAGCCTGATCTGACTATTGCAGCACTTCGCAAAACGTCCACCTTACTCCTCCTTGTTTGCCTCCTTATCTGACGGAGGCGCTCCACCTGTGTGTAGGAGCTGGCTCTCAAGGGCATGTCTGCCAAAGCAAAAGAAACAATACACAGAGTCAGTATTGTGTGTGCACTGGCAGTCTTGAATCATAAAAGTTACGTGCACTTCTTTGTCTCTTTCTCTTGGCAAGCACACAGCATGGCCAAGGCACTAAACATGGTGAGTTCGGACTGACGGAGTGGTGCAAAGGGTCTGGGTGGTTTCAGACAGGGATCAGTACAAGCACTTTGGGACACTATTCTGAATACTGGCACCGTTTTTCACAGGCGGGGGTGATCAAAGCTGAAATCACACTTCTGAAGGTAACCAAAGATGCAAGGGTGCATCTCCTGCATGCGTGCAGCTTCAGACTGGGCCTGCATGCTGCTCGCTACATGCTGCTTTGGTTCCTGCAGAAGTAATTGCTGATTGGTGCAGCAAAGTTTCCTACAATGGAGGAAGAAACAAAGCAGCCGGGCGGGGAGTGGGACAGAACTTCCCTGAGAGAATCTGGCTGGGAGGGAACAGCAGCCCACTCCCTGGCCAGGCCCTACTGCTGGGGCCAGGGGCCAAGGTAGGGTGGAGGCGGAGGGGACGAGAAGCTTGCTTAGCTCCTGTTCCCAGCATCAGGGCCCAGGCGGAGGAGCAAATTTCTATTGCAACCACCCGGTGTATGTCACAGATAAAGAATCACTGTCTTTGTAAGACTAAATTTTTATTAAACAGCAATACACAGATTAACATTTATTACAAGAGACGTGTCAGTGAGCAACACTCTCTGAAGTGAGGGTCTCACAGCAGTGTGTAAGTCCAGCTGTCGTTAAGGAAAATGTCCCTGGGGTGGAGTGTAAGGAGTACTGCAATGGGCTGGGAACATGAGAGGAATGTTGGGTGGGGGGGAGTTGGAGAGGGTAAAGATGGAAATTCTGCATGGGCTGCAGGGGGAGTCGAGCACACATGTATTCTGCCTGCAGCGTGATCAGGGACCTGAGCATCTCTTTTTGGTTCTTCATGATGCACCACGATCCATTCCCAGAACTCCTACTGGGAGATGGTCATGATTTGCACAGTGGGATAGCTACCCATGGTGCACTGCTCTCTCTGTCAACGCTAGAGCACCAACTGTGGACATGCTCTGCTGACACAAGGAGCATTGTATAAAAATGCACAAGCGATGTAATTACAATGGTTTATGATCATCAACATAACTTAAGTCAACTTAACTCTGTAGTGTAGACATGGCCTAAAACTATTAATGTGCTATTGACGTGTTCTCACTACTCAGAGAAAATGTAGAAAGAGAATTCATTCTGTCATTTGATGTAGAAAACTCTGCTTATGTGAATTCAGAGTAGAAGAGGTGGAGGAAAAGAAAATAAGGCCAGGTCTATATTACAGACCTATATTGGTATAACTATATCACTCAAGGATGTGAAAAATTCACACCTCTGAGCAATGCAGTTATAACGACCTAACCCGCATGTAGAGAGCTTCTCCTGCTGACATAGCTACTGCCTGTCCGGGAGGTGGACTAACTATGCCCAGGAGAAGCGTAGTAGCATCTTCACTAAAGAGACAATAAACCTATCTGGACAAAGTCTTCAGAGCAATATGGAAGCCCAATTCATGTGACTAAAAGGTAAGAACAAACATTAAAGCTGCATGACGCCCAAAGGAAGAAGAGAGGAAAGCTGCCATCTTTCTTAGGCACTTCAGTAGCAAATTGCAACTAAAATGACATTTGGTACTTGCCCTGTCTCCTTTCTTCTGCTTCTTCTCATCCTCTCTTCTCTTCAGTGTAATCTGAAACAGATTCAGTGGCAGCATGAATCCCTGCCTTCAGCTCGCTGTCAAGATTTTGTTACAATCACTGGGCAGGGGGAGTCTATAGAGACTCAAAACCCTGCTTGAAACCTGTTTCCATATTTCCCCCTGCAATCCAGGAATTTCAGTCTGTGAACAGCATTGCCTCATGAGGACCCTGCCCTAGAACGTGACCTTTGCCAGAAGCAAGATTTCTATACAAGCTTAGCTTCACATTTCTGACTTGCTCAGAGAGGTTTTGAACCAAAGGTTTTCCTGAATATTATTTTACATTGTGGTGTCCCATTAACATTGGGGCCCTGATTTTTAAAGGCTCCTCAGCCTTGCCTCCTTTTTCACAGGAGCTATTTTGCACTCATAATTAATTGCAGGTGCAAAATTTTGCACAAATGGGAGACCAGGATTGAAAATCTGGTCCTAAATATTACATGGTGACATTTAGGAACCACTAAATCTGTGTCTCCTTAAATGGGCCGTGCTAATCCTATCAATCACCGATAATATATTGAAGGACTCAAAGTCAGTATAGAGTCATATATACAGCAGTCCCCAAGTGACACCAGGCAATCTCCTTCCCTCCCCTGCAAAGATTGGAAATTGGTCCAGCAGGAGACCTCATCACGCACAATAAACAGCAAGCAACAAAACTTGTTAATAAAGACCTGGCACAACCTCACAAGAGCACCACTGGGAAAAGGTAACACAGACTGGGCAACCTAATTATGATTGTGCACGTTTACATCTAGAGGGACAAAAGTGAGGAGGGAGATAAGGAAGTATCAAAGTGCTATCTTCAGTGCCTGAGGCAGTAGGAAGCCTTAAAGTTCACCAGACATCTCACATACTGCAGCACCCCAACCCCCTTAACCTATCCCAGAGCATCCTGATACCACTGCTAAGAGCAGACAGTGAGAAAATCAGCACTATCAGCTGAAATGAGGTGCCTGAAGGGCAGGACGAAAAATCCTCTATGACACTCATACCTTGGCGTCACGTCAATAATAGACCTATTTGTTGCTCATGCCCAACTTCCATAGACTAAAGTTTTGTGATGGAGACAAAGATGAGCATGCACGCAAATGCTGTGAGGGACAGTAGGCAGTGAATACTGCCATCAGGATGCGCCTAGCAACGTTGCAGGAGTCAGTGAGTAGTGCAAAGGTTGACAGCGCTGAGAACAAACCCTTGCCTTTGACTAAGAAACTGGTGTTAGTGAGGATTCACCTCAATGCACGGCGAATGACACAGGGGATGGATTACTTGATGATTGCCTGTTCTGTTCATTCTCTCTGGGGCACCTCGCAGTGGCCACTGTTGGAAGACAGGATACTGGGCTAGATAGACCTTTGATCTGACCCAATATGGCCGTTCTTATGTTCACCCTTGCACCAGTAAGGGAGGCTGCAGCTAAAGAAGAGTCTCCCCATAATGGAAGGAAGTCTGTCTTACACTACTTTCTCCCCTAGCCAGGGTCCAGAGGAGACTCAATGGTAGTGACTTCTAAGTGGATGTGCTGAGTTCAGTGTATCTCCTGGGCACCCTAGCTATGTCCTTTCCTGGCTAGAACCATCCACTTTTCAGGCAGTGCTGACCAGCTTCAAGCCCCCAGAGAAGCTATAGGCACATTGGGCCTTATTGTGATCATTGGGCCTACAACTTCACCCTAATTGTGACTTGTCAGGGTTCCTTCCCCACTCTGAACTCTAGGGTACAGATGTGGGGACCCGCATGAAAGCCCCTTAAGCTTATTTCTACCAACTTAGGTTAAAACCTGGTACGCTGCCACCACCAAGTGACTTAACAAGAAACAGGGAAAGGACCACTTGGAGTTCCTCTTCCCCCAAAATATCCCCCCAAGCCCTTTCCTGGGGAGGCTTGAGAATAATATCCTAACCAATTGGTTACAAAGTGACCAAAGACCCAAACCCCTGGGTCTTTGGATAATGGAAACATCAGTCAGGTTCTTAAAAGAAGGATTTTATTAAAAAGAAAAGGTAAAAATAATCTCTGTAAAATCAGGAAGGAAAATAACTTTACAGGGTAATGAGATTCAAAGAGCCCAGAGGAATCCCCTCTAGCCTTAGTTTCCAAGTTACAACAAAACAGGGATAAACCTCCCTCTAGCAAAGGGAACATTCACAAGTTGAGAAAACAAAGATAAACTAATAGGCCTTGCCTGGCTGTTGCTTGCAAGTTTGAAATATGAGAGACTGGTTCAGAAAGATTTGGAGAACATGGATTGATGTCCAGTCCCTCTTAGTCCCAAGAGAGAACACCACCAAAACAAACAGCACAAACAAAAGCCTTCCTCCTCCCTCTCCCTTCTCCCCCCTCCCCCTCCTCAAGATTTGAAAGTATCTTGTCCCCTTATTGGTCCTTTGGGTCAGGCGTCAGCCAGGTTACCTGAGCTTCTTAACCCTTTACAGGTCAAAGGATTTTGGTGCCTCTGGCCAGGAGGGATTTTATAGTATTATATACAGGAGGGTTGTTACCCTTCCCTTTATAATTATGACATGACTCAACTGTGTAAATGTAGTAAATGTACATGTAAAAGTAAAAGTAAATGATAGTACAGAAAATGACACAATAACCTATAATAGCAAATGTTGATGGGAAAAGGTGCAAAAGGAAGACAGAAAGACTAAATTAGTCCAAACAAAAAAGCCTTCTGATAAATCTGTGTTAAGATCATGCCTGGTAAACAAGAAAAGCATGGGACCAAAAACCAGTGAACCAAAATTGGTATGTAGAAATTAGGCCTAATAGATGAACAAAATAATAAGAGAAATGGCTATTCGCCCATCACTTCCTTTTAGGTCCTTAAAAGAAAAGACATTTGGGGAAAAAATGTGTAGAAGAAGATGACTGCCAACAACTACTGACAGAGAGACAGGAAAGGAGCAAGTTTTACCATCATGTCTGATACTGCCACCATCTTCTGGCACCCCAAGATTTACCATAACATTGCTGGGCTGTTGTCATCCTAATCCCGAGAGATAGCCTGACCAGTATGAGTGAAAGAGAAGAACACAGATGACATTGCCACCTCCACCAGTTCTGACTAAATCCTGAACACCATCTGGGATGTGTAGCCAGTTAGTTCATTTTATCATTTAACTGTGTTATTCTTGTGGGCTATTCCATATGTAATCAATGTGTGATTTAAGTTATAGGACTATAGATGTACAAGTCTGACAAGTATTTAGGAGTGATGAGTACTTATTAGGTATATAAGTAAAGCAAGGCTCTAATGCAAGGTCTAAAGGCTAAGGCCTGTAACATTTCAGCTTAGCCACATTAGGCCTCAGACTTAAGGAGACTTGACATGAGTGGGTTACCGAATAATGACTCTATGCCAGTAAAGGCACAAGATTACTATAGAGAATGTGCCAATAGGTGATGTTCTGGAAAAATAGGCCGCAGGGTACCTGATTGTAACATCATGGAAAGTTCCACTTTGACTATAGGTCACCATGAAAACATGTTTACATAAATGCTAATGAGAATAAGGGGAATTAAGATAACAACCTATGAAAAGCAAGGCAACCTGAAATTTATGGGGTGTGGAAGTACAAATAAGGAAAAGGAGGTTGAAACCCTCAGGCATATGCACAAGGTGCTAAGCATGATCAGAACAAAATAAAAGGGGTTCCTTGGTGTTGATAAGGTAGGAAGACGCCAAGGAAAGACCTCATTGGGAAGACCCTATCAGGAACCACCCCTCTGTCGGTGACTATATGTTGAGAGAGCCACCTGACTCTATAACATCTTTGGGAATGTGAGTATGAATATTGTAGTAGCTATTGCCAGGGATCTCTCACGTTTTGCATATGCATGGGTGATTGTAACCTTAATCATCTGCTTAGTACAGCTTATAATACAGACAAGACTTTTTACTTGTGACTGTGTATAACTGTCTTCATTCTTTGTGTGTTCCTAGAACCTCCAAATCTAAGCGTGACTTCCACTCTATTGATCCTAAAAAACAGTAAAAACAAAGAGGAGTCCTTGTGGCACCTTAAAGACTAACAAATTTATTTGGGTGTAAGCTTTTGTGGGCTAAAACACACTTCATCAGATGCATGGAGTGAAAAATACAGTAAGCAGTATAAATATTACAGCTTACCAAGTTGGAGGGGGGGGTCAGCGCTAATGAGGCCAATTCAATTAAGGTGGAAGTGGCCTATTTTCAACAGTTGACAAGAAGGGGTGACTGTCAAGAGAGGGAAAAGTTTTTTTGTAGTGCTAACAAGGCCAATGCAATCAAGGTGGACATTGCCCATTTCCAAACAATCGACAAGAAGGTGTGAGCATAAGCAGAGGGAAAAGGACTTTTTATAGTCACCCATCTAGTCTGTTACAGACTAACACGGCTACCACTCTGAAACCTAAAAAGCAGTAGTTAGTACAGGAGCCAGACTCACTGTAATTCACCATAGAACTATCATCCAATTCAATTTAAAATAAAGGCTACAAATGTGAGTGTCAAGCTGTCTGGAGAGGCTTGTGGATATGGCTGCCAACCTCAGGGCAGACTGTCAACAAGCAAGGCACAAACCCCATACTGGTTGTGTGTTCTATAATTAGATTTCACCAACCAAGTACAGTAACTCCTCACTTAAAGTCGTCCCAGTTAACGTTGTTTCGTTGTTACGTTGCTGATCAATTGGAGAACATGTTCGTTTGAAGTTGTGCAATGCTCCCTTATAACATCATTTGGCAGCTGCCTGCTTTGTCCACTGCTTGCAGAAAG